>NC_088172.1:89678450-90053450 GCF_028769735.1 Zonotrichia leucophrys gambelii
TATTTTAGTTTGGTGGTAACACAAAGCTCTTCATGTTATGTATTTCCTAACAGAGCTGATAATTCTTGATGAATACATAGTTCTACATAAACTTTCTGCTGAGTCAAAATATTTTGGGCATAAGGCTACTTTTCAGGCAGCAGTTTTAAGTGGGCTTAGGTGGAGGCTTTGTACTGCGTTTGTCAATGGCATGGGGATAGGCCAAGCATGTGCCAGGCTTTGCCAAATTCTCTGTTGAGTCCCAGAAGTGCCTGATGTTCAAGAGGAACCTTGTTGGTGCAGCTCACTGTGCCATGAAGCACCATGGTAGTTTCTGAAAGCTAGTCAGCTGTGCTGTAATGTTGCCTTGATGAAGGCATCAAGAATCATCCAAAGCTTTGACTCCACCTCCCAGCTCTAAGGGGCTGTTTTGCTCTTCTACTTCCAGTTAAGTAGCTGGGCCATCCCTTGTCACCATAAATTGACAATGCTCATGCAGTATTGTTGCAATTATACAAATTTACGCTGAGTGAGTATCTGGGCTCTGGTTTCTTTCTGTGAATATTGAGCTGAAGTAGAAACAATGGGAAGAGTAGTGCTGTTTCAGGTCAGAAAAAATCTACAGGATTTATGCTTAAAGAAAAAAAAATTACTGTGTTGTCCTGAATGTGGCTGTTTATGTTTTGCTGAGAGTAAGAAACAGCATTTTTCTTAATTAAGAAGTGAATGCTCTTATTCAGGAAATGGATGAGAATTTGGTAAACTGACATCCCAGGACAAATACAAAGGAAGAGTAACAAACATTCAAGATGTTCTTTGGAAATGAGTAAAAGTTGTAAAAGGATGGGCTTTGAGACTTATATTTTGAGCACAGATAATATTGAAAGATCAGATTCATGACTTTTATGGCAGACAAAACTCAGCTGACCTCAACCGTGCTCCTGTTTGAGCCTGTTTTTCTTCTGGGCCTTACACTGCACTCAGGTCATGTGTGAAGAGACTGAGCTTGCTTGTACAGCTGGAGCCTAGGCAGGATTTTCCAGCCATGATTAACAGGAACAGCATCATGGTCTTCTTTTGGGTCTGTCCTCAGGGTTTTGGTCTAGGATGCTTTTGGATGATTTAAGTATGGCTTAAGTATTTATAGTTAGTTTCTTTGTTTGTAAATTCAAGCAGTGTATGAAATTTTCAGCAAGGTGTGCTTAACTCCTGGTTAGTGGGAGCAATGGGCAGGAAAGAGCTGAAATAACCTACATCAAGAAAAACTGCCCAGTGCAATATACATCTGCAGCTTTGACTATCAACACTTAAGGCAACAATGCAACTGTGAGTTACATTGAGTATTATCAAGGCAACACACAGAAGGTCCTGTGTGATTGGCCTGGGCTGGTAAATTTGCATAGCCTGGCTTTAAGTGAACACAAAGAGTACTTCCAGACTGATTTCAGCTCCTGAGGAACAACCTAAGCATCTCTACTCTCATGGCCCCTCCCTGGAGACTTCTTCTGTGGATAGCCAAGAGCGGACTGTACTTTTTTTTATTCTTTATGAAGTTACAGTTTTATTTTCAGATGACATTGCAAAGAACAAAGACAAAAATGTCATCAGAAAGTTGATAAAATACCAGTTGAGTCTGCTAGTTTATTGAACGTAGTTCATGCAAATATTTTGTTCCCTATTCCTTTTTGCTCTGAGGTGTCAGAACTCCCTAGTCAAACAAAGACAAATACTATCATTCTTAGGAATATCATAAACTCAGATAAAAAAACTACAAATTCTTATCCGAATTCTCAAATTGCATTAGTTTGTGTCCCTTTTATAATCATTCAGATGATTGGCCCTACCAGGAGATTAATTTGGACAAATAGTTCCAGAATGAATAAATCTAAAGGAATATCAAAAGTTGTTCAAAGGGAGAAAACTTCAGATTTTTAATCCCAGCATTTGCATCCAATCAAAAGTGGTCAGACTTCCAATGTCAAACACTTACAGAGATGTACTGCTAATCAGCTGCAGTCAGAGATATTGATGAAAACTGTTTGAATTACCAGGATATAAAAAATCATATTTCTGGTGTTTGAATAACCAGGATATAAATAATTGCAATGTTAAGTGATGCCTCAATGTGAAATCCATCTGTGGACAGATAAAGGAGATGTAATTCATGGAGTGAAATTGTTAACTACAATTCTTAATTGTTAATTAAGGATGGATAGCAGCTCTAAGATTATAGGTCTAGAAGCCTGATCATTTTAAATTTAGCAGCAGTGCCTTAAACCTTTTCTACCAACAGTATCTGTGGCACTGAATGCCCCATCACTTTCAAAGGGATAAAACTTAATGTTACTTCAGTGACCCCAGGACGGAAGCATGTGCAAATGGGTGTTCTTTTTCCTCCTTCTTTTCTCTTCTAGAATATTCTTTAATGTTTTACATAATTTACATAGAACTAATTTGTTCCACATTTTAATAATTTCCTGTGTAAGGAGAAAGATCATGGGGCTCTCCTGTTGTACTGCGAATGTATCTGCAAATATTATCTCCATTGTATACACTGCCTGTGCTGGATCTGACCTGTTCAGGCTGGGATTTCTCAAAAGAACTAATTTCTTAGTTCAAGGAGTCTATCAACTTGACAGTATTTGTTCAATTTTTTTAATAGCTTTGATAACCACCATAATATGCTGAGACAATCCTAGCATAGGAGGAGTCAATCAGGTGTCTTGGATCCTTGTACAAATATGTATTTCTCAAGCAAATAGGGAAATCTTGTAATTAAACTTGCCTGCATTTTATTTACTAATGAACACTTCCCTTTAGCTGACCTGGTGTTCACCAGAAGTAGTAGGAATCTTCCTGTTAAATAGCAGCAAATTTTGGGTCCAACCCTTATTGAAAGTATCTTAGCTCTCCTGAGCAATCTACCCAATCTTAGTGTCATGGCATTTCTGAATAATCATTCTCATTTTATTCATAGCTATGTATCTTCAGTTAGTTAGCCCCACCACCTTCATGGCAGGGTCTAAATATCTCCTTCTCCCCTTATTAGGATGTCTGTGCCAGCTGGAAGACACACAGACATGTGGCTTCCTTGACAGGGCAGTTTTGGGTAGGAGACCCCCTTCATGAACCACTTTGGCCTCTTGCATGAGAGGATGTAGCAGTGGCCAGAGAGACAGCATTATTTAAAATCTTGCACAGAATAGGCCATTTTCCTTATTTTTCAAAATTTGTTTTCTTTCTCTCCTTTTGAAATGGCTGTAATATTCTTAAAAGTTGACATATTTATCACATTCAGCAAAAGAATCTCCCATTAGTCACAGATCAGCATAATTTTATGGGCTGTGAACAGGAACTCTTTGTGAGAGCCTGCTAGTGTTTTGCCATGTCTCAGCTCTTATTTGAACAAGAACTGCTTAGTTTTCACACTGTAGGTGTCTTGGCTGCTCCTCAGATGTGGATCCAAGCTCCTGAATGGTGGCTTGGATGGTACTGGCTGGTACTGTGGCCTCAGACAGGCACCTACCCAGGGTACCAGTGCTTTATCTGGGAGGTGTTTTATGGACTGGCTTCAGCTGGTGATCCTGCTGATGCCTGTGGTAGAATTAGGTGACAAACCTGCCAGAAGTCTGGCCAAGAGAACTGATGTTTTGTATTAGGCATACTTTTTAGAAGATTTGCTGAAAAAAATGGAACACAAAGCTTTCAGTGAAAACAGTGACTTTTTGAAGATCGTTTTTACTTGCTGGGATTTTTTCCCTGTCCCTTTAAAGCCTTGCACACATCCTTATCTGTCTGGAAAAGAAATAATTTGTCACTAAATTGTTGCTGTGACTAATACTCTGTGACTAAACATTGTGAGACCTTCAGCTCAGGAAAGTGCTCTAAAAGCCCTAAACTGGGGATCCTCTTTAACAGACAAAAAAGAGGGCCAGCAAAGATTCTTCCTACTTGTCTGACCATAAGCAGCAAAGATCCTTCCTACCTGTCTGACCATAAGCAGTGTGGGTACCAGTCTGATGATTTCCAGTGCTTTCTTAAATACTCTATATGTGGGAAAGGTGCAGGGAAGTAAAGCTGTACTTTGTCACCAATGCTCTAGAATGTCAGCCTTCTGCTGACAGAAGGCTTCCTATTCCTATTGAGTCCTTTATCAAATATAAAAGGAGATTAATTTCAAGTGGCTTTGAGTTTTGCAGTTAGCACTGCAGTGTCTAAACTGGTATCATTCTCCCATAGGAACTAAACAGTAGAGTATGATTAATTGTATTTTTCAGTAATCAAAATGCAAACTTGATTCTAGAAATTATTGTTGTGGTGTTTACTTTTGACCAAATGAAAACATAACTGTTATCTCTTCCTGCAAATTGTATTTATAGAAAATGGATGAACACATGCCTGAAGCCAGAGCTAGGAGGGCATCCACCAAAGCACCATTCTTGTGCCCACTTGGGATTTTAGCTCATGACATCATCAGGTTGGGATATATGTGGGGCAGGCACCCACATCCTGTTTCTAGTTTGGACACGAGAAGCTCATCTTATATCTTCCCTGCAGTGGTTCCATTCTCATTCAGTTAAAACTGAGCTCTCAGAGTTCTCAAATGAGAATCACTTGATACTAAATTCTGCCACCGGCACATGAGGGGGAGAAAAGGTGTATTAGGCAGTAAATCAATACAGCTGGGCTCTGAACTGGGAAATGCAATGTTTTCTCTGGGGTTGAAATGAAAATTGACTCTCTTGGATGCTGATGAGCTGAACCTTCTAAGCGTCAAATCTCTGAGCTGTGTTTGTATCATTAGCAGCATTATTCCTTTGACTTTGAAAGAGAGATTTATTTCAATGGTTCACTCCAGCAGTATTTTCTAAATCTTGCCTCACTAGGCAGGTCTATAAAGACAGGACACCAGCAATGTTGCTCCTTGCTTGTTGCAACTCCCATGCAGGCCAGCAAAGGATAAACAAAAGTCTTTTGTATAACATTAATAAGCTTTTGGCACTTTCCAGCATGGCCTGTTGTCATCAGAGTAAATCATGTGTATCAAAAGCCCTTATATGTGAAAGTTTGTTTTCATATCTGGCCAGCTTTTCTATTCAAACCCTTTTATCATCTTGTAATAAAAACATTTGTTTATTTTTTCAATAGCACTTCAGTCATAATGCAGGAACTGCTTCCATGAATAGAACAGCACTTTTCTAAGGAGCTTTCTTTCAAATAATTTCAACTGGCCCCTTCTAGCTGCCAGTGGACTTTGAATCCTGTTTACATTAACACAATAGTAGCAGCTTTATAAATAAACAGGAGCACACATGCCTGAAAATCATCTTGTAATTGAAAAGTTAAAGTTTTCTCCTACTCAAACTCTTTTATCTAATTCAGTTTGCGTTTGAGCTAAATTTAAAGTTGTCTCTGTTTATGCTTAATGCACAGATCATATTCTATTGATATGTCCTACAGTGAAAGTTTTTAATTTAAACAGATTCTGCTATGTCACTAATTCAGTACCAATGGATATTTGCTAAAACAAACACTTTTCCTTGTCTCAAGATACAGGGATAACATCCTGTCAGTACCTGTGAGTAAATAAAACCCTGAGACCTAACAACCTTTTATGTGCTCTTGAGCTACTGCTACTTTTCTGTTTGCTTTCTAGCTTTTCCTGTGGCTGGCTGCAAATGCAAGAGGATGGAATTAAGGAGATGATGGAGAGATTAAATGAGTTGAGTTGCCTAAGAAATACTTGTTAGGCATCTTTTAAATCTCTCCTGTCTCAGGTTCATGTTGCTTCTGGGCACTGTAGGAAAAATTGTTTTACTTAATTTTGAACCCATTTACATTTATGATTTCAGGCAGCTTCCTTGCAATTTCATGCTCAAAAAGAATGCAAAAGCACCTAAGCGACTCTTAGAGTTTAAAAAGGCCTGGGTAAAACAGAAATCAAAGCTTCAATCAAAGCTGAATCAAAAATTCAGCTGGCCCAAAGTCCACTCAGACTCTGAATGGATACGGAGATAACTGGACAGGTAAGTAGCTGCATCTCTGCTCACAAGATGGGCCCATAGATGTGATAAATTACTTGTCCCAACTTAGGCACCAGGTCTTAGGACCAGTCCCATACTGTCATGTGTCTGTGGCATGGTATCAGCAGAGATTTGTGCAGACAGAGAAATCTGCTTGTTGGATCAGTTGTCAATTTTTTGGCCAGGGGCTTACCAGCATCTTTGTCTCTGGGTGAAATGCTGTGTTTTCCATTTCTGGAAAAATATGTCCATAATTTGTAGGAAATTTCTGTAGTCAAAGGAAATGTAATCCTTTAAGTTGAAATTCTTATTATCAAGCTCTGACCCCAAAAACTTGATAAAATACTTTTTGCCTTGGCTATTTATATTTTTCCCCCTGCAAGTGAAACAATGGCATCTCTAGCTGACCTGACCTCCTTCCTGGCATGTCCAAAGCAGCAGAGGGCTAGGAAAATGTCTCCATAGTTGGTTCAAACACTCCATGCTTCTCTTGTTAAGAGAGGGCTTTGGAAGCATTTCCACAGCTCTAATTTGATCTCTGGGAAACTGAAAGGTTAATTGCACAATGTACAGGGGCAAAATAGATTTCCAAGAACATCTGGCACTATATTATTGAGTCTGAAATGAGATTAAAGTCATTCTTCTGGGACATGAGCCCTTGCCAAACACGATGGGGAAGGTGTACAAACTTTATGAGTTTAATGAAGACAGGGTGTGTATATTTATACACACATAAATGCACACATGCGTGTTGGCTTTTTTAATTTTTTTTTTCTTTTGCTTATGGCCTGTGGTATCTGTGCTTGGTTTTACAGGATTTTCTCCTCACTAAATTTCCATGAGTGTCAATTAGGGGACATTTTGCTGCCTGCAAAAAATTTGTGTTGGAAGATATGTGGTCTTTTCCTCTTCTTCTTAAAAATGAAAAATCATCAGGCATCTTTCCTCTCTTATCTGCCATCATCCCTCTGTGCTACCTAGCAATAACCTGATACTGCAGAAAGCAAGCATGGGGAACAAATATCAGGGGACATGGTAATATCTTTTCAAAGCCATCTGTGTTAAAGGTCAAGGCAAACATTTACCATCTCTTAAACACCAAGTTTATCCTGAAGGTATCTCGGTGTGTAATTAGGGACAGAAGAAACACTTGCTTGAAAAATATGAGCTGTGCTTGTGTCCAAGGCAGGTAGGGAAAAGACATGTCAGAGGATGCATGTGTGGGAGTGAATGGTGAGGAAGTGACTAATTTCTTCTCAGGGCATTTTTCTTTGCCAAGGTCAACTGTGATAGATGCTCTTTTCCCCAGCTTTTCTAAGGATGAAGGAGGAATCTACCAGTGGAAGAAATGGTAATGAATAATGATGGCAAGATCATCTCTTGTACTGGAGAAGTCCTAGTGGAGAGACCCTCTCTGAGCCATCCGTTTGCCTGAGTGGATGGCTCAGTATTACTGGCTTATCTGCCTGATATGTGACACTCTGCTATCTTTAATATGTCACAAGCTCTGACAGATTTGGCAGGTCTTTAGCTTGAAGATCAGTTGTGTGGCTGGATGGCTGAGTAGACTGTAGAGGGCAGTCTGAGACTGCCAGTGATGGGCTGCTGCAGCTGCTGGCGGCGTGCAGGGTCCAATATCTGTTATCTGCGGGGATAGAGTTCTGGTAGGGGGGAGTGCAAGAAATAAATAGGGAAGCTGGTCTCCTGGATTTACAGTAAACATCTATTTGGCGTCACCTAAAAGAAATGCTTTATAGGACTTCTTTTTCTTTAACCCCTCTTTTCCCCCCATCTTGCTCTGTTTGAAAAGAGCTAATGCTGCTACTGGCTGAGGAGCTGTTTTTACCCTGCAGTCACTCTTTGAGCAAAAGAAGCAAGTTGTGCAAATCCTCCTTCTGACAGTTGAAATTACTTTTAGTCTGCTCATAATGGGTTTGACTTCACCACACTGTGAATGAACATGAAAGTGAGCAGGACGGTGTTGTCCAAACACCATTTTATTACTCACCAGTGCTGTGAATTAGACAAGAGAAGTCCCAGTACCTGAGTCAGGGTGCTGCCAAAGCAAGCAGGAATGATGGATGTGGTCCCAGTGTGCAAAGCAGAGTGCGAAGCAGAGCAGTGCTAGACCTGCACAAGCATTCTTTTTCTTATTGAGAGGGGCTAAAAAGCAAATTTGTAGCTGAGCAAAACTTCTCAGCCTTTTTTTTCTCCCCTTGCTTTTGACCATCTGTGAAGTAAGAGAGTTGGGGCCTCATGCTGTGTCCAAAGTGGTGATGTTCAGTCATAGTGGTGATTTTATGTGTTTCAAGGTAAGGGCACGTGTAATTCATGGTTCTGTAAAAGGTGGCCACAGGACTGTCTAAGAGTGGGGTCACCAGGGTGGGAATAGCTTGGCACAGTTGGTCCTCTCTTGGTGGGCACATCTGAGATGTCTCATACTGTTGGTGAAAAAGGAACAGGCTCTCCTATAACTCCAGTGTCAAGATAGTCTCACTTCTCTGCATGAAATACTTTTTAAGAGAGTGTCATCTGAATTGATAAACTGGGGGAAATGATCAGTCCTGTCAGATTCTGAAATTCCTGGCAGTAGAGTTTTTAGCTGCTCTGCTTTCTGCATTAATCAGAAGACCAAAAAGGTACTAACAAACACACTGCTACCCAGTTTTCTTCTCAGGAAGTGATTTTACCAATTTGATTTCTGTAATTGCACTCTAGGTAGTAAGGAGCAGTCATGCAGCGCCTGCTCCTGTAAGCACCTTCATGCATAGGCATATTATACATGTTAGTATTCTCCTGGATTTCACTGAAACAGTTTGTGCTTGTAAAAGTTGAGTCTGCAGAACGTGGTCCAGAACTTAATCTGATTTAAAATATCCTCCCTTTCTATTAAGTCTCTGCAAGGCAGAGGTTTTCATGCGGCTGCCCTGATTTTTAAACTGCCCCTTTGCTTGGTATTTCTTGCCTGTCATCTGGAGGGCTTAGTTGTTGCCATTATTAATTCAGCTTCACAGAGTTCCCTTGGAGGATATGAGTAGCTTAGATGTGTAAACTGAGGCAGAACAAAGCCAACAAGTTGTTTTCCCTTAGGTCTTGCGACAAATCTCTGGCAGAGCGGGGAACGCAACTCAGCTTTCCTCATCCCCAACTCTCTTCTGTAACCATGGGCAAGCTGGAGCAAATTAAACCCAGGCAAAAGGGGTACAACTCCTTTAGCAGGCAGGGAGGATTGTGCCCACCACAAAAGCTCTGTGTTTGGCCCATTGCCTGCATGCTCCTAGAATAACAGACATATGGAACACGTTGCCAAGTTAGGTCCTTAAGCTTTTATAAATGAATTCAGGAGAAAAGGAGACATACTTTATTTCTACAGAAAGGGGAGGATTGATGGAGGTGGGGTCCAGCTAACCCGCCAGGGGGGTTTTATTAGTCCAAGTGGCCTTTTCCTTCTCTGTAATACATCCAGTTTATAACTAGGAATTCATTTTCCAAAAAGATAACAAAATACAAGCCTTGCTTCCAAGTATGTGTTAACGCTTTCATTTCAGGTGATCAAATTCTGAAAGGGGCCTAAGCTGTTGCCCAGCTAGTAGATCAGCTAAGCAAGAGTCTGTGGTACTGTCTGTGATAGAAGAGGGAGGAGAGCTCAATTTTTAGGCTGTAGAGCACATATTCCACGCGGACCTCTTTTGCAGCAGAGTAGGAGTCCAAGAATCCACTTAAGGCAAAAGAATGCTGCCATGTTAAACCCTTGGCTGTAAGCCTCAGTCAATTGCCAGCATCAACAATCACTTTTCCCATTAAAAAGAATGCTTTCTGCTCTGGCAATGTGAACATTGCTGCTTTTAAATCAAGGCAGACTGTGCTGATACAGGATGTGGCTTTCCAGTGTCAACGTATACTGCATTAAAGTATTTGTAAACCCGTATGTCCTTTCTGTTTACTTCTGAGCTCTCATGAGAGCCTGCCTGTTTTCTTTACCTTGTTTTCCTTTTTTCCTTCCTTTGGGTGTCGGCTTCTGAAGTATATGCATTTAACCTTGAGTGTTGCTCAGATGTGGCCTATCTCCTTCTGCTTGATGTCATCTTGCTAAACATGAGCATTGGTGGAAAGAAGAATTTTAAACCAGACTCTCAGTTCAGAAGGCTTTGCAACCCACCATCTGAACTGTGTATTCCATGTGCTTTTGTAAAGGGACAATGAATGAGAGAGAGAAACATGATTGCTTTCAATAGAAATGGGGTAGATTTATTGGTTATTTAAATCTAAAAAAAGAGGAAAGAATAATTTGTGCGCATTACTATCTTTTAGAGTCCTCAGAAACATAAAATGCTTAACTGTGTTCTTTATGTCCATGTTTCTTAGTAGAACAACTGAAATCCTACATGCTTAGTCAATCCCTAGAAGATCATTAGAGCAAGTCACAGTGTTGTGCCCTTTTCTCCTCACTGTTTTTCGACATTTTCTGTTGTAGTTAGTAGGTACAGGTTCACCGTTCTCACAAAAAAAATATCTGTTTTCTCTCATAAAAAAAGGGTTTTACTACCTTTCTTTGCTGTCCTTTCTGTCAGAAATAAAAACTACACATGAAACCCACAATTAAGTCATCCATTCAGGATCTACATGTAGTTTGCCTATATTACCATGGTGTGCATGGAACTTCCACAGTTCTTGTATGGGGGATGCTCAAATGAACGTCTCACAACATCTCATCATGTTGGCTGAGGTGTATTTACATCTCTTCTTTGGGGAAGAAACAATGCATTAACCCTAAGAGGGTCTGGAATAGACAAAATGTGTTTTTCAGGCACATTATTCATGACCAAGAAAGCAATAAACTGTTTTCTTAATAGCTTCTTCATCCTCTTTCCTGCCTTTGTTTACAGAAGGAGATTCTGCATGGTGAAGACAAGTTGATGATAAGAATCAAGCTGCACTGAGTTGTTGGCAGAGACATCTAAAGCATCATTGAACTATTTAATCATTAATTTAGCAACTGAAAGGTATTTTTTGAATACAGTGAACTGCAGTGGTTTTCATTCAACTGAGTCAAGTTTTCCTCATAGCAATCTCCATATGCTAACAAGATAAATCTCACCCTATCCCAGCTGGATAATGATTGCTCCATTGACTGCGTAGCTGGGTACATGTGCACAGGTCTACTGTCTTTCTAGAAATAAGGAGCAAGTCAGAAACAAATAATTATTTTAAGTTTCCAGACTTTGTGCTTCTCCTTCATAACTGCTAAAACTGAAGCAGTCTTTATTTAGGGTTTAAAAATAAAATCCACTTGAGAAGGGGCAAAGATCATCTTTGTGATTCTTCTCAATAAATTTGTTTTTATCTAGTAAATTTTTTGATTTAATAATCCCTTCCTATTTCTTAGCTGATCCTGACCATTCGAAGTGTGTTCCTTGTTTACAAACACTTGTTTAATGATTTAAGGACATAAATCCTGAGCTGGATGCAAAATATTTCTACTCTGATGAGTAGCTTTTTTTGACCTGTGTTAGCATTTGTCTGGCTCATGCAGTACTTACTCTGCACCCTGATTGGATGGTCAGAACTAGTTTAGACAGAAAGAATAAACTCAGGCTGTTGGTAGTACAAGGACTAGCCCTAGTGAAGAAAACATTGCAGCTTACTGCATTTATCTAGTTTTAGACAGTCCTTTGAATGATCACTTACCAGTTGCTGCTGAACAGAGGTTGTGTATTTCAATTACCCTGCATCTGTGAATAAAAATACCCTTAGCAATGCATTTTTGTGCTGTTGTTTGGGGAGGTTATCACATGTATCAAGTATGCTTGGTCACTTTCTTCTCTGGCCACAGAAAGGTTTGTTTTGGCAATGTTGTGAAGATCCTTGGTTAGTATTGGCTTTGGTGCTGATTGAGGTTGAGATTCCTTCTGTTGTCTTCTTCAGTATTTTATTCTTAATTAATGTTTTGAGTGAGTTCTGAAACCAAAAAGTAAGTTCAGGACTAAAGTTGAATACAATCTCTATTACTGCAAAAGTCTACATTGTTTGGTAGCTGGATTTTCTGTATTCTGAGCATACACAGGCTAACACCAGGACTTGGAGAAATCATTATCCCCAGAATGTCCCAGTGACACCATCCATAATTTAAGAATCTGACTTTAAGAACTTCACGTGACTGATTCCTATTCCATTGGTATTTACGTATGTTTTGGCCCTTTATATCAGTGGTGACAGAAACAAGGTCTCAATGTGTAAATGACATACAATCCTACTGCTAAAGCTTTTCTCTATTGCTGAATTCTTGCATGCAGAGATCAGTCCTCTCCTCTGTACACGTAACAATCGTCTAACCTAACCCCAAATTCTAGGTACAGTTTTTTAAATAACAAGCATTAGAAATATTTCACACTAATTAAAAGGAAAAATAGCATATGGAATAGGAGCATGTGCGGGAAAGGTATCCTACTCAGGCTGAAGATTAGGCTTAGAAGGCACAGTCTGACTGACAGTCTCTGCACCTCCTCAGCTGGTGACTGGATAATGCCACTGAGAACACTTTAAATGAACAGAAGTGCATGTAGTTGCTTTTGACCTCCTTATGAAGTGCTTTTAGAGCAACACAGAGCTGAAAACACCCTTCCTGCAGCTGCAGTGGAGACATGAAGAAAGCAGCTGCAAGGGTTTGTTTTCACCTTTCATACTCATGGGCCTTGAAAACAGGAATGCTGGAAGGGAGTTGGTGTAGGATCACCTACCTACAGGGCACAGACCAAGCCTGCAATCCTTGCCTGGGCAGATGTCCCATTGATGGATTTCAGTTTTTCTGTGAAGCTGCAGCTTTTGTTTTCAAAGGGAAGGCTGGCTTTTGAGCATAAGCAGAGAGCAATACTTGCCTGCTGTGAGCTGGGCCATGACCCTTTGTGTGTGCACTTGCTGCAGTCTTCATGGTGGGAGTGAGATATTTCAGTTGATGGAGGACTGAGCAAACACAGTTTACTCTGGGCTGTTTTCACAGGATTCATGCTTTCCCCACAGCTTGTCTCAGTGTTAGTGGAGTGGCTGAAGTGGGTGAAGCCATGTGGTTTCTGATCCACAACCAGTTTGTCATGCTCAGTGTCCCTTCAGGAAAGGCAATTTAAAATGTGCCAGCCTCTGAGTACAGCTTGGTCCTGACTCGAAGATCCAAGACTAACTTTCATAGGACACACACCTCTTTCTGTCCTTCAGTTAAAGGCCTAGTGGGCAATTTCAGTTAAATATGGCAGAAAAAAGTCTTGAAGTTACATTATTCCAATGTGCCTTGTGAAAGATAAGCGGTGAGGTAGAGGAGAGAGACCTGGTATGTGTCTCCACTGGGGAAAAAGCAGTGATTTCAGCTCACTCTGTGTGAAATCCCAGAGGCTCCACATGAGAGAACCTTTAATAATACCCCAAACTGAAAGGAACTTTTATCAGAGCATATGTATTTCAAAACACAATGGAACCTGACCATCATAAACAAATCCTAAGAAAATCAGATTTCACACATTCTGTTGCTCACAGATATTTATTTATTATTATTATTATTTGGAGAATAAAGTAGCTGATGATAATAGCAGCACAAGTCTAAAACTGAAATCTATGAGAAACCGTGGAATTAAATATTTGGAACTATATTGCATCTAAGCTTCCTGGAACTGACTGATTTATAAAATTACAGAATATCCTGAGCTGTAAGGGACTCACAAGGATCATCAAAGGCAGAAGGAAGGCAAAGGAGAATTCTGAAAAAATTCAGTGCTCCATGTTGAGCACTCTGAAGTTCACCCACCTGCTGCTCAGGTTCAGCTGGATTGAATAGATAGGATGGTGGACTTCCCATGCCAGGTTCTGTTAATGCTGGTGAGCTTTCCTTCATATCACTCCCTTTTGCTAAAGGAGTTTTCTTTCCCGTGCTCCAGCTCACCTAATTAATTTTTATCTGAATCTGATCCAAACAATCTGAATTTCTGCTTTCACAACTGCTCAAAAAACGTCAGACTTTCCAATGAAATTTCCTTTTCCTTATGCATTTGCCTGGACCAGTAACACCTTAGAACAGCCTTTTTAAAGTGTGTCTGTATTTCTTCTTCTTGGGAATTACTGTTTGAGTTTATTCAGATAATGAGTTGTCGTGGTTTAACACAGCTTGGCTTTTAGTTAAAGAGAAAATCCACCAGTTACAGAAGTGATTCTCTATGAGGACTGCTAACAGCTCCCTCCAGGTCCAACAACCAATCAGCTGGCTAGTTTTGAATATTGACACGCTGTTAAACCACTCCAGAAAGCTGGACACGCCTCTGTGAAACGCCACATGTGAAAACAAACAAACGCAGGGAAGCGCACTCCTACTCCCAGCCTTGGAACAGGTACCTGGGCGCTGGCCAGGCTGGACCCCGCTCTGCTGCGCGGCCTGGCGGGGCCGGGCTGGGCCGGGCCGGGCCGAGCCCTCTCAAGCCGCAGCTCGGTTGAGATTCTGCTGCCGCCAAGTTCCAACCACGGCCGGCGGGCCAGGCCGGCTCCTCTCGGCTTTGGGTGGAGCCGAGCCGGGCTCTGCTCTGGCTGTGAGCTGCCGAGTCATGCTGCTGGTGCTGCGGAAAATCAAAGGGCTCTGCCGGCCGCGCCGAGAGCAGCCCGGTGGCTGGAGCTGAGTACAGCCGTGAGGCCAGGATGGCTGCTGCCATTGTGGCCAAGCCCCTGGGGTCCTGCCAAAGCCCTTCATAGTCCAGCGCAGCCCCGAAAAGTCCTCCACCATAAACAGCTCCGGCCGCCGCCTGGCAGAGATCGCATAACCATCCGCAGGCCTCGGCAGGGTATTAACTCTTTCAGTGCACAGATGAAGCTCCCATGGAGGAGGAAGCTCTGTTTCCAGAGATGAAGATGATTTCAGAGATAGATGAAGAGAACCTTTGCTTTTGAACAGCTCATCCTTAAAAGTGCACCCCATTAGCTAAAGATTTGAATCCTCAAAAACAGTTGTGGTGAAAGCTGTAAGTCAAGGGAAGGGACTTCCACATAGCAACAGATTTTCCTTTCCTTGGCGGCTGATTTGCTGTGACATTAATGCCATGAGAGAACTGTTTCTTACGGAGAGGTCTCCGTGGCATGGCAAGAGAGACTCCTCTCCCTAAGAGAACTGAAGGAAGATTATTTTAGAAGTTGTAAACTGACTGAAAGTCTCATGTTTTGCCTTTTACATTATCAGTGGGAAAGAAAAGAAGAAGTGGGGGGAGGAGCAGTGTTCTGAAGGTCTGTTCTGATTTCTTATTATTTCTCTTTTAGTTCTGTTAATAAAGTTTTCTTTATATGCTTTAAAGCTTTGTTATAAATGATCGAATCGATAGCCAAATTTCTAAAAATTTAACAATGATTTATTGGGTCAATTATAAAAAAATAGAATTTCGAGCCACCACCACAATCAAGACAGCGCCAGTCCCGGGTACAGGAGCTGGGTGAGACCAGAGGTTCAACTGACAGAGTGACGGCTTCCCCTCAAAGGTTCACTCCGAGTGTTTCCAGCGTCCAGTTTATATACAGTTTATTCTGCCTGAGGCACAGATGACCACAAATTTCTATTCACTTTGTCGAATGCAAATCCATTTCTATACGTATGTTGAAATAGACAAAGATGGGTCCCAGTTTGTAGACAGGAGTCTGAGCACACAGGAGAAGTTTGCTTTCACATGTAATAAGTTGGTATTGGTTCCTGAGTGCCCAGATGCAATCAGGGCAAGTCCAAGTCTCCTGAAATTCTTGGGACACTGCAATTAATGATGGCCAGGAAGGCCCTGATGTTATCTCCCAGGTACAGGAGACAATGAAATAATCCCTGACGTTCCATTCAGAAGTTAAACAGGCCTGATGCTATCTTGACGCTGCCAGGAATTAGTTACAATTTTGAATAGAACTCTGGCTGGGGAGGTTAAAACATAATTTCTACAATATTTTATACCCACACATATCTATTTATACAGCATGAATTAACTCCATTACATACCACAGCTTTGAGCCTGCTTGCTCACCTCCTAACCCTTATCTCACAGCAGAAAATGAATAATTCTGTTGAGTGCACTGGTGATTGACCAGCACTAGACCCACCACATTAATTGGTGAGTTGAACCCAGATTGTTGAACCCAAACCACTGCACTTAATTGGTGTTTCCACCTGGTTTTTGAACTGAAACCACCACATGAGTAAAAAAAGTTATTTTTAAATCTACATTAAGTTCTTTCCAAGTCCAAATCTAGACTTGAATTTTGAAATTTGAAAAATCATTTAAGTCTTATTCTCGTTCTCATGGGGAAACTTGAAAGGACTTGGAGGCTAAAAGCACAATCTTCAAGATATTCCTGTGGTCGATAAAGACCCAAATTTTGCTTAGAGAAGATAAAAATTCTAGCTAATGTATGGGGATTACAGATTGGGGGATATTAGACTAGTGTTTTAGAAAAGCCACAAACAATTGGCTTGTTATTACACACAAATCTCTGAAGATTTTGTAAACAACTGCCTGCAACTACAGGTTTTGCAGAAAAGAAAATAAACCCCATTTCATCTGCATCAAGAAATGCAGTACTGAGAATGATAACTGAAGTTCTCAAATGGGTAGGAAACCATGCAATGACCCATAGCACCCCCCCTAATGACTCACATAACAGGAAATAAAATAGTATCAGAAACTCTCTTGAAAGAGTTGGACCTTTGCTTTTATTCCTTATAGGTTTGTCTAGAGGATTATTATATATCATCTTTAATAATGAATTATTGCTGAATTTGGATCAGGCAGTGCCATTTTACCAGTTCTTTTTTCTTCTTAAATACCCTCAATTATGAACAAGTTCATTAAAACTCTATTTCATTGCTAGCTTTTGACTCTCAAGCCGCTTTTTTCTCATTGAGCTTTAAAATTTCACTGCTGTTTTTTGCTTGGGTTTTGCTGATTTTGTGGGAGAGGGGAGGGGAATTTGGGAGGGAGGGTGACTCTTATTGCCAGGTTTGGATTTGCTCTCTTTCCCTTACATTGTGGGTCATTCACAACATGTGACCAATGTGTCTGCTGTGAGTTGAATGCCCGGCCTTGGCGCTGTTCATCCCAGAAACCTTTTGGCCGAGATTGGGGAAAATCTTCAGTTTGTTGCAGAAAGCATGTGATGGCTGCAGAGAGATGGCAGCTGATCCCATATCAGAACTCCCTACCACTGCAGACACCAGAGGGGAGAAAAGTGGGATGCTATAGAAGAAACAAACGTTTGCAATTGGATTCATACTGTTAGGATTAATGATAGAAGGTAGAGGAAAACTAGAGTAACATTCCTAAGCCAGCACATTAGACTGATTAATTGCATTAAGGCACTGAAAAAGAACAACAGCTGCAGGCCATGAAAAGCCAAATTTATCTAAATTTCTCCAGCTGATCAGTGAAATCATCACCAAGACTTCTAGCTTATAATTGCTTTTACATAGAAAACCAGAGCAAGCAGGGAAGAAAAAAAGTTCCTGATTATAGAGATATCTGTGTTCATTTTGCCAAATTTTTATAGCTAGTAAACCTTCATGTAACAGAATTTCATATTGCTGCTAGCAGTGGGGATTTTCAGTGGAACTTGTTTGGGAATTTACATCCCCAGAAGGTGTAGTAAGGACCCTCTTTAAGCAATAACTTTTGTAGTTTGGAAGTTCATATCTAGATGACTTTTCAGGTTTGTGTTTTGAAAACAAGGTCTGCCAGAGTACCAAGGCTTCTCATGGGGGGAAGTAGGTTACAATATGGACATGAGTCAAGATACTCACAACAGACTGTCGGAAGATTTTCCCCAATTTTTCTGCTTTGTTTAGCAGCATTTAGGAGTGTCCATCATCCATCCATCTCCCAGGATCAGGTCATGGGAGAGATTGTTATCTCCATGCAATGGGGGATGGTTAAGTTACTTTTCTGAAGCGTGTTTTGGTCAACTGTAGTAGTACAGCAATTTGAACCACCTATACCAAGATTGCTTTTTTTCTCCTTTCAAAACTAACCCTGTCTCTGGCCAAATATGATCTAATGTTAAATCAGTCTTTTGCTGTTGATGTCTCCACTGGGGTCTGTGATGTCCATGATTTCCACTATATTTTACCACACAAACATTTGCTGCTGTTCTGCAGAAAAATGGAGAGGGGGTAGTGGGACACATACTAAAGAAATGCACAAGTTCTAAAGATGGGGTATATTAGTTTATGTTAATAGAGACAGAATTTTCTTATTTGATATTGTATCCTCTGGATGTTATTTCAGTATATATCAACATATTTTCAGTATATTTCATATAAGTCTTGCTGCTTGGACAGCAGGCAGCTGTAGGGCAGCTACACAAAGCTTCTGTGTTAGATATGTGGGCAGCATGTCATCTCCTCTCTTTTGGATGGGCTAGATGAACCTGATGAGAGAGAAAAGAGGACTTGCTTCTGGTCTTCCCAAAGGAGAGAATGGAAGAAGAGAGTGTGAAAAGGAAAAGTTAGTGATGTATGAGCCCAGGATGAACTCAAAGTAAAAGAAGGACGTCCAGAATGGAAGTTGTTTTGGAAGGCTCAAGAGGAATGACATTGGGGTATCAAAGAGTAAACTGGGAGCCAACGTGAGATGGTTGGATTTGCCTTCTGCAGGTCCCAGAGCCCCATGTTGCATCCTGTTTACCACCTACTCCCTTGGGATTCCAGCCCTGCTCTGAAGTCCTCTGCAGGATACAAGTGTCCTGCAAAGCCAGCTGTGTGTCTGATACTGGAAAGGAGCAGAAAAGGTTGCAGGCTCATTTCAGCTCCAGGAGTTAGGATGTGGCTAAGTTTTGTAAGGGAACCCGCTGAAGAAGAGCTTTTCCTGTCTGAGCAAGAGGGAACTGGGGTGGCTGTGTCATGCTAGGCTGTGTAGCTCTCATTTACCTGCTGAGAGCTGTCTGTTCTACTTAGTCCCTGTATGTTGTATTCTTGTTGTATTCATATTTCTCAGGTCCCATACTGTACCAAGCTGTTCTTCTTGTGTCTTCTCAGGGGCTCCTCCTGCGCTCTTGACCCACCCCTATTTATTCCAGTTACCTTCACAAGCCACAGCTGCTGCCCAATTAAGGACTTTGCAGCTGTAGCTCATTTGGAGTAACTAGGACCCACACAGATCTTACAATACATAGACCTTAACAGGGACTCTCTCCATAACAATACATATATTCAGGCCCCCACATTTTCCCCCTTTTCTTTTAGCAATTACACAATGACAATATACATACAGTCCCAGCTCTCAGGCTGCCACAGCTCTCGGCTGTCTTAGAACACATACAAATCCCTAGATATTCCAAGGCTCTTTTCCTTAAAGGCCATATTCTTACAGCTCTCTGGCTGCCACAGCTCTAAGTCCCAGCTCTCTGGCTGCCACAGCTCTCGGCTGTCCGGGGGATTCCATACCTTCTCTCGATGTTTGGCTGTGTGTTCTTCATCGTGTCAGCGTCACCAGATGTTGTATTCTTGTTGTATTCCATATTTCTCAGGCCCCATACTGTACCAAGCTGTTCTCTGCAGCACAGCTCTTCATGTGTCTTCTCAGAAACTCCTCCTGCGCTCTCGGCCCACCCCTATTTATTCCAGTTACCTTCACAAGCCACAGCTGCTGCCCAACTAAGGACTTTGCAGCTGTAGCTCATTTGGAGTAACTGGGACCCACACACAGATCTTACAATACATAAATCTTAACAGGGACTCTCTCCATAACAATACATATATTCAGCCCCCCCCCCCACCTGTATAAGATCAGGAAATTATTAAAACACATGAACACCCTTGGGTGTCTGGGTCTTTGGTCAGCAGGTGTCTGTGATGTGGCATGAATGTATTTCATATATTGTCCAGTAATTTTCATGATTTGACTTTGTTCCTACAGATTTATGAGAATAATTTTATCCTCGATAAGGATATATTTTTTCTCATCTTTTTATGGCATTAAGTATGTTTTATTTATGGATGTATGTGTGTGCATTTGTGAATTTTTCTGTGGTTGACTTATAACATTAACCTTTCTTGAAGTTTCCCAATCTTATGTGTGATTGCAAGTACTTTAAATAAATGGGCTATAAGGAGGCAATTTTCCTTCACTTGGAAATTCTTCTATGAAATACATCTGTGGATCACCCAAAATAATAATGTTTTTGTGGTATTTTCTCCAGCTTCTTGCTAGAAAATGCTATTTTCTCTTATGTTTCCATCCATTACCAGCCACTTACCCAGCATCTGGAGCTGGATCAGTAATACATGGTTGTTCTGGCTTTCCAGTGTCAAGGAAGAGGAAGCCCTCTCCCTGTATATTCACCCCTTTAATTCCTGTACCAATGCTTTAATTTCCTGACCAGTAACACCAAGAACTGAAGAGTGAGTGTTTAACTGCTTTTTGTTTCAGCCTGTACTCTGTTTATTTTGTTTTCTTCTCTTTTGGTTCCATTCTGTATGGGTAACAAAGGGCATATTGATGCAGCAACTGAGTAGATACTCTAAAAGGTTAAAAATTACCACTTTGGAGTTGCAAAATCAGTGAGAATTTCAGCTCTGACTCCAGTACTATTTAATCTGTGAAAACTTTCTGCTGAAGAATGTAATATTCTGTTCTCTTGGATCACATTTACTTAATAGGATCAAAGGGAGGAAATACTTTTTCTCTTCAGAGTAACTGAATTAAAAAAGCACATATTTTGATTAGCCTGTGTTCAACCTTGAGGGCAGATTTTAATCTAGTCTAAATGTGTGTAGCTCCATAAACCTTACTGAAATTGTACTGATTGATAGCAGCCAAAACTCTGCTTTTGTGCTCACGTTGCACCCGCATTTGAATGATTGAGTACTATTTGCTGAAATATTTGTGAAAGACAAAATACTTTGTGTATTCTTTTGTATTATCTGATGTATGCCATGGTAGTTTGATTACTTTGGACTTGTAATCAGATATTACAATTATCACAAGATAGCAGTATGTTAAAAATTACTTCTTCCATGTTGAATTTTTCTTGTTCTTTTCAAGAAAGCTGACATGTCTTCTTTAATGAAAAAGGCTTTTCATCAAATCAGTGGTGAAAAACAAAAAACGCAAATGAAAAATAATTCAACATGTGGGCTGTCACTTTTCCATGGAAAATTAAAAAGGAGTAAAGAAAAAGAAAAAAGTGCACTGGAACAAAAAATATTTCCTGACTAGTCCTACTTAGAAATTCTTTTTCTTAGCATATCTGTCAGTGCCATTCCTTTTTGCAGGAATACTTGAATTTCTTTGTAATGCGGTTTTTGTGCAGGTTACAGTAATTATCATTGTGAGAGCCACAGACTGGCTGATACACCATGGACATTAAGTTCAAGCACTGGACGTTCACAAAGATACCTTTTTTAGCTGTCCAGAAGAAATTCACAAGGGCAATCCGATGTAATTAGCATTAACAAATAGTCTGTTGAAACTGGTGATGCTTGAGCCAGCCTGCTCCTCTGGCCAGGGTAGAGCTGTTGTTTCACTTCCCCAGGTTTTGCTGCCTGTGGGAAGTAAGAGACCCTCAACCTCTTTATTTACAAAGCAGTCAGGCCAGGATTATTTACATTTACATTTACATTCCTCTGAGCACTTTGTGGGACCAAACTGAGTTTTTCAGGTGTTGTATTTATTTTTCATAGCATTTTACATATTGGTACAGGAATGCTTTTACTTCAAGATTCCAGAAGCCTTAACCCAAATTAATTTCTACCAAACCCTGCTATTTTAGTTATGTTTTCTTAGTGTCTGCATGCTTTTGGTGTTAATGTCTATGCCAGTGTACAATAACAGGAATTCCTTCTATTTTCGTGTTTGCTTCTTCAGATCATATTTACAGATATTTCCATATTTTAATCTGAAATTCTTAATGTTTTGCTAGAATGGAAGTGCCTTTTGGTATAATTTTCTTTGGATGGTTCAGTGGTTATTGTGGTATAATTGTGCTTTTCTCTGACAGGAACATTGGTAATAAAGTTTGCATTTACATAATTAGCAAAATTTTTCCGCATTTACAATTACATAAGTGGTAAGAAAGTTTGAGGGAAGCTGTTATGGGCCCATTTGATCACACTTATTATCTGGTCACTAGGACAGGCAATTGAGTAGTCTGAGGAGCTGCATGTGATGGTGTGATCTTGGCTAAATCCTTCCCGTGGATCAATTTGAAGTCAGAAGTAATTTCAGTGCTTATCTCAAAGCCTGTCTAATGAGAATCTTGTATACTCACAGACATGTGTAAATACTTGTCGCACAACTAATGGACTGTCGTGGTTTGACATTGACAGGAAGTGGGTTTTCTGGGATATTCCGTGGTCACCAATAGGTGTTCAGATTTTAATATTGGCACCTGATGTGGCCATTGGGACATTTGGAGACGCCTCTGAGAACACAGAGGTTAAAAAGCAGAACTGTGGCCCTGGAAAGCTCTCTTGGGGCTTCTGCGGGAAAGAGGTTGGATCGCCCTTCCCCGATCAGCTGCTGCTGCTGGGCAGGGGAGGGGCAGCCCTGTGGTAGGCCTGGGCCTGGACGGAGATGGGGGTGAAGAGGAAGGAAGGGTGGAGGGAGCACCAAGAGACATCGGGCAGCCACCCCCTCCCCAGGGGAGAGAGAGGGAGAGCCGGCGTCTGAATTTGATAGCGGCAGGCCCAGGAGGAGAAGGGCAGAGTGCGGGCGAGAAGGTGCCCGGCAGGGCAGTGTGGGAGTGCCGGAGCTCTGGGACAGGCAGAGACTGAAATTTTTAACCCTTTTCTTGCATGATAGAAACCTTGCAAATGCTGATCCTCCTGGAGCTGAATGAGAAGAGAGATAAGAGATGAGATAAGAGGGGATGGGCCATAAGGGAAGTGGAGAAGACTCTTGAGTGGGGGGAGAGATGATGGAGTGGCCTTTTGGCTGGACTTTTCTTGTGTGGCCATAGACGGAACCATTTTTTTTCCTGTGACACAGAGACTGCATTTAGGGGGAGGCAATGGCTCGGAGCCAAGGGAGTGCAGTGATGTTATGTGTAAGAGTGCATGAACAGAGACAATGGGTGAGGAGGGTGGTTGGTGCCCTTGATCTTCAGTGGAACAGAAGATCTCTGTTTTTGGGACCCCTCGGCCCCAGGGGGTGTAAAAATTTGGGGGGGACAGGTGTCCCGAAGGAGAGACTGTGCTTTTATTTAGAATGAGACAAGGCATCCTTCAAAGACAACCCTAAAAGCAGCTCTGGTCCATGCACAGTGGTGAGAGCACTGGGCATGGAAGGAAGATGTCACCATGGCAGAAGGACTTTCTGGGTGGTGCTGAGTGACATGCAAGCACACAAGGTTTCAACGGTGTTTCCAGGGGAAGCCTATGGGGCAAGAAGGACTCCTCTCCTCTTCATGAACTGAGGACTGAGTATTCTAAAGGATGGTGCCGGACTGAGAGTTGGTGATTTTGGGGGAATGTATTCCATTGGGAAATTTGGTAGGGGGAGGAGGAAAATGCTTTTGTAAGGTTTTCATTTTCCTTGTGTGTTTTTTTTCTTTCCTTGTAGTTTAGTTATTTTCTTGTAGTTTAATTAATAAAGTTTTCTTTATTTCTAAGTAGGAGCCTGCTTTGCTTATTCCTGGTCACATCTCACAGCAGACTCCAGGGAGACGGTACTCTCATGGGGGCACTGGCATTGTGCTAGTGTCAAACCATGACATGGACTAATTTCCTTAGCTTGGGTGCAAACTATTTGTGTCTCAGTAATCCAAGCCTCTGATCTGAGACAAAAGAACCCCAATCAAGTAATGATGTTTTGGGAGCTTATTAGTGATAAATCTACTAGGTGTAAAAAGTTGAGGAAAAAGGAGGATGGATTTATGCTGTATCCTGCTCAACCCTGCTACACCTGTGGCGCAGGGACTGAAATTTTTAAGTTTGATGAGAACAGCAAAGATCAGTCTGGTCATGCAGGATTGTTTGTGTTCATCCTTGGGGACTATGATCTCTACTGTGCACTTGTAATAAATTGTGCAAATATTCTTCTCAATATTTTTAGTATGAAAGCTATTGAACATATCTAACTCCTGCTCAGTGTTACCTCTGTTTGCATCTGTTGAGGAATAAGTTTCTCTACTTACTGCTTTTGGGCATGGAGTTTTAAAATTTGGAGCATTAATTTCACAATTCACTTCAGCTGCTGTTCTGTCCACAACTCTTTTTCTGTTCAGCAAATACTAGCAGGATAAATTTTCCTTAAGCTTCTGCAGAAATCCTGTGGTACTGAAAGTCAAAGCCTGATTCTCCCAGGCCCCATGTTTAATGAGTGGAGAGGTCAGTTCTGAGTATCTAATTTAGGTTTAGGTTTTGTGTTAAGGTGCTTACCTGCTTATTCAGTCAGAGAGCAGAAAGAATGCCATGTACTTTTCATCTGCAGTTGCCTCCTGCCAGAATAAGTGGCAGGAACTGAACACTTGCAGGCAGCTTTTTATCACCAGTAGGGAGAAACAGCCAGCTTAAAACTTAGATTTATTATTTCTTAAAAATTATGCATACAGTGATAGAAAATGAATTCTTATACTGCCTAGTCATAGCCATTTGAAGGTGTATTTCCAAGGAATAGCTCTAGGTTAAGAGAAAGGAAAGTTTTTACTTTATTCTTGAACTTTATGAATGGGATTTTAAAAGAATTGCTTACTGGTTTACCTCTGTTTTTAATAATGAGATGAAGTCTTCACTCGGTTGATGTTAGCATCTCTTTAACTTAAGCAGGAGCAAGATTTTACCTCCACTGTTTTCAGACAGTGTTTTAAGAAGTTATATCAAAAGTACACATTTTACATTTCACAAATTCCAGCCTAGACTCTTACCAAGCTAAAGTTACTATAATTCACAGGGATTCTTGGGGATCTCTTCCCTGGCTAGCTGTTTGGCTGAAACACTTTAGAGAGCAGCATGATAATATTACCCTCTTTCTTGCCTATCCTCCTTATTGGATCTTTAATATCCCATTAGCTAGATTAGTGGTCTAGGTACCGGACAGTATCTAAAGAGTGGCAGCTTGTAAACATCTTCTACAGTGTTGTGTGTCCTTACTTTACCTGAAATGAGATTGAATTTAGTGTTGTTATTTGCTAGTCTTACAAAATTTTTAAAAAGCAATCATAGCCAGAAGTTACATCCTGAAATAACCCTACTGTGTGTCATTCCTTATTTAGAGCCGAAATATTCCTGGTCTAACTCCAGTCAGGTCAAGAGAAGGAGTGACATTTATCCCAATAAGTGAAGTGAATTCAGGCCTGTGATGGAGTAGCAAAAAGATGAAAGGTGGCTACCTTTCCTGAAGGAATTTAGTAGCCATTGCTCTTCAGCCTCACTGGACTTCTGGACCTACTGACTCACCACTCCTTAGGCTGAATAAGAAATTAAGAGTGTGAAAACATGCTATTTGCACTTAAATGCCTGCAGCTGTGAATCTGGAATCCACATGGTTCCTCCAGTTTCTCTGTTTTCAATTTTGATTCTTCTCCATAAAGGTAAAGCAATAACCTGATTTCAAGTAGTATGAACTGTACAAAATTAAATCTTTGACATCCACTTAGAATACTGATATCCTTTTGCTGTCTCATGTGCAAGGTGAGGGGAAATGAAAGGAGTAAACATTTATTTGAAATCAGATCTGCCCTTCTGCTAACCCCTCACCCCCACAAACATGTAACAACTAATTTCCAAGCCAATAGTGCTTAATGTTATTTCAACCCTTTTGGCCCTGGGGGAAAAAAGTGTGTGGATGGTGATGGAGGGAGAAAGACTTTTATTTGTCTCAACCTGTGAGGGCTGGATTGAAGAGTGCATATTCAATATTGCCCTCAGTAGTGCACAGCTTCTCCTACATATTAGTTTCTGCCACTGGCTATCAGATCTCCCCCAGAAGACTGTGTCAAGCATCTAGTCTAACAAGTGGAAATCACAATAGTCAGCTTTTATCTCTTTTGTTTTTACTTACATACTTGTAGAAACTGCCAGTTCCTGCAAGTAACCTTCTGTACTGGGAAAATGTGCTTGTGATGCAGATTGCTTTGATTCGCAGAAGAGTTCTGCAGACTCTTGAATCTGTCCCTACAGGGAGTTCTATTTTTCAGCTCTCTCTACTGTGAGTACAGCTGTCTTCTGATCTGGATTGTTTTATTAATTAAGATTTTTGAGTAGGATATCAGAGGTGAGCAGGTATCTGCTAGTTTACAAGGGTGTAGAATAACAGGAAATCTAGCTCTCCTAAATAGAAATAAAAGTATTTCTAAGTGGACGCAGATACCAGGAAATTACGGATGTGAGAAGTCTATGGATCAATGGCAAATTGTATTATTTAAGATTTCTGGAGCGTTGATGACAATTGAGGCCTATAGATCCTCTGTGACACTTTTGTATAGCACACCTAAATTCTTTTAAACCTGACCTATTTCAACAGGTTGATTTTAACATTTAGCTGGATGAAAAGAACATGTGAAATCAACAGAACAGGTTTTTTTTGGGAAAGCCCTTGGTGGTGTGTTTTAAGTACACTTGAGGTGAACTATGTTGAATAAATATGGAGTATTTAGGGGCAGAATTGCTGAGGATTTTATGGAACAAAACAGCAAGAAGCTTTGTCATTCAAAGCTGTAAATGATGCCTAGCTGAGCTCATAAAATACACATCAAAGGCGTCCATATGGGTTACATTTTAGTATTCTTTCAATATTAAAGACCTGTTACTAATTTTAAACTGCATTGGTAAAACCTAATTTTTTTCTTTTTTCTTTTTGTCTTTTCTTCTATATTGCTAAATGATGTAAATCACTCATGTCAATTTTATGCTCATTTGTGCCAGCTGAAGATCTGACCGTGAGAGATATTTCCCCTCTGTATAATCATCCCAAATAGGGAAGGGAAAAGAAGAGGGAGGAGTGGTGTCATCTGGATTTGTGAATAGTTTGGCTGTAATACAATCCTGAAAAATGCTCTGATATAAAGATAGAAATATGGGGATTATTGTAGAAACTCTTGAAATAATCCTATAAATAGCAGAGGAAATTCTGTCTTGGAGTTGTCTATTGAAACCATTTTCAAATGAGATGGCTGACAGGAAGAGAAATTTAAAGTCAAGGCAGATCCTCACCTGGTGTAAATCAGGAAAACTACATTAATTTCAGAGGCATTGACTTGAAAGAACTGTGATGGTCTCCAGCAGCTGAGGATCTATAACCATAGGTACTGGGTGCCAAATGCTCTCACACCAGTGTAAATCTGGAGCACCTCAGCTGACTTGGTGGCATTATTTTGGATTAACACTACTGCACATGAGTGTAGGCCACCATCATTTGTGTTTGGAGAGTGAAGACAATTGATTCCTAGGATGTGAAGTGTGTATTTTTGGATCAAGGAATATATATACTTGAGAGATTTTTTCAGTCTGCTATTGCAGATGTAGGCTATTTAACAACCAGGAATTGCCTTGTTCACTCTGCTGTTACGGAAAGGTGTTGACTCCACACAAGCACTCATGATAGTCTTAGGTCACCTAGCTAGCACATCAATAAATAACCTAATAAATTCTCTAGCATTCCACAATATGTTTTCCCTGCATGTACTGATAATGAAAACAGTACGTGCCCATTGTAGCTGACTGAGGCACTTCAGTGTTACACCAGCATCACTAAGGAAAGAATTTGTTCCTGTGCAGCAAAGAAAATAGAGTCAGAAACAGGACTCTTTTATGTATGTGAGTTCATATGTACGAAGTAATGTCAGTCCAAATTCAACATATATGAAAATGCTGACACCTGGGGAAGCCTTGGCTTTTTGTTCAAAACCATTGCTAAAGGACCAAGATTTTTAGAGTTTTTCTTTGATTTATGAAAATACTTTTATAAACACATGTAAGGGCCTCTATTTTCCAGTATCTTTTGGTGATTACCTATTGTCTATTTAGGGGCTAGATCAGGCCCTAGAAAATGTTATCAGTAAAATACTTCTAAAAAGGTGACTTAAATTAGGTCCTGTGTGGCTGCTTTCCCATCTACAGCTGGGGACTGTTTGTGTAGCAGGAAAGGACCTTCTTCAGCTGTGATTGCCTTGGCAGAAGGAGGAGGACACATGGCTGTGTACTTTCAGTCAGCAATTCCTAATGACTCTTTTATTAACATTACTGCATTAATATCTCCAGTGAGATCAGAAACATGAAACAGTTTTCAAACCATGGCTAGTTATACTCTGCCTTTAACAGTTCTGCTCTGCTTCTTTTTTAAAATGCCATGTTGTTTAGCTGGTTACATGTGATAACTGTTTTTTTAAGGCTAGAGTTTACACCAGCTGCTTTCATCACTCTGCTCTAGATAGTATCTAATCCAAAGGATGCTAGTTGGGAGCTACACAGACACGTGAGAAGAACCAGAAAGATAAACATTTCATATTCTATCCAGAACATTTCCTGTAATTACTCTGTTTCCTGCTCTAATTCCTACAGAACTTCTTTACCCTCAACTGTCTTTGGCCTCCTGTTCATTGCATTAACCTTTACTCAATGTCCCTGAGCATCATCTGTTCCAGGGGGGCACTGAATCCTGCATCCCACTGTGCCTACCCCACATTCTGTGAATGGCACTGACTTTGACAATAACATAGTCACCTCTGCTGTCATTTCTTACAGGCAGTAGAAAAACAAAATAGCTATAACAATAACAATAATAATAATAATCTGTTCTGGACTTAATTTAGCTGCTTCTGTGGGAAGGTTTGTATCCCAAAAGCATAATGGAAGCATAAAGTTTCTGTAACTGGATTTTTTTACTGAGTTTGATTGATCTGATGGTGAATCTCATGAGATTGCCACTTCTGTTTTCCGCAGGCCTCTGAAACTGTTTTAGCTTCTTCTATGTTTTTCACATTTATTTCTTAATTGCGGTTGTCCTGCAGGGAGTTATGGATTGGATCCCTGGAGGCAGGGAAATTACTTTTATCATCAGAGTTACTAAAGTAGGGTTGAGGTTATCAGCATTATTTACCACTGAAGCAGCTTTTTGTACCTTTTGATGACTCTTAATCATGACATGGCACTGGCTGGTAGAGGACTGGATGTACAAGTGTTGCACATATGCACACAGACACATCTTCAGAGTTACCATGGTTTCGTATTAATATTTGCAATATAATTATGAGAAAATTAGGAGGGTGTGGAGAAGGATGAAGGTAAAGGATGAAGGATGATCTGGTAAACAAGGCCTTGTGGTAAGGCAGGGGAGAACTAGTTTATTTTCTCGCTCTGTCTCAGACATTCCCTTTGGCAGACTCCTTTGAGAGGGATTTAAAAAGAATAACTTGCTCGCTATTGCCCAGTGGAGGACAAGGATGCCCTTGATCTCTGCTACTTTTCTGTGCATGTGTGTTGTGGGGAACTGAGCTCTACAGTCCCTCTGTTGCATGTCTCCAGTCAAGCCTTTCTCAGTCCCAGTGAGAAGCTCTGCTCTTGTTGGAAGTTGGTGGGGAAAAAACCCCGTTTAACTCCTGGTTTTGCCTTTGAAAATGTGTCCTTGCTCTTTTCCTCTGCTGTCCAAGTACAGTAAGATTTCGTGCAGCAATCCATTTTGGGTTTATATGCTGAAATAGAATACCCTGGGAGCTATATAAGCAGAGTGCACAGTGACGTTCCATGTTTGTACATACATATTTTTTCGATTTGTGTTTATTTGCAGTGGTGATGCTATCCTTGGTCAATAGTTGGATTTGACCTTTTCTTCTATTCTGGGTGGGATTAATTGCTCCAGCTTTACCATTTAAAACCTGTCTAAGCAATTTGGTTTTATTCTCTCTAGGCAGTGCAAAGAGTCGCAGCAGCTCCAAAAAAGAATTAATCCCATTCAAAGATAAGTATTTATGGTATGAAGATTTTGGGAGTAGTTTTTATGGAAGAGTTTTTTTTAATTGAATAGTGAATAAGATGTAGGAAGAAAATTGAAATGTTTGGCACATCTGGAGTGCAAGACTTTATTCCTTAAAATTTGCAAACCTCCTCTTAACATCACCATCAGTCCTTCTGCAAAGACAGGAAAATATTTGGCACAGAAGATCTGATTTTAAACCAAAGCAACAGTGATATTGGAATTTGTAGTAGAATTTGATTTGATTTGATTAATTCTATTAATGTCAATTAACTTCTAAAATTTTTTAAGATCAAAATGTAGCTATATTAATTCTTTTTCCTACAACCAAACATCTGAATAACCTGATGAATTATCATGATACAGCAATTTCAGTGACCCTTTCACTGTTTTGAAGATGAAATTACTACATTTCACATGACTGCCTACCACAGACATGGAGTTTGATACTTCAGTTGATACAGGTACAGCAAAAAAACTAAAAACCCCAGACATCCCAGATGTATTCAGATATATGTAGTTCTCATTTAAAACATCATTATTATATCCAATACTGCTGATTTTCTTAAATAGAAAAAGACTCCCATGTTTTTGAGTGCATTCAGCATCAGACTAGCTCTCTCAGAGTAATTTAATGAGTGCTTCTTGCTCTGACTATTTGCACACCTCCATTTCTTGTTTTCAGTGTACTCAACTCCTTTTATAGTTGGTATGGGCTGGAAGGGGTCTGAACTTCAGGGAGTTCAGGTGGGGTCTAAGGAAAAGCAGTTTAAGAGTGAAAGAAATAAGTAAATGTGTCGTAGGAAGGGGACCAGGACACCAGATGGTTCATCACAGGTCCCATTTATTGAAAAAAGTATCAAACACTTATACAGCAAATAATAAGCTTATGAATATTCTGTAAGCCAAGCAGTCTATTGGTTAAACGATACCATGAACTCTTCCTCATTCCTTAGGGGTTACATCTCTCTTTTCTCATGTCTCTTTCACTATTTGTTATTATACTACAGCTAGGCCCAAGGACACACTATCTTTGCAGGTGCAGGACTTGGAGTTAGCCACGGTTTTGTACTTTTCCAGTCTCTATTCAGCCAAACTCCCAACATAAATGTAAACTTAAATATTAGGGATAAAATTAAGAAATACAAAATCATCTGTTGTAGGAATAAATGAATTAAAATATTGTTTGCTATAAGTGATCAAATGGAGAGCCAAATTTATAAGAAAATTTAGCAATGATTTATTAAATTGTCAGCAAAACAGAATTTTGATCGTCAAAAACCACCCCAGCCAAGGGCAGCGCCGAGCTCGGGATCAACGCTGGGTGAACACACGGGCCTGACCCCTGAATGTCAGAGTTCACGCATGCCGTTTTGCAAGTTTTTATACAGCTTATTCTGCCTGAGGCAGAGATGACCGCATGTTCCTTTGCGTCCCTTCACATGCAGAACCGGGCCTATACATGTGCAGAGTTAGACAAAAGTCCAGTCCAGGTGTCTAGATGTTTTCAGAGCACTCCGGAGAAGTGGCGCTGGTGATCACCATAGTAGAGGCAGTCTTCGAGGTGTGAAATCACTCTTGAGTGGTCCTGGCATTCCAGGGAAGTCAGTGATCATCGCTCAGGAAGTTTCCATTCTTACGTTAAAGAACTTGATATTATCTTAATGTCCTCCGAGAACTGGATGAATAAAAATAAGACTTTGCTCCTGTCTGGGGTAGTCAAAAGACTTGGATCTTACAATATTTTATACATAGCATGAATTATCTCTACCATATACTACATTGTTTAAGATTCTCCTTTTTTCTTTCACAAAGTATCATGGTTAAGCACTGGCCAAATGCCAGGCACCCCTGAAAGCCACTCACTCACCCTCCTCTGCCACAGCTGGGCAGAGGAGAGAAAAATTTAACAAAGGGTTCATGAATTGAGTTAGGACTGGGAGAAAACACTCCAACGGCAAAATAGGATCAGCCTAGAGGTACAAAGTGAGTTTATTAATAACAGAATCAGAAGTAAAATACACCTTTTCTTCCCCCAACCCCTCTCCCCTTCCCAACAATAGCTCAGGGAGACAGGGCATGGGGGTTTTGGTCAGCTCATCACTGAGATTTTCTTCTGATGCTCCAAGAGAGGAGTCCTTCCCCTGTGAGGCTGTGGAGTCCCTCCAATGGGAGACACTTCTCCATGAACTTCTCCAGCGTGGTTCCTATCTCACAAGAAGCAGTCCTCCCAAAACTGCTGCAATGTGAGTCCCTCCTGTTATAAGTAGAAAAAGGTGCCATTTTTTTTTAAAAAGGTTGCAGAGTGAACAGGTTGGACCAATTGCTGCCAGGGTGAAGTTCTAACTGTTTGTTATTGTAATCACCAGTCGTTTTCCTCAACTACTTCTTTTGTCAGTACCACCCTGCCTGCCTGGTGGATGACCCCTATCAGACAGCGAAAGGAGGGGATGGGGGGGGGGGGCATCAGAGGGCATGCAAATGACCTCGGAGCCAGCATGCCATCCCACCAAACTTACCAAAAGACCCCAAAAACAACGAGCCAATGCAGAATTAAGAGATCAAAGTGATGTGTAGACATGAGGAACAGAGCGTACAGAGACGCTGAGACCCTTTTTTGCCCCTCGCCCTAGCCAAGGAAGGACCTCGGCTAGAGGCAGGACCCTGGGAGTCAAACCGAATAAGTAAACAAGAGATTTTCCCGCTGCTGTCATGAGGATGGAATTCACAGCTCTGCCCCCACACCAGCGGACAAAGCTGCACTCCTCCTCCAGGTCACTCCTGGGAGTAGCAGCGGCATGAGTGTGGACCCGTCCGTTTCCCCCCCCAGAACTGATCACTTTTAATTAAGGCATTAAAAAGGAGAATAGTCTCCTGCCCGTGTTTATTTCACCTCCCACGGGCACATAGCCCTCCCAGCATTGTACTACTGGTGTGGCTCCTGTAGAAGCTGCTGGAAGCTTCCTGCATGTCTGGCAGAGCCAATGCTACCTGGCTCCAGGATGGACCCACTGCTGGCCAAGGCTGGACTAATCTGGAATGGTGGTCACATTTCTGTGATAACATACTTAAGAATAAAAAGTTATTGCACAAATGTAATTATGGCCAGAGAAGAGTGACTTGAGAACATGTGAGAAGAACAGCTCTGCAGACACTCAGGTCAGTGGAGAAGGAGGGGCAGGAGTTGCTCCAGGTGCCAGAGCTGGAGCAGTGACGATGATGGTGAAGCAGCTGTGCCTCTGCAGCTCATGGAGACCCCTGGGGATGCAGAGATCCACCCGCAGGCTATGGAAGACCCCATGGAGGAGTAGGAAGGGCTACTTTCCCTGAGCAGCAGCATGAGCAGCAGCCAGAACAGCAGTGTGATGAACTGACCATAATCCCATTCCCATCTTTGTGCGCTGCTAGGTAAAGAGGTAGAGCTGGGAAGGAGTGGGGAAGGGAAGGCATTTTTAAGGTCTCATTTTACTTTCATTATCCTGCTCTGATTTTGTTAATAATAAATTCTATTGCTATCTCTAATTTGAGTCCGTTTTGCTGTGACAGTATTTGGTGATTGTGGCGGGTTTAGGTTTCTTAGTGATTTTTTTCCCATTGATACCAGGGAGACATTGGTAGGAAGGGGGCCACTTTCCAGGTGAATGGACAGTAACTAAGACACAGAAAAAGGTGGCTAATAGCTCTGGCATTCCAATGAAGTTCTGGGTTTGGGGACTCTTGCCTGCGGGTTGGGCTCTCCCGCTGGGGTTTTCTTCGGGAATTGGAGCGTAATGCCCTGAGAGGTGTTGGGGCTAACCCAAGACTTGCCTGGGCAATGGGGGCTGACCTCTTTGCCTTTCCGCTCCGGGATCAAAGAGAGGGGTGAATGTGTTATGGACATGTACCTGTTTCTGGGAAGATGCCCAGCTCTGCCGGCTTTCGCCCTTCTGCCCATTGCTCGGAGGGTGTGTGCTGCCCCCAGGGCATTGCTACATTGTGACTACCTGCTGCTGATGGTGCAGACACCAACTGCTGCCCTTGATATTCTGAGAAACAACTGCTCACTTTGAAAATTTAAAGAGGTTTATTGAAACTTAATGTTATGAATTATCAAATCGATAGCCAAATTTATGAAAAATTTAACAACGATTTATTGGGTCAATTATAAAAAAATAGAATTTCAAGCAACCACCACAATCAAGACAGCATCAGTCCTGGATACAGGCGCTGGGTGAGACCAGAAGTTCAAGCAACAGAGTGACAGTGTCCCCTCAAAGGTTCACTCCAAGTGTTTCCAGCATCCAGTTTATATAGTTTATTTCGCCTGAGGCACAGATGACTGCATCTTTGTTTTCACTTCTTTGAATGCAAATCCATTTCTGTACATATTGTTGAAATAGACAAAGACGGGTAGACAGAAGTCTAAGCACACAGGAGAAGTTTGAATAAGTTGGTATTGGTTCCTGAGTGCCCAGATGCGATCAGGGTGAGTCCAAGTCTTGTGAAATTCCTGGGACACTGCAATTAATGATGGCCAGGAAGGCCCTGATGTTATCTCCCAGGTGCAGGAGACAATGAAATCATCGTGTATGGTCCAGGAAGGTTCCATTCAAAAGTTAACCAGGTCTGATGCTATCTTGATACTGCCAGGAATTAGTTACAATTTGAAGAGAGCTTTGTTCCTGGCTGGGAGGTTAAAACATTATTTCTACAATATTTTATACCCACACATATCTGTTTATACAGCATGAATTAACTACATTACATATCACACTTAACAAAAATACAACAAAGGACTACATAAGGAAAAAGCTACAGAGCTGGGAACTGCCCCTTGTGCATACCATATGGCCAGTTCGTCTTCAAGATGGATGCTCGGTCGTTTATACCCCTGGGGGCTGCATCAGCCAGCCTTGGCCCCTCCCAAAGTCTGTCAGTCAGCTCTTCTCTCTTTGCCATTTATCGGTGGAAACTGCTTTCGTGTAACTTGATTGAAGGTTAGGTGTTGCCATACCACACCGCCTAAGCAGCAAGCTCTTCCATTCCCAACTGCCCCATGCAAGGGGCACATGTGCACACCTTCTGTCCACAGCCCAGGCTGTCTGATGGCAGCAATATGGGGTGGGGGGGAACTATGGGGAGAACAGAGGACATCTAAACTAAAATACCATAACTATACATCATTAAAGCTTTTCTTAATATTCCCACAATAGTTACCTTTAAATGGCAAGACCCGATAATCTTATTATCCATCTATAACAGTATTACAAAAGGAGCAATCTCCTCGCCTGAGCCCCCCACCGCCCCCCATTCCCCACAGGGAAGTTTCTGAGCTCCTGTGGAAGCACCCCTGAGGTCACTGCAGCCCCTCTGCCCCACCTGAGCCTCCAGTGCTCCCAGCTGGTTGTGGTCATAGCTACACAGAAAGGGGAAATTCCTTCACGGGCTGGAAACTTCTGGTATTGTTTTGTTGTTGTTTGTCTGTCTTGGAACACATATATGTTCGAGTAAAGAGCTGTTATTCCTTTTCCCATAAGTTTTGCCTGGAAGAGTCATAATTTACATACAAGTTTGGGGGCAGGGGTTGTCTTCCCATTCCAGGAAGGTTCCCACCTTCCTCAGCAGACTGTCTTTCAAACCAAGACAGTGAGTGATCTCTCTCTGTCTTTATCTTAACTTGTGACACCTTCGATATATTTTCTTTCCCTTGTCCAGCTGTGGAGGGGAAGTGAGAGAGCTGTTGTAGTGCGTGTCTGGCATCCACCTGGGGTCGACCCACCACTGATGCCTTCGGATTTTAGCTTTTGTGTTTGTCATTTATTTGTAATCCTGCACTTCTTTAGCATATAACTCCAAACTCTATATAGAGTGTTAGCTACTGCTTTCCCATTTTGGTCAGACACAACAATTTCTCTCTAGGCCTGGGAATCAAGGACACCTGACTGTCTCAGCCCCAGAGAAATGCAAACAAAAGTGAGTAGGGGTAGGAGCAAATTGGGGTAAATGACTTCATTACCTGAAGCTGTAATTGGAAGATTGAGCCCCAACATGCAAATCGACCAAACTTATAAAAGTGTGAAAACCCATCACCCATTGTCCATTTTTGGGTGTACCCCCTGGGGGGCTTGTTTGCCTGAAATGTAGCTGAAGGCCTTTCGATAAATATAACCACTTTTTATCCCCTTTATTTTATTCTGGCTTCTGTTTTAAAGTAGTCTCAAAAAGGCATCACTATACCAACAAAAAGAGAAGTGCTGGCAGGGAACATTTCAATATATCCTAAACGCAACTTATGGGAGGAATGGAACAAACATCCTGGAGAAAAGACAAGTAAAATTTGAATGTCCTGTGTCCTCTGCATTGTGATTTACACATATCAACTATGCAGGTCTCAGGTCTAACATGTAAACGTGGGAGAGAATCAGACTGAATTGTTCTGATCTGGCATATATGTGTCTGGATACCCATGTCAGTAAAACAGTCATGAAGAGTATCGGGAGCATTTGACTGGAAAGAGACTGCTTGAAAATGTCAGATTACCAAATCTGTTGGCCAGACCTTTAAGGCCATCTAGATTATCTTCTTACATGAAAAGGATTTCCTAATTATTTTTTGCTTCAAGTCCAAGAGTATTAAATAATACTAAGTAACTGCTCATGCAAAAAACCAGTATATAATCTGTTGCACATATCTTGGTGAAATAGCCATTACGTTTAAAAGGCTTAGAATAAAAAAGTATAAAAGCATACTGTAGCTTTTATTTTTCATAAAGATTTTTCAATTTTGTCCTCAGAGAAGCTTTTTAATGCAAGAGGTAGTTTCTGATCTGCTCTTGGTTACATATATATTGTGGGAAACATGTACTGGCCACCTTCTCTATAGACACAGCCTGTCCCAAGCCTGTCCTGTGTCCTGGAGCTTCTTTCCTGAGGGAGGACTTTGTGTTTGTTCCAGTTGAATTCACAAAGTCCCTATGTGCCCTTTCCTCTGGCCTGTCATGTCCCTTTGAATGGCATTCCTAAGCAGGGGGAGCATCAATAGATGCCTCAGCCTGGTGTCATTGCAAACTTGCTAAGAGTGCTCTCCATCCTCTCTTCCTGGTCACAGAAAAGGATGTGAACCAGCAGATGCTGGACTCTGGGTAGAGTATGACCCCATAACCACTTCCTTCTGAGCAGGTCATCCAGCCAGTGTTGTACCATATAGTTGGCCTTGTAGTTGAAGTACAGTTTCTGGGATGAAGCAAATGATTAGTGATGCCATGTAAAAAGTGAACAGGGAAATAGTTAAAATTTAATAAAAGGAAGGAATACCTTTTTGCCTTCTGTTTTTTTTTTCTTAGAAGGCTGTGCAGTTTCTCCATTGCATTTAAACATTTTTCATTCACTTTTCCTAAACTGAAGAACAGAAATATATTTCCAATGTATTTATACAAAAGAAAATAATACTCATCAGCTGCTTAAGAAAAAAACTTGTGATGCATGCAACATGTATAATATTTAAAATCACTGTCACTGATAATTTCGCTTTCTGTCATTCAAAGATTATAAAGATGCTCTCTGAGTAGGGATCAAATGTGGAAATGATATTCATGTTGCAGGTAGTTTGTAACTCTGTCACTGTGATTTACAAAGAGGAGAATATAGGCATTCACAGCAACCTAAATACTATTTTCTTTTTCTTTTTGTTATAATCAAATACTCACCTTTAGATTAAAAAAATGTAATAATGACTAATGGGCAATGATCTTCTGAATTAGCTGCTGAGCATTCAATATCTCTGTGAGTAGCGATTACCATCTTTTTTGGGGGGGGGATATCAATTTAAAGGTCAAGTGCTTTCATAAAACAGAGCGATTATCCAGTATTTCATATGTTGAACAAAAGCTTAGCAAGATTCATTGTGTGTCAGTTGCTTTTGTGTGTAGCATATATGCAGTGAAATGGATTGCTTAATTACCTAACTACCTGTCTACAGGGAAGGGGTGTGACTGTGAATGGAATCTGTCAGATACTTTGCTTTGCTTGTGATAGTTAATCAATTACTGTAATGATTTCAGGTTATAAGTTGGCTTTTTAAAAATAGGCAAAAATTTTAAGTACTTTCATGCCAACAGCCAGGGATTTGGTTATAAATGGGTGATTTTATTGGGAACGGAATGTGGAATGAAGATGAAAAGGAGGAAGGAACAAAACAGGGCTAATCTTACAACTGGTCCCTTTCTCTTTCCTTTCAATTCTCATACTGTTTTTTACAAGCTGTAAAAGTATTCTGTGACATGATAAAAATGGCTAGGGCTATATTTAGAACAAATCCAAGCAAGTGAACTTGAAGCTGTTTTATACATTCTTTTTTTTTCTTTTTTATAATTACTGTTATTTTTTCCTGGTGGATTTTTATTGATTAATTTTGTAGGTTAATAGAATTGGAGGTATCTTAAATACCTTCAAACAAAATATGGAGAAAAAAGATCACATTTTTATTTTTTCAATTGTTTTCCCCCTATTGTGAGATAGTTTTCTAACAGCTGAGGATATTCTCATTTGTAATTAGGGATTACCTTTTTAGTTTGTAAACATTTTTATCTGTTTCTGGATTTTTCTGTTTTTGTTTTGGATCACATCTTTTTTTTCTACTGATGTGCCTATATTTGTCAAATAGTTAATGTGTGTTTGATCTACTTCATTTAAAGAAACACTGCTGACTCTTTGTAGGGTTCTGTTGGTCACTTTACATGGCATTGTTACCTCTCCCTTAGGAGAAGAGCAGCTTTTAAAATTGAATGGTAATCATTGATATCAAGAAAAATGGGTGTAGTGGATTTTTAATAACCTTTGCTTTTCTTCAAGTAAAATATTTATGTAGGAAAAAAAAGTCTTTGTGTGAAGTCCAGCCACCAGATGGACTTTTGTACCAACCGAGATCAACACTGAAGAGTATAAGGTATATACCCGAGTGACAACATGATAGGAAATTTTTTATCAAATGCTTTTGATAAGTTTTTTTTTTTTAAGGATAATGCCTCTAAAAATATAAAATCTAAATTTAAAAAATCCTATTGCTGTTTTAGAAGGTATCTAATAAATATTTTAAACATCTCAAGTTTAAGGCTAGGAATTGTAAAGCTTTTCTCATTTATACAGACTCACTTAGGATAAGCTTTTTTATCTGCAGAGGGGGAGAGAAAGGAGACTGGGGGTTTTATAACATGACAGATCCAGATTAATAAAAAACAACAAGAAAAAAAACCTCAACGAGTTTTCATTAGTGTTATTGTATATTAGCCCCACTCCATGCATGAGTTTTTCTTAATTATGTGAGAGGTGAGTACCAAGACAGTTAAGATAATTCACTTGATGAACACTGCCAAAAACCTGTGTTTTGTTTTGTGTCCCTGCAGAGTGTTAATGCCTAGTGCCTAGGTGAACATCCACCTTTTAAACAATAGGCATTAGCTATTGTTGCTGAAGAAAGCTTTGTTGCTTTCTTTTTTCTTTTTATTTTTGGGGGGGGTTTCCTCATGGCTGCACACATGGTAAACCTTTAACTTCAAGTGTCCTTCAGAGGTGACCAACTAAAATATTAGCAAAATAAATGTTTTATGGGAAAATGTTGGCAGAAACCCCAGCAGAAACAGGTGGTATTGGGTTATTTCAATATAATGTAATGATGCAGCCAGGTTTCCATCTGGACAGCATGTGGTTGTGTCTACTTAGAGAGTATCTCAGGGTGTGAGTATGCACCAGGGATAATGGTGGTGCACAAAAGTGTAGTTGGATGGCTACTGTGCAAAATAATAGTCAGGGTTCCAGGTCCTCCGGGTTAAATACTTTTACTGTCAGAATCTGAACTTCTTCATAAAATATTAAAGATGAAGCAAACCTCTGACATGCAATACTGAGCCGTGTAATTATAAGGCAGTTCCTGGAAGCCAAGTATTGTTCATATTATAGCTAGGCGTTTATTATAAAAGAGTTCATTACCCTTGGAAGCTAAGATATATTTCAAAAGAGTCCCTGAAGCAGAGGCACTTTCAGCAAGCTTTACTTTATGAGGAAAAAAGCTCCAAGTAAGTCGATCAGAACATAATTAGGAAACAGGAGAGGAATCATTGGACACACAATTACCAAGGATCAGATAAACATCTGGAGTAAATGTCTCCGTCTTCATTGGCTTCACTGTAGGCATGCTGAATTGCACTGGGTAAAGCATTTTAAAAACCAGATGTGGTTTTCCTTTGGACTGGCAGATCCTCTCACAAATCACAGCTTTGCTAAGATATGCCACAGACCATCTTCACACCTGTGTGCTCTCTGTACAGAGGCAAGTGAAATCTGTTTACTAACACTGGCAAAGGCTGAAGTGAGGACAGGACTTAGTCTGATGCATTTACAGGGAGATTTGGAAGATACCCCTGTAAAATACAGTTTTGTGAGCAGGGATGTAATGAGGAAGTTTGTGGGCTAAGAGGAGCAACAAGCTCAAACTCCCTTGGGGCTGTCAGGCGGAGCAGAGTTGACACAGAGCCATTTCCATTACCTGGAAGTGAAGAGCAGTGTATCAACTCTTGGGAAGTGTGTTTCACACACAAGCAGTGTATCCCATGGGAAATAGGGGGCTCTTAACAAACACACAGGGCCTGATTCTTTACTGGTTTTTTATTTTGTGCACATTCAGTCCTTGTTTACCATATCAATCAGCTTGATAGCATTTGACACCCTGTGTCAATTGATCAGCACAAATGTAAATCATGGAAGCTGGGCTGGGGAAAATTAAGACCTGGTCTTGGGCTGCCATGAATTACATAGCATTTGTGGGCTTCTCTGATGATCAAGCTGAGGAACTGGCACAGGCACTTTTTCACTGCTGATATATCACTTCTATTGATGTATGCATTAAAAATCCCCGTGTCTCTTTTCCCCTTGCTCATGGGTGACCTGATTACACTGGAAGCAGTTCTTTCTGCCAGGGAGAAGAACCACTGAAAATTTAGGGTGCTGGCCAGCAGCACTTGGCAGCTAAAGATCAACATACTGCTGCCATTAATCATTAGTATCACACAGAGGTGCCAAAACCCATGGAAAATATGAGATGACATCCAGCAACTGATGAATGTGATGATTACAAGATCAGCAAGTATTTAACAGTAATGGCTATTGGACAGTATTTGGAAGGAACAACCCTTACCATTCAGCTGATATTAAAAACCCCAAAACCATGCACCTGACACTGGCTAACAAGGATTTGTGCCAAAGAGAGATCCATTTCCCCTTTCCTGAACAAATCCAGCTCTGGTTGATAATGCCTGTACTGAGAGGAAATGTAATTAGAACAGGTACCAAGGACCAGACATCTAAGGCCTTCATCCAGACTGCTTAGAAAAATAAGGATATTCTCCTTCCAGTGGCATTCTATGAAAAGTGATATTACCTCACTTATCTCACAGTGCAGTAGCTTTCAGTTTCAAGTTGCACATGTGTTGAGGTGCTTTGCTGGACCAGGGAACTCGATGCTTTTCCTGGAGCTCCAGTGACTTGAGGGAAGCCATGTGATGGTGCAACTTCATTTTATTGTTCAGTCTCACCGTGTTTGTGATTCTTCCTGAGGGGACCATGCCTTGGTGTGTTGTGTGTCATTTCCATTCACTTTATCCTTTGGGGTCCATGGAGAAACAGCACTGTTCCAATTACATTTCACAATTGTTGGATTATGGCCTTCTTTCAAGTGAAATCTTTTCAGCAAACTGAAAGGATTCATGTATTCCCAGTTTCCTCCAAGTTCAGATCTGTGGCTTCTCAGGCCGTGAATTTGCGTGGCTTCTCCCCTTCCTTGCTGAAAATAAAGCCATGCCTAGACAAAAGACTAGCTTTCTGTAACTTTTTCCTCCTCTTGCCACAAGACTAGAGTTGCTGGGGCAGCAGAGAGTTTTTCCAGAGTCAATTAAGCTAGTTTTAAATGGTTCTTTAATCTCCATAGAAGCCTCAAATGAATGACTTGTGACAGCAAACAGGCTGAAGGTAGTGCAGATTAAGGATGTCAGTGCACATGACTGTCTATCTACATTCTGATCACAATGCTGATTTAATAGGTCTGGTTCAAGGCTCCTTGGCTGCATAGACTGATTTGAATTTTATTTTACCAAGGATGAGAAGAACTAAGATATCCCTGATCTGAGCATGACAATGAAGAAATGGAAGAAAAAAATGTGGTGGAGCATATGACCAGCTACTGTCTGTACTTGTAAATCCGTGTTCATCTCCTGCCTCCATTATGTTCCTGGAACAGCCCTTTGCCACCCAGCTTTGCAGTGCTCTGTACCTAAAACCAGCTTGTGACCACAGGTGCATTGAAAGTGTAGTACTGCATGCTGAGAGTTTAAGAGTTCTGAGAAAGTAAGAGCAAATTTGGTGCATTCACTCCTCCTCACAGAACTTTTTTATTCAGATAATTTTGTCTAGAGACATAACATGGTCACTTCAGATCTGGAAACAACCAAGGAATTTCAGTGGTACCTCCTCTGAGGAGGCTGTCAGCTGCCAGTGAGCAAGTGCCTGGTGCTTCAAGGAGGAGGACATAGAGGGAAATCAGCAATTCTCTGGAGGAGCCTTAGCTGTAAAAGCAGTCCTAATTTTTGGCCTACTTTCTCTCCCCCACACCTGTATTAACAAGCAGAGTAACTCCTTTGGACGCTGAGTCAGGCTGACCAAAGTCATTACCCTCCACTTGTGAGGAAAGAGCAGATGGTCTCAGCACAGTTCCAGATGTGGGGGAGATTTAGTAATGAAACACACATCAGGTAAGAGAGGCTAAGAAACTTTTGAGTGACACAAGAGGGAATGATCTAGTGGTGATGTCATAGTTTCTGCCAGCACATCTCTGTGCCGTGGGATGGGAAGCCTGACTTTGTTACTGGAAAAGACCAAGGGTCCCATTCCTCTGGATTTTGGCTCTTGCAATGGAGTTAGTTTATGCTAATTTTATTGACCTTTTTGGTTGATGGGCACAGTGCATCTCCTCAGCATGTCTGAGATTTCCATTTGAAGTCTGCATGTGGCTTTGAATTAAGAAACAGTTTGGGTTGGAAGGGATCCTAAATATAATCTTGTTCCCATTCCACTGCCATGGGCAGGGAACCTTCCACTAGACCAGATTGCTGAGAACACCATCTAGCCTAGCCTTGAACACTTCCAGGGATGGGGTATCCACAGTTCCTCTGGACAATCCATTTCAGTGCCTCACCACCCTCACAGGAAAGAATTTCTACCTAAGGTAAACCTGCCCTCTTTCAGTATAAAGCCATTTCTCCTTGTCTTGTCAATCCATGCCCTTGTAAAAAGTCTCTCTCCACCTCTCTTTTAGCCCTTTAGGTAATGGAATGGCTGCTATAAGCTCTCCCCAGAGACTTCTCCAGGCAGAAGAGCCACAACTCTCTCTCAATAAGAGAGAGATCTGTCTTAATAAGTGCCTCTGATCACCTTGGTGGCCTACTCTGGACTTGTCTTAGCCAGCCCATGTACTTCTTAGGTTAAAACCACAAATCTGGATGCAGCACTGCAGGTGGGGTCACACCAGAGCGTAGCGGAGAGAATCCCCTCATTCACTTGCTGCCCACTCTGCTTTGCTGCAGCCCAGAATGAAGATGGTTTTCTGGGCTTTGGGTGCCCATGTCGGGCTCATGTTGCTTCTCATTCACCAGCACCCTCTCTTCCTTCCTCTCAGGGCTGCTCTCAAGCCATTCTACGCCCAGCCTCTCTTTGTGCCTGGGACTGCTGTGGCCCAGGTGTGGGACGTTATGCTTGGCCTTCTTAAGGTTTGCACAGGCTGACCCTCAGGCCTGTCCAGGTCCTTCTGGATGCCATCCCTTCCCTCCAGCATGTGACCACACCCCACACTGTGGTGTCAACGCAAACTTGCTGAGGGTCCATGTCACTAACAATACCTGTGGATTCATTGCTTCTTTTTTGCTAAGGTCAGGATTAAATGCGCAAGATGGTATTTCTTGCTTGGACTCAGATGTTTATTAGTTCTTATCTATATTACAGTCTCACAAACTGTGAGTTCTACAGCACTTCACTCTAACAAATTAAAAATGGAGCTGTATCTCTTTCTACAAGGCCTTTTAAGGATAAACTGTCTAATTAAGAAATGATACCTAAATTATTTTTACTTTGAACTTAATAATCAACCACCTGTGGCCTGCAATGCGACTTTTTTATCGAATTACACAATTCTACCCAAACCCATGAAGAAGAAGGTGAAGAGGAAGGACTAGCCTCTGCCCTAAAACTTCTATCTTGCTTTATATATATTACAATATTTGAAAACCTTAAACTCTAAGTTTTCCACCATGTGACATTACACACTTCTATTCAAACTACACACCCAATTCTATTATTCAGTTTTGGAAGCCTTTTCACGGCTTCAGGTTGAATCTAGTGTTCTCTTGGGGGTCAGTGTTTGTCAGCACAGAAAGTCTAAAATTTTTGGTAACCAAGGTTCCAACAAATACCAACCATGGAGGAATGCTTTTGTCACTGTTGTTTACCTGGACACCAAATCACTGATCAAAACTTTCTGAGTACAACCATCCAGATAGATCTTTGGTCAAAAATACTTAGGAATAGACTCATTGGCTGATGGTGACAAACCCCACTTCTCCCCAGAAAGAGGTCAGATCCAGGACAGTCTTTTCCTTATCCAAATAGGTAACAACCTCACAGCTGCCTGTGGATTTCAAGGCTCTCTACTACTGTTTTGACAAATATAAACCACTATTTGCTGAATTGAGGTTGTGTCTGTGTCTGCCACCATGGTTCATAGGTCTGCATCTCAAAGGACCTTTGGATCATTTTGGGTCCATCCAGAGTGGAGAAAGTCTGTGCAGCTGAACTTGTTCCAAAGCAGTTCATCAATCTGTAACGTTTTCAAGAAAGTTTTATTTTGCTGCTGTGTCTACTAAAGGATTTAAGCCTATCCTGGCAGAGGATCAAACTCTGTTATTTGGTACTGTACTGACTTCATAACAATTTGCAGGATGGACTCAATGAAGTCTAAAAATTAGGAAGATGTGTCTTTCTGGTCTTTACATTAAATGCATGCTGTTTCTCAAGTATTCGGGAGTTGAACATATGCCACATTTTGAAGCCAGTATATTTGAAAGTCCACAAAGAAATGTACTATGCTACGTATAATATATTTCCTGGAAACAATCTAAGGTATATTTATATCTTCTGCTGTGAGAGATGTTAGTAAGTGCTTCCAGTAAAAGAGCATATAAAGGTGAATCCTGAAAGACAGGGTAAAGAGTTGTAGGATATTATTATTTATCATTGAGTAACATTGCAAAACTCTCCATCTTCATTTCATCTGAACTCTGGCTGAGTGTCGAAAGACATAATAAAAACAATCAGTATATTCTCATTTTTCTGTGTGAGAGGATGAAGTCATGGCATATGGTCAGCTCACCAGTGCTGTTAATAATAAACCACAGCTAATTAAGTGCTGATTTATTCCTCTAGGTAAGTGAAACAAATTGCTTTAACGGCTTTTGCTGAGGACCATCTAGTCAGATGGATTATGTATAGGAAGTTACAGCTAAAAATTATTAGAGATCATATTTCAGTGTGGTGGAGTTTTATGGTAGAAACAATTAGAAACATAACAGAATGTGTCCTGTATTCTCTTTGATCGAAAATCAGATGTTAATCTGGGGAAAAGTCTAATTCTCAACACAGCTGCTCCCCTTGCTCTATTGCACCATATTTAAGCTGGATAAAAATGGAAACATGTTTAAAAAATTGATCATAGCTTATAACGGCAATAATAACCTTGAAATTGGTTGTTACTACAGTTAATGAACAGAGTATTAGAGCATAAAATGCCCTCCGATTCCCTCAGGCTATTAGCTAACATGCTGGTAGTTAACTGCTGGTCAGATAGTATCTTTATTTAGTGTCCCTCTTTCAAAGACATGGATTTGATCCTGGGAAGCTGTGGGATGGGGTGCTTCATTGGAGTAGTGGCAGAGAGAGAGTGGGACCTTGGGCAGGTAATCTCCTTTGTGAGAATCCACTTTTCCCCATACCTGTTGTCCAGTACCTTCAGAGCATGATTATCTGTGCAAGTGAAATCCATGCTGCTGGCTGTGAGCTCCCACTACAGCTTTCCCAGAGAAGGTTTTTCCCAAAAAAGAGGCTGGCAACCTATCACAAGGTGTTGAAGGACTCACACAGGCAAACCCTGGGTCTCTTTGCGAGTATAAGCTTGGCTGGGCAGACTGGAATAGGGAGAAGCCTTTCCTTTTTAGAAATGTGTCATGGGATTCTGCACTCTTGAAGGTAGCAGTACTGTACAGTTGCAAAAAGATAGGAATTGTTCTGTTTGTTTCACTGAGCTTTGCATAATCTATGTTCCTTTCTTTTGCATTGCTCACATAGCTCCTTACAAAATCCTGCCTGATGTGGAGATACTGCTTTAGTTTAGATGTTTACTGCTTTCTGAGCTGTGAAATAGTAAGGGGCTAATAAAATTATATCTGTGGAATTACCTCTGTTAAGCCTAAAGGTTCAAATTTGTCTACTGAGGTTTTCTGGCATTCATAAATTTATGGTTTACTGGTTGAAGTTTTGGTATCTTTGGAAAACTTAATGTCACAGAGCATTCATGAGTAACATTTATGTCTTGATCCCAGAAGTCTGAAGTAATAGGAGCAAATTTCACTATTGCACATGCTATATTTAGGTGTGTTTTTTTCTCAGCAATTCTGGGGCCCTTGTTCCTAGAGAAATAGCTCTTCTCCAGAGCTAGTTGCAATTTGTGGCAGTGAATTTTTTCCTGTGACTTGTGATGTTACACAATATTGAAAATGCATAGGGAAACAAGTGAGTGATTTAGGGTAAATTTCTGAGTGTTTGATGGAAAAGATTAAAACAAAACATTTTTCTTGACTAATATCTAGCTTATAGCTCTAGAGAGGTTTGTTGTGCAGACCACCAGAAGCTTTTTATGGGGCTTAAAACCAGTTTATATCATGCTAAAGCTTCAAATATAATTATGCTAGCTCAGAAAATGTTTCACAGACATAAAATTCCATGTGTCAGTCTATAGCTGCAAGAAGAGCAGGCTGCTACAGCAAGGCGTTCCATGTCTGTACTCTGAAGGCTGACTCATTTCCAGGATGCAAGTGTTCTGTGGTCTGTTATGACCTTTTAAACTTCCTAATCAAATTGAAGAGAGGCAACTTGCTGAATATAATCTCTGTAGAGTGGAAGCGTTTTTTGTTAATTTTTTTTTTTTTACAATATTCTGCCATTAGTTTATGTAACTTCATAACTTCATTTTCTATCATGGTGTCAACAAATATTTTCTCCTTCTTCATGGGCCATGCTCTCTTGCAGCAGCTGGTTGTCCACATGGACCAGAAGCAGGCTCTGGCAGAGGTGAAAGGGTGGATCCTATGGCCTGGAGGAGCTATGGGGTGGCCCAGCCTACCAGGGAAGCTGAAATGAGACTTTCTACTTCCTCTCTGGATGTTCTCTTCTGGGCCAAGAAATAAATGATGAATTTCAGTCTTCTTTATATCTGATTTCATTTTATTAATAGAAGTATCTGTGTCAAGCGAAATGGAAGTCTTGGGTTTTGTTGGCCTAATAAGACAAAACCAAAACTTATTCTAATTTGGTTCAGCATGAATGGAAGGGTTTTTTCTTATTTTCTTGGTTTTAATTCAGCTGCCAAATTGAAAAGAAATTATTCCCACAGTGCTGCCTGACAGATTTTTGGGGAAATAGTCTTCTGAAAAATATTTTGTAAAAGATCTGTGATTTGCTTTGTGGAAGACAAAATGCTTAATTCAGAATCATATGAAAACTGTAGAAGGATTGCAGCAATTTAATATGTTTTATCCTAAATTCTGTAACATTTCTTTTGTAGTTACATCTACTCAGATTACCTAATGAGCTCCCTGTGCGGATCAATATTCCCAGAAAAATTGCCATTGAAAGTATAATGATGCTGTTAGAATGTAAACAGCATTTTCTGTTTCTGTGTTATAAACTACCTGAAACTTTTCAGCTAAATGGTTTATTCAGTTTCTATCGAGTTGTACCTAAAGTGCTGCACTTTGCTGTTATAGGAAATCAAATGTATTTACTTATCACAAATAAGATACGGGGAGAGAGTAAGGCTTCTTTTGGTTTTGGTTTGGCTTTCTGTATGTTTAAAACCATATTTCTTAACATTGAACACAACGATTGTAGTTAAAACCCCAAGACACCTATGTCCAGCATCCAAAGTACAGAAAAAACTGCTCTTTGATTGAGGATGCTTGCCAAAGTTACATCAAAACCAAAGTGAAATCGTGTCTAAGCCAGCCGATCTTCCTGATTATTGTATTTTGGCCCAGAGAACAAAAACAGGAACATGAAGCAGCTACCCAAAAAGTCACATATGGAAAATGCACTTTCAGGGTTGAATTTATTTCCAGTATTAATTTTGAGTAAGAACTCCTTTTGATAGCAGCTATTTTTTCAGTAGGCCTATAACCAAAGTATACTTTGGTGTAAATGTGTAGTTTATGAGTGTGTAGAATGTGAAGTTTGGCTAGTGGATCTTGCTTCCAGTTAGCCTGCAGGTAAACTTGATTTTGGTATAGTGCCCCAAACCTTAAGGTAAATGCCAACGAGAGATTTTTCTGGCAGTGTTGAAAACGCCATAAATATCTTTGTTTCTTACTCTTACATTAGCAGTTAAGAAATTTACTTGCAATATAGCAGTTGTTACACCTCCTTATCCCCACAAGTGACCTGGCATTTTACTGCTTAACTGCTTCCTCTACTAACAGTCTGCAAGGAGGTATTTTCCTGAAAGGTTACCTGGAGAGAGAAAAAAAACAAAACTGGACACCTGTATTCCCTGAGTTTTTTCAGCAGTCTGAAGGTGTTGTCCTTAGTCACTTTATTAAGGAAGCAGCTATCTGGGAAGGGCTGGTAGCATACGAAAGGACATAATGGACCAGAAAGGAAATTTAGGACTTGGAGCAGAGACACCAGGGGCCACACCTGGAGGCATAAAGATATTAAAGCTGGGATAAGTTTGAATTCTCCTCACTTCTTAGAGTAGAAATGAGAGAAAGAAACAAAAAAGTAGCCTAATATTAACATCATTTTCAGAAACATAGTTTTCCCTAAGAAGTTTAAAGCTTTCTTGATTCTGTGTGAAGCGCATCCTAGCTGGAGTGGAGGAATGGTGGGCTGAATCTTTGAGGAAATGCTCATAGTTTAGAGTTTAGTTAGGTAACAAAATAAGGATGAGGCCTCCAAAAGAAAGAATAGACATTTACACAAACTTCAGCATGCTGTAAGCTGACTTTAGCAAAACAGAGTGACAGGCAGTTGTTAGTTCCTTCTTTGACCTTCACTGCAATAGTTTTGTATTCTGGCATAGATAAAAGCCCAATTCTCCAATCAGCTCTGTTTTGGGAAAGCAAGGCATTGAATAAAATGCCAGTATTGAGATCTCATTGCACTTCTGCCGTGCAAGAACCCTGACCTGCTTTTCAAGTTGCTCTGCGAGGACTTTCCTTCCCCAATCACCTTCTTCTTTTCCTTGAGTCTGTTTCCAGCTAAACTTCACTGTTTTTTCACAGGAGTTTTTGGCAGAGTATCACTGCTACCTGCCCAGCCCTCACAGTAGCAGAGTTTAGTTAACTCCTGCTTCTCATGTTTGTACTTCAGCATCTGAGCTATTGTGTTTGCTTAAGGGACTTACCTGTGCATGTCTGTTCTTACAAGCAAAGTGTGGCAATTCAGCACACACTTGTTGGTTTTAGCTGATGGTAGCAAAAGAAAAGCAGTTGCATGTGTTTATGTGTGTCAAGTACAGACTTAAAACTGGCTGCTTTAGGAAAATTGCAGATTCACATTATATTCAACTATTTCAGTAATGAGTCTCCTGGAACAGTACTTGTAAGGGAGTTTAGTTCTGCACTTTATATAAAAGTTCTACTTGTATATAGATTGCAAAAAGGTAATAAATAAGTGTAAAAAGTGTAAATATCTTGGCCTGTAAGAGACTCTACACTGAGATCTAAGGGATAAGTAACCATTTGTTCAGATACACCTCACACTTGGATACACAGCTGTGTTTTGGAGTAACCTCCCTGTCTTTACCTTCCACTCTTTGTAAAACTGTCATGTTGTCATACTGACATAAGGGAAAAATTGGTCCAAGTTGAGAAGAGACATGGAAAATATCTTTTTGTTTAAAAAAAAATTACATATTTTTTGTTGCTTCTGTTAGTTGTATTATTATGCAAAACTAAACTATACACTTAACTAATCTGAAGTTTCTCACCTAATTTTGTCTCTGGTAGTGCAAAATAACATTTCCTATGCTTAGAAACATGCTCAAGCATGTTTTCAAGCATCTTACATATGTCCTACCCAATGGTTAAATGTGAGGAGATTTTCTCTCTTGAGGGTCTCAAAGATTCAACATGCTCATCACATCTGCCTACTGAGATGTGCTGGTTTCCTCTGTGCTGTCCGTGCTCTGTGGTTCTGAGCTGCAGGGGGGATTGCTATAAGAAGTCACAAGTACTTGCCTCAGGTTAAGTACCTGCACCCTGCCTGGACATCAGGACCAAAAAATGCTGGTTCAGTTCATGTGATTGGTGCAATTATGTGTTTTGCTGACAAGTGGGAAGATTTTCTACTTCCTCAGACAGTAATTTCTCGAGTCTCCATGTCTTAAAGCCTTAACTAATGATCCCTAAGATGGACTTCTCCCCAACCTCATTAACCAGTTAAACAAATCAAAATAAAGAGTTCTTCAGGCTGCAAAAGATTGCTGAGAGGGCCTATAGCACAAACATTATCCTTTCCATTACCATAAGAAAACAGAATCATGATGCCCCAGATAGTCCTGTCTTCACCATTTCAATATGCTGTGCTATTACACATTAGTACTTTTTTATACAATCCCTCTCTCAAGTGCCATGGTTTCTGTCCCCCCAAAATATCCTGTGTTGCTGCTTGAGTCTGTTCTTTGTGTCAAATTCTTTGCTGAGGGGCATGGGACAAACAGCAAGAGCATCAGCAATGTCTGGCTGCTCTGCTGCAGTTTTACTGCAACTTGTTCAAAGTGTGTGATACTTGAGTTTTTGAAAGGGATATTTATTGTTCTGCTTGCAGGAAGAGCAGGATAATTCTTTGTCTGAATGAGAATACTGTGTGCTTCTCTCTCTGAGTAGGCACTGAAAAACAGCTGAAAAAGCAGCAGGACGAGGAAGTTGGGGAAATGGTAACTTGAATAGAATACTGGTATTTTCAGGAGGGCAGAAAAATTCTGAGGGGAGGAAACATATTTGTGGGGAGATTATCCAATAGAGCATGTTGCATATTGTTTTCCTCGACTCTGCTAAATATCTGATAACAGTGAGAACACAGTTGACGTTGCTAATGGCATACAGTATTTGACAGTGATATAGGGAAGGACCAATTCAAATTTTTCAGATATACTAAATACAAAGAAAAGTTAAAAACAGAAATACTGTGGTTTTACACTCCCTAGAGCTGAGAGAAGCTGTCCAGTAACTTTGTCAGTTGGTGCCAGACAACACTTCAAAATAGTCTTGAGTGATTTAGATGAATTTGGAGCAGGTGAGACCAAAGTTTGAATGAGTTCTGTGGATAGGTAAACATTGAAAAAACAAGCTGACTAGCAAAACATTTAACTGGGAGATCTGTCACCATTTGCTTTGCTCAAACTGGAATATTTGGAAAACCAGCTCCGTACAGCACTCTTGTGGAATACAACAAATATAAAGCAACTTTCAAGGAAAACTGGTCACTTAAAGCACAACTTGGAGCTCTGGCTGTGAACATCTTCCTATCAGTTTCTGTTCTAACACAATTTGATTGTGATTTAAAAAAAAATTCCATAAAGCTTCTGAGCTGAAATCATAAGCTTTAAACAAAAGATCACTTTTAATTTACATGCACTTTACAAGCACACTTTTATAGGATGTAATGGCTCTTTCTTTGGATGTTAAATTTTTGTTTAGGCTTAGCTTTGATGTAGCCATATGCAAAACATTGGAAATGCAGTTGGGGAAGCAGAAAGCGTGAGTGAAAAATAGCCATAAGCCTGAACTAGGCGCTCTCTCGTAAAATGCTGTTTTAATGAACAGTAACTGTTGTAAATTGGCTCCATATTGAGAAGTCTCTACACAAATTTTGCACAAAATTACTGTACTCCAATGTAACTCTGTGATCATAACTACTTTTCATGAAAAAGGGACTTTTTTTTTCCGGCTTTAACTTCTTTTGAGGAAGGACATTGGGTTTAAGGTGCATTTTCAGTACTTTTCTCTGTCACCATCTTTCCTTCATTGCAAGTCTACATGAAAAACTAACCAGAGATTGGACTATTCAGTGCCACAAAATGATCATAACTAAGAAAAGAATGATTATACTGTGTGAGACACAAAGATTATGTAATTGTACATTCAGTGTCAGACATTAGCAGGTAACTATGGAGGAATATAAGAGCCAAGGATAAATTTTGACCTGGCAAACCCACAAAAAGTCAATTTGGACTTCACAGAATTCACAGCTTTATTTTGACCAGCTATCTCTTAAAAAAAAAAAAATATTGTCAGAGTGTGATACTAAGTACTGTGCTCAGGGCAGCTCTGCTTATGTTCAGATCACAAAGGCTGTTGTACTGCCAGAGCCAGCTTCAGGGCTGGGGTCAGATTTTTAATGATGTAAATCCTGGTGGTTCCACTGGCTGGAGAAAGCCATGTTGATCTGTTTGGGTCAAGAATGTAACCTGTAACTTTTATGTCTTTAAAGCTTATCTAAGTTTTCTGTTACTCTTTGGTTGATTTTTGTGTTGATGCTGTCATAATTACACAGATCCTTGGGGTAAGCTCCCTTCTCATAAACCTTTTTACATGGTTTTGAACTCTGTATTCTCCTGTAGCCTTTTTCATGAGGCAGTGAAGTCCATACTTATCAATAAACAATTAAGGGAACAAAACCAGTCTAAATACATTATTCTTTCATATTGTTGTTTGCCTCAACTTCTTGACCCATTACTCATAGCAAGATTGTGTGAGTTCAGTGAAACCCATTTGCTCCTTTGCTTGTCTGGAGAGAGTTTAAGTCTTCCACACTGTCAGAGCACTTCATCATAGGGTCATGGCATGCCCCCTTCCCACAAACACGAATTGTCAAATAGAACTCATTTCCATCAACAGAGAGCTCAGCAAAATAGGGGGGCATCAAAATTAGCAGTGGAAGAGGCTTACTGAAAACCATTTTTTCTGCTCTTTGTAGATGGAGGACTGTACTACACTGAATATTTTTCCCCATCCTTTGTCTAGCCAGTTTCAGAAAGACTCACTCACTAGGGTTCAGCTGTTTCCCTTGGGAGACTATTCCACAGCCTAATGGCTAACATTTAGCCATTTTGCTAAATGTTTCCAGATAGTCATCTCTTCCCCTGCCCCATACTCAGTTTCATCCCATCACTTCTAGTTAGGTATACTTCCATGAGCCAACTGATACAAAATCTTTCTTATTCACAAGAAAAAAAGAACCAACTTTTTTCTTTGGTAGGAAGAAACCAAGGCTTGACTCAAGATGAAGTTTCTCCATTTCCAGTGTTTAGGAAAATTTCTTTCTTGTCTCTTTCTGTTTAGCAAGAGTTGAGAAGTGTTAATAGCGGGAGATGCTTCACACACACACACACAGACACATACAAACAATCATTCCACTGATTATTTTAAGTACTAGATTCTAGTGTAGGATCTTTAGTGAATGTCCCAGATTTCCGAGATGATGGAGGGAAGCCTGGAGGGCTGTGTTTATTGTTTCCTTCACTTTTCATTTTCCCCTAAGAAAATTATAATTTTTTTCTGTATATAAACAACTTTCAGTACAATACTGATGTCTGTCTCATTCAAAGTAAGATTTTATTCTTCTTTCATGAGACTGATATCAGTGTATCTGGAAAAGAGTGGAAATCGCCAAGATACTTTTCAGAGTGTGATTCAGAAGGGTTTAGGTCTGTTTAGTAGTGCTGAGTGTGGCCGTTTTTGGTCTCTGCACTGAGTCCCAACTCGGATGGGATGTGCAGGTAACCTTCTGGCCTCACCGTCTTGGAGCATCAGGCTCCAGCTTGAGCTACCTATAGGGTAGTGTCTAGGATTAGGAAATTTAGCAGACTCCAGGTGGTGGAAACAAGGATTTAGGTATCTTTGAGGTGCTGCACACAGCTATGCAGGGTTTTTGTGAGAATTATTGTGGGAATCAATCAAGTAAATGGAGAAGATTTACTTTATTGATTATTTAATTATTTATTGATTAAAACTTTATTGGTAAGGTTTTCAGTGTAACTCTCTGCAAGTAGGTGTTATGCTTTGACTAAACAGTGCTAAGGAATTGCTTTTACTTGTTTTGTGTTGAAGGATTCTTGGCAGAACAAGGGCATGCTCTTCTCCTACAGGAATTGGACAACCCTGACCTGCAGATTACAGAGTTACTTTGAAGATCATGTACTGTCCTTGGAACAAGACAGACCATGAACTGTCCTTGAATAGATACAACAAGGAAAAATGAGCATTGTGCCAGGACGAGGCCAGATGCCAGGCATGTTGTGGGAACTGCTAATTTAGCACACCTTAGCTAAAATGCTTATAGCGTGACAACCAGTCAGTAATTAACATGTAACTCTAGCTACTCAACCAATGAGCATTAACCATTAGTGGTGTGAGACAGTGTATAGAGAAAGACAAATATGCCAAAGTTGCTTAATAAAGTAGAAGGATATGTAGCCCCGTTGGTGTGATTGTCGTTACTCGGCCGCATCTCTGTGGGACCCTCTTCAGTTTTGCTCTGAATGAGCTCTGTTTTCTGTAGCGTTGCTTGAACATACCAATTCTGACTCTATTCAAACAATACTGAGGTCTTCTATTTTCCTCTAATTTTTTTCTCTTTCTCCTTTCTGCACTTCCTTATAACACAAGAGTCAGTAGAAATGGTCTCCTGGAGGAATACTCTGTTCCAGAAGATATGCTTACTATATTTAATCATACTAGGAGCTTTTATTTTGCTAAAGTACTAAAGTGACAGCCTTTAGAGAATAATTATATGAAACACCATTTCTGTGAGCAAAGTGTGAAATGTCTCCAGGACCAACCAGAGCTATAGATGTTTTTTATTAAATTTTAATGCCATGCATTTACGCAGGGTTTGCCAAGCAGATGTTAAGCTGGTCTTCATGGTAATTTAATAGAGCAAGGAACATTTCCTGCCATTTTTATCAAAGTCAGGCTTTACATGACATTTTACATTAAAAATATGAAATGCAGAGAAAGAGAGAGAAAAATAATTAATAGTCAGTTTCCATTCATGAATATCTTAATATTTGCCTTCAGAGGATTTAATGTTTCTCCTGAATATTTTTCTTGGAGGCCAATATGAATCTGAGCTAAGCTGGACTGTGTGCAAATTCTTCCACAGGGCCTCCATCTGGAGTCAGGCCCACTCGTGCTAATGCAATTCTTATTTTTCTATTTGTAAAAAGATGATGATGACACTGAAATCAAACCTTAAGTTATTCTGTAGATTTTGATATAGAGCTCTGGAAATATCTGTGGATAGAGTCCTTCTTTCCTCCTCAGAACATCACATGGTGATGAAATGTCACAGCAGGATTTTTCTGTACAGAAAATACAGATTGATTAACCTTACTGACATTATGCCTCTGCACAGTGTAATATCTTAACAGGACTTTGCATCATAAAGCATTTGATTATATACAACACATCAAGCAAAAATAAATAAGAAAAATAATTAAGCAAAAAGGCAACTGAACTGTCTGTGGATCCGGTGCAACATAATGAGCCTATTCATGAAATATCACTGAAGGGCCCCTCCTCACAAGTATGACATCATTTACATGGAAAAAGTGTTGTCATACTTCTACCTTCTAGATGTTGTTTTAAATTTATGGAACTGTTTTTCCTCCCACGACATAAGTGGACTTGTCTCAGTTCCATTCCCCCCATCTGTCCCCCACCTCATGGTCAGGTGATCACTGTGGTTGACATGACCAACTATAGCTGTAGCTGAAGAAGGAAAAAAAAAGATCATAACAAATCAGAGCATGATAAGGCTGAGATGAAATGAAAAACTATCAGCTTGGTTTGTGGGTTAGACTTGCCTTCCTATAATGACACAGGCTTCCCATCATCTCTGGGAACTTCTGTAGGAACTGCTGGAATAGGTCATGTCTGTGTTAGACCTGCAGAACTCCACCTGCTCAACTCCGGACTCTGCTGCTCCTGTGGAGGAGATTTGGCCCATTCCTTTGGTTAATTGGATGCATCTGAGAGGGTCCTGGTTGATGTGACCATCCTGGTGTGATGTCAGCCAAGAATGTTGACTCCATGATCAGAAGGCTTGATTTATTATTTTATGATACATACATTATAACTATACTAAAAGGAATAGAAAGAAAAGTTCTCAGAAGCTGGCTAAGCTAAGAATAGAATCGAAAGAAAGAATGATAACAAAGGAGCTCTCCCAGACTCTGTCCGAGATAGCTCAGTCCTTGATTGGCCATTAATTGTAAACATCCAAGAGGGGCCAATCACAGGTGGACTTGTTGCATTCCACAGCAGCAGATAACAATTGTTTACATTTGTTGCTGAAACTTCTCAGCTCCAGAAGGAAAAATCCTAACAAAGGATTTTAATGAAAAGATGTCTGCGACAGGTTGAGGCAAAGAATTGACATTGGCAGTCTGTCTGCTCTACCAGGATATTGAAGATTTGGGCAACAAAGGATCATCATGGTAATTTCTGACTTCTAGTTAAATCACTACAAGCCCAGCCTGTAGGGTAGGACAAGGAAAACTCCTTGTTGATGGAACAGGAGGTGGTACAGGGGCAGAAATCTTGCCTGTTTTTACCTCCTAAAAACAAATAATTGATTATAATAAATTCAAGCGTAAAGCACTAAACAGACGCCCCTCCTTTGGCTTCTGGAATTGTTGCCACTGATTTGTGTGGATGTGTGCTTGGTTGCCTAAGAGGAGGGAAAAAGGAGAGGACTTTGCAGACTACCTCTGTGCTATTATTCTGTACCAACAATGTGGGAATGCAGTAAAGGCTGACTTTTTAAATGAGGTCTATTCCAAACCCAAATGTGTACAGAGGACTGTATGTTGTGTATGCGCACACAGAAATATGAACCTTCCCAGACTTTCTGTGGAACAAACTTAAAATATCAAATTCATTTGCTGCATGTGCTCATTGATACAATACTGGTTTCTTCCCACTTCTCTGTACAGGATAAAATTTATTTTACATGCTCTGAAAGTTGTTAAGTTTTGAATGAATTGTCCTTCTAGATTGGTTTGAGATCAATATGTCTGGTTGACAGGCTGAGGATGAAAAAGCTGTTTATTAGTGTTGGAAGCAGGCCTCAGACCTGATCAAACCATTTGTTTATTATTATTTTGAAGGAAGGAGAAGTCTTAATATTTTCTTGAAGTTGCTTGTTGACCACTCTTGTAATTTTTCATCCACTCAGCTGAGTGCTGAGCAGTATGAGCTACAAACATGATAATAATAATCAAATGCTGCCTAATAGCTGGTGTTTGGCTAAGTAGTAATTGACAGAATTATTTCCCAAGCTCTGCAATGAGGTTTAAGTTTCTCCATTGTGCCTGACATCTTTCCAGCTTCTTCCACATTTAGCTGATACCATTTGGTCATATTTATTGCAGGAAATGTTGTACAAGAGGCTGTAACCCAATGGGACTGTTCTGTATTCCATAGGAGCCTGTATGCCATAACGAAACAGAAAGCCCTGGAAGGGGCAGGCACAGCTGCTGTGTGTTGCAAATATCTAGTGACCTTTTTGAAGGCCAAAGATTCATCTTGTACTTTGGATTTCTGGTTTTGGAAGTAATCACCAGAAGTTTTCCCATCAGGCTTTCTGCCCAAGATGCTGGCTGTAAGTCATGTGGCTAGTGCTGACTCAGCATCCTTGATTCAGGGCTGCTGCTGCAGCTTAAAGGCTTTAAAGCCTCCCAAACTGCCAGAAAGTGGTTCATCACTATCTCTTGTAAACTCCTCATTTTGCAAACACCTAGAATAAAAGGTTCTGCTGGCTCTGAAATCTGAGCTCTTACTTCTGTCAGCACAGTTATGCCAGTAGCAGAGGTAGAACTCCACACTTTACACTTCACATGGCTTGTCACTTTAAAATTTTTCTTACCTGAGTGAAAATAGTATGCAGCACTTTCTGGGTTTTGATAAGAGGATTTGGGGTCCTTGGTTGGGAGACAAAAATGTGGAAGAAAGAAGGTCAAACACCAAAGGTTTCTCTGCCTTTCCATTTTCTGAACTTGTAATTAACTCCTGGAAGTTTTTCAGGAAATATAAGCCATGTGCATGAGAAGGAGCTCTCACTGTATTAAAAAGGAGTTCAGGCCCTGTGTCTAGCCATCACTGCCCCATAAGACTTCCCAGAAGAATGAGAACTGGTATCAATTTCTGGTGTTTTTTTGAAACATATGTTGAATTTCACTGTTCAGAGTTTATACTCCACATAATGCACAAGGGGAGCACATAGGCCACATCTTGAGTCTCCGGATTTTTACTACTTTGTGTTACAAGCTGTGATAAATTAATATGTATCTGTACTGCCTACTTCAGTATGCCAGCTCCAGTGGGTTTTGCCATACCTTATTGTTATCTATACTTTAGATCTTGCTTAGGCTGATGTCTGGTGGGCAAGAAAGGCCAAGATGCTTGGTGAGAGGCTTATTTCTGACTCAGAAAATTAAATGGAGTGTTCAAAGGTACTTGGAGGACATGGTGTGCAGCCCAAAACACTGTGTGCACTCTGGACACTGGAGTGGATCAAGTCAGTATCTGGTATTTCTTGCTCAGGTTCATGACTCTAGTGCTTTGTTTCTGAGCAAAGTCACTTTCTAAGATATTTCTTTTCAGCTAATTAATGAAGAGTTAAATCCTAAGCTGAGGTTTCTGATGGGGATATTGCTCACTGGAACACATTTACAGTATTGGGGATTGACAGCATGTGTCTTGATTACAACAGGTAGACTGTAGATGCAGCATCTCAAAATAAGGATCCTAAACAATAAGCATTTGTGCCAGGGACATCAAGCTGACACTGCCTGAACTGGTGGGGTTAAGAGGCCAGACCAGGCGTGGGGAATCCAGAGCCCAGGACTAACTGTGCAGGATGGTGTCTGATTACAGCAGATAGCTGAGCCAGGTCTGGGGAAACTCAGCCAAGCCTTTGTAAACACAAACAAGCTACTTTAGGGCACAGAATTCATGTAAACCAATGATAAGTATATGATACATGATACATGTTCCATTTTTTGTACTAATTTCACAAAGAATATATTTATTCCAGGCTCTGGTGCAAGCAGTAATGCCTCATTCATACCTGCTCTGGACATTGGCAACTCAGTCCCAAGGCAGGATACAAAAGCCTAAAGAGGATTTGCACATTTGCAGTCACCTGCCTGTGCTGCAGCCAGTGGCAAGGCTTTTATCTGCAAGGGCTGAATTTTCTTTGAAGATTGGAGGGGTAAAATACTAATGCAGCAGTTTGAAAACAGGGATTGTCCCACTATACTCAGCACTGGTGGGGCTGCACTTTGAGTCCTGTGTTTGGTTTTGGGATTTTCACTTCAAAAAGAGCATTGAGGTGCCAGACTGAGTCTAGAGAAGAGCAAGGAACCTGGTGAAGGATCTGCAAAACAAGTCCTAAGAGGAGCAGCTGAGTGAGCTGGGGCTGTTTAGCCTGGAGAAAAGGAGGCTTGGGGAGGGACATCTCTGCTCCCTACAGCTGCCTGAAAGGTGGCTGTAGTGAGGTGGGGGTTCATCTCTGCTGCCATGTCTCAAGTGAGAGGATGAGAGGAAATGACCTTAACTTGTGCCAGGAGAGGGTCAAATTAGATATTAGAAGATAAATGTTCACTGAAAGAGTGATTTGACATTGGAATAAGTTGTCTGGGGAGCTGGTGGTGTCACTCTGGAAGTGCTTTCTCTGGAAGTGCTTTCTCTGGAAGAGACATCCATATGTGGTACTTGGGGATACAGTTTAAAGGTGATTATGGTGTTGCAGAGTTGATGGTTGAACTTGACGATTTCATTTAACCTTGATGATTTTGTGATTCTGTGAAAAACAGAAATGTAGAGCCATTAATACAATTGATAAAACACATTCAAAAGGAGCATCCGACAAAGTCTAGAATCTACCCTTTATTTTAGATAAGAAAATAAGAGGGAACATCACTCTTTAAATCAGCCATGCAACTACTTCAGTGCAAGCTGCTTGTCTCTTTTGTTATCCTGTCTACTGATAGACAACACTGTGTGTACATTTGGGCAGAGTGGCACTATGCCACTTGGTATTCCTTTCCAAGCTGCTGGCAAGTTTATTGTAGGTTTATGAATTTGTTCTGGTAAAAGATGATGGTGTTTTTGTTGATGTTTTTTACTTTCCCTTCATGAGCAGAAATGTGACTTAAAATCTCCTATGTTGTTCAACTATTGAAGTTTAAACTGGAAAACCAGAAAGATAGAAGGTCAGTCATATGGATGGCTAAGAAGGAGGTATTTTCCTCTTTTAGCTTCAGGCTAAGATTGTGGTCTTTCACAATGAAAAGACTGAGATTAGGATAAGACTGAAGAAATAAAAAAAGAATCAGGAAAATGTGAAAAGGAAGACATGGTAATCTGGGTAATGACTATTTCAGCATATTTGCTACAATGTCTATGAATGTACTTCCTCAGTTGTTGAGGGATTTTCCAGCAGTCTGATTTAGGAAAGGGGTATATGTGATGGGATCACTGCACCTCATACGTGCAGAGGTCAAGGAACTTTGCACTGATGGGATCACATCCACCTTATACTTGCAAGGAACTCTAAGGATGAAAATAATTTACATATTTATTTCTCTTTTGCTAGAGTCCATTCTAAAAAAAAATATTAAAAAAAATTCTTGGCCACTGCAGTAGCAAGGAAAGAAAGAAACGACCTGTTTTCTTGTCCTGACATGACTGCATGCTGTAACCTTCATTCTTCAGTTTAAGTACTCCAACATCATCAGAAACTTGAATCTGAATGAACCACTTAATTCTGCTATGATGAGAGAATGTGACTGCCCTTAATGTTACGGAAAGAGATGTCTGCAGTGCCAAATATCCTCATTTGAAGGTTGCTCTCTCCTATTGAGTTTGAATTTTCTGAAGGTCTCGATTTCAACCTCTGGATAAGGATCAAACATTTCAGAACTCGGTGCCTTAGCCCCCATTCTGCACCACCACATTTCAGGAAGTGCTCAATTATAGTTCATTTTGAAAGCTGTTGCTCTAGGAAAAATGGATCCTGTTAAGACTAAGCAGGGGAAAGATGGTGGTTGAAAGCCTGACCTGCCTTCTGGTGAAGTTCATCCTTATTACAGTGTCCTGCTGCAAGGGGAGGTGAGAGGCTAAGGTGTCCACAGGTAGCAGGTAAACAGTCCTGAGCTGAGTGACTAAGCCCTGGTAAGAGAACAGAGAGCTGACTGGATCAATCAAAACCAACCAAGCAACCAACCAAACAAGCCCAAAAGGCAAACCCACCACCTTTGGATCTCAGTTGTGTTTCAATTGGGAGAATAAAATGTGCTTTTCATAGGAAACTACTTTTGGCATCTTCCTTTTTGCTGTGATGCAATTTTCAACAGGGACTCTGATTTTAAATTAATTGCACATTTTAATGTTGGAAGTTAGATGTCACCATCATGGTTCAAAGATGCTCCCAGATATAATATTGGATTTTTTAAAATTGTTCTTGGGACTAACTGAAAATGTTAAAACTGCAGCATTTTTCAATCAAATGTAGCTGGTATTACTCAGCCTCGTACAATCAAAACCCACAGTTTGGCTGCTCAAAAATGCAAGAGGAATAGGTAGTTTATATTCTTTTTGAATACTGGGTTATGCTTACAGAACACTTTTGCTTCCAGTGTTCAGACTTGTCCCTGTGGTGCTGTCAGCTGGAAATATATCTTCTAAAATTGCAGGTGAAGTTGTAATGTAACCACCTCATTTTGGTGATCTAAAGCTTCAGGAAAAGTGCCAATTATTGAAAACTTCCTTCCTGATAAGAATACTGTTAACTGGGAGCCCTACAAATCCAGATTTTCTTTTTTTCCCCATCAGTCCTGTCCAGGGAAGTTTTTACCTGATGAAATATCATTCTTTGCCCAAAATTGCCTCTTCTGTTAAGAGGAATGAAGTAGCATTGCCTCCACTTGCCTAAAAACCAGTATGTTTCTAGGGAAACTGTCCTCTAAAATCAGGAATGACAAAATCTTGACAGCTGAGTGACCTTTGTAGTCTGTGTAATGCCCCATAAACACAGAGACATTCAGTCTTCAAGTACTGCATTTTCTTTGCAGCCACATGTCTGACTAAGTCAAATATTTAAAAAAACCCAAAAAACAACTAACCACAACCTGCTTTTTTTCTCAAATAAATGCATCCAGATCAAAGTAACATCAGGACTTTTGTCCTCTCTCAGGAAGGGACGCAGCAGGAGAGACATAAGTATTCTGGGATGGTATAGTCACTTTCTTGTCTGTCAAGTTGATTTGGTCAGCTTTAATAGTCTTCAGTCTGCAGCTACTCCATACAAGGGTAGCAACACTGTACTGGCACCTAATGTTTTCTAAAGCAATACTCTCCCCCTTTTTTGTTTTTCTCCTTTGAAGGAAAACAGGTGTCTCATTTGAGTGGTCAAAGTATGGTTAAGCCCCAAGATTAATTTTTGTTCCTTATCTCTGGCTGCCCTAAAAGGTGACTTTGAGTCAGATTCTCAAGTTCTGTGAGTGCAGCTCTCTCCAGTTATGCCATCTTGGCTCTCAAGTCCCTGTGCTTTCCAGATACTCTGAAATTTGTTCATTTCTTCAAAAACATTCTTTGTGTTGTGGTTTTGAGTACTCTGTAATAGGCAAAACAACAACCTTCCTTTTCTTTTTCTAGAACTACTCAACTGCATCCTTTTGACATTATTTATTGAAGGCAGATACATTAACAGTTAATACTGGCTTTAATTCTGCTCCCCCCTCACAGTAAATGTTGATTCCAGCTCTTCTGATTTTGATGAAGACTGGCTTTGCTGGCAGCCTGTGATTGGCACAACTACAAAGCTGATTTTGGGAACCTTAGAGGTTTATTTAGATTCCTTAAATGTTTTGGCTTGATGGTATCATGGGTATTTTTGAAGCCTTTTCAGTTCCTAACAGCACCAGGCAGGCAGACACACACACACACACACACACAGAGGGACTAGGAAGCCAATGCCTTCTGTGCTTTGTTCCTCAGGCTTGTCGGTGGCTCCTTGGGCAGGAGGAGAAGGGGGGGCCAGGAATAAAAAGGAGTAATAATACCAATTGGTAAATGGGGACCACGTTCTTCACCTCACTAAGGGAGGATGGAGTAGCAAGGATGATGCTATGTTTGCACTGCTGAAAAGAGGTGTGCAGCTGTGAAGTTTGCACCCTGTGTTTACATGCCGATTCCTGTGCTTTGGTGATCAGTTCTGAGCATGAAAGGCAGTTCCCAGGGATCAGCCTGCTTGTCACCTTCAGGAAGTTTAATGCTTCCCTCTCTCACTGTGCTATGGGCGGTTTGGATTTGTACTCCACAGAAACATGCTGCTTTAACATTGATTTCTCTTTTGTTTGGTTTGGGGTTTCTTGGGGAGGCAGAAATGGGGAGGGAAATGTATGTGGAGGAATGGTGGGAGCATATTGAGGCAGCAGTCTTGGGCAAAATGTTTTCAGAGTGCTGCACCTACGTGTTTGGTACTAGAAAATCACATAGAGCTGCTGCTTGAGCTGAGGAGAGGGAGCATCTTTGCATAACATCTTTTTTTTTTAATACCTCATGGTATAAAAGTGATTTTCTATGGAATGGCTGAGCAGAAATAGCCCAAAATACTTTTGATCCATTTTAGGAATTTGTATGTAGCTCCTAAAAATCATCCAGTGACTTCTCGTTAATTCAGTGAGTCATATTTAAGGCCTAAGACCAAGTTCATGCATTTCATTTTTCTTACAGCACTCTGTTTCTCCATTCTCCCTTCTTCTCCCTATCCTTCTACCTTTCTGGACTTCATAGCATTTTCAGCAAATCTCTAAAGAGGTTGATACTCAAAGAGTTAATTAACTATCTTGCAGCCTTAGGCCCACTTGCCTTTCTTGGTTCATCTAAGGAAGGAGGAGAAAAAGCTGTGTCCAAGAAATGCAGCAGAATACAGTTTTTTCTTTGTCATCTGGAAGGGCAGTGGACAGTGTTTTATGCAGCTATTAGACTTGTTCCATTTCTTTTGAGAATGTTTTGCAGTATGCAAGCAGGATGAAACCTCTACAAACTTAATTTTTAATTAATTGAAATTAAAGCAATATAATAATCATTAGATTAGATGAAGGCTACTCCCTTAATCTTTAACTCTGCTCAAGAATTCTGGCAGAAGAATAAAGCTGATTAACTAATTCTCTACAAATGAACTTCTCTTCAGTTAAATGCCATTGGAATTTCCCAAATGGGAGCTAACGGACAAAACAAGTAATCCCTGTGCCCTGCACTGTCTATTTGAATTGATAAGCAGAAGTGAATACTCCTGTCTTAGAATACATCATGCTTTTCTGATGGGCACTGCAGGCTGGATCTAAGAACCATGTACGTGTGTAATACCTGGAAAAACTGTGAAATAAGAACTCCTGCACTGACCTCGAGGTCTCTGCACAGATGAAGCTGCCCCTGATATGATGGAAGGAGCCTTTCTGGTTTTTTTTTCGTTTTTTTTTGGTATTGTGAGCATTGGAAACGCTGCTTTTGAGACTGTGCTGGATGCAGAGTTGAATGGTTGTAGAAAGCTTCCCAAGAGAACAATAGATTGTCAATGAGCAACAACAGATTTTCTCTGAATTGATAAATATAATAAAGGCAAAAAACTTGTTTTAAGGCATACAGAAAGACTACTAAAATCAGAATTGATTTTCCCTTGCAAGAGTGATTAGAAACACAATACAGTATTGTCCTAGTAGATAGGCTTGTCTTCTGCAGTTAAATCAGAACAGTATGGGGACCTGGCAGGCCAGAGAAGAGAAGCAGTGGTTATTATATTGAGAACCAAAGTACTCCTTGCCTTGGCCCTTCCCCCCCCAAACTCCATGTCTCTTCAGGTTTTGTGTCAATTAGCTTCAGTGACCACTGGATGTAGCTGTCGCTTCACAGAAATATGGCCAAGCAGACACATTTTGCCTCTTTCATAGCGCAGATGTCCCTTCCCTTCCCTTCCCTTCCCTTCCCTTCCCTTCCCTTCCCTTCCCTTCCCTTCCCTTCCCTTCCCTTCCCTTCCCTTCCCTTCCCTTCCCTTCCCTCCCCTTCCCTTCCCTTCCCTTCCCTTCCCTTCCCTTCCCTTCCCTTCCTTCCCTTCCCTTCCCTTCCCTTCCTCCCTTCCCTTCCCTTCCCTTCCCTTCCCTCCCCTTCCCTTCCCAGAACTTCCCAGAACTTCCCTTCCCAGAACTTCCCTTCCCTTCCCAGAACTTCCCTTCCCAGAACTTCCCTTCCCTTCCCAGAACTTCCCTTCCCTCCCTCCCTCCCCTCCCCTCCCCTCCCTCCCCTCCCCTCCCTCCCCTCCCCTCCCCTCCCCTTCCCTTCCCTTCCCTTCCCTTCCCTTCCCTTCCCTTCCCTTCCCTTCCCTTCCCTTCCCTTCCTTCCCTTCCCTTCCCTTCCCTTCCCTTCCCTTCCCTTCCCTTCCCTTCCCTTCCCTTCCCTTCCCTTCCCTTCCCTTCCCTTCCCTTCCCTTCCCTTCTCCTCCCTCCCCTCCCCTCCCCTCCCTCCCCTCCCTCCCCCCCCCTCCCCTCCCCTCCCTCCCCTTCCCTTCCCTTCCCTTCCCTTCCCTTCCCTTCCCTTCCCTTCCCTTCCCTTCCCTTCCCTTCCCTTCCCTTCCCTTCCCTTCCCTTCCCTTCCCTTCCCAGAACTTCCCAGAACTTCCCTTCCCAGAACTTCCCTTCCCTTCCCAGAACTTCCCTTCCCAGAACTTCCCTTCCCTTCCCAGAACTTCCTTCCCAGAACTTCCCTTCCCTCCCCTCCTCCCCTCCCCTCCCTCCCCTCCCCTCCCCTCCCTCCCCTCCCCTCCCCTCCCCTCCCTCCCCTCCCCTCCCCTCCCCTCCCCTTCCCTTCCCTTCCCTTCCCTTCCCTTCCCTTCCCTTCCCTTCCTTCCCTTCCCTTCCCTTCCCTTCTTCCTTCCCTTCCCTTCCCTTCCCTTCCCTTCCCTTCCTTCCCTTCCCTTCCCTTCCCTTCCCTTCCCTCCCCTCCCCTCCCCTCCCCTCCCCTCCCCCCCCCCCCCCTCCCCCTTCCCTTCCCTTCCCTTCCCAGAACTTCCCAGAACTTCCCAGAACTTCCCAGAACTTCCCTTCCCTTCCCAGAACTTCCCTTCCCAGAACTTCCCTTCTCGGAACTTCCGTTCCCTTCCCAGAACTTCCCCTCGATTCCCGGAACTTCCCTTCCCGGAACTTTCCTTCCTGGAACTTCCCTCCTTTCTTCCCTCCCTCCTTCCCAGCCTATCACCTGTTTTGCTTTTTTGGATGTTGTTCCGCTTATCAGCATGGAGAGGCCATGAGAGCGCCAGGAATACAAAGAACACCATGGGTACCTGCACACACCTGCACTTTCAAGTAAAAACTGACACGGTCCGGACTCTCCATCTGTGAAGTCCTAGTGTTATGGAGGAATGAGTTTATCAAATGCAGGCAGGGGCCAAAAGATCTGCACTTGGCTCTTTTTGTCTGACAAAAATGCCAAGACAGATGGGTTATTACAGCCTTTATTTAGCTTAATATATTCTGAAGCTCCTTCAGCTCTCCAGGGTTGAATATGAGTCCCATATTTCAGAGGTAATATTGAAGAGTACTTAACCTACAAACAGATTTTGTAGAGGGGCAGGTATTCATAGATAAAGAGCAATGGCCTTAAGCTGAAGGAGGGCAGGTTTAGATTAGATATTAGGTGGAAATTTTCTGTGGGTTGGGTGAAGCACTGGCACAGGTTGCTCACAGAGGTATTGTGGATGCCCCATTCCTGTAAGGGTTCAAGGCTGGGTTAGATGGGGCTTCTTGGAGCAAGCGGGTCCCTTGGAAGGTGCCCCTACCCATGGAACATGGAGTGAAACCAGGTGATCTTTAAGGTCCCTTCTACCCCAGATCATTCTATGATTTTATGATTTTGCAGGTATTCTCTGGAGAGGCAAGAATTGTAGGAGAACTGGAAGCACACTGAATCATAAAGGAGAAAATCACCACAATACCAAGGAGGCATACTTAAATAGAAGGTGAAAATGAACGATCTATAAAGGGAACACCATGAAATTTTCACATCTATATTTAAAAATACAAAACCTGGGTATTTCTGAGCCATCTAAAAGTTGGCTATAAAAGTTACTATATTGATCCCTTACCATTACTGTTTGCAAAACCATGAGTCAAAAGTAGTAGGCTGGAAGTGTTCAGACATCTATACTTGTATGTGCTGGTTGTTTACTGTGACCGTGGTCACAGGGGTTTTCAGGTGAGGGAAGAGACGAGAATGCTGACTCCATGTTCAGAAGTCTTGATTTATTATTTTATGATATATATTACATTAAGACTATGCCAAAAAGAATAGGAGAAAAAGTTTCATCTCAGAAGGCTAGCTAAGAATAGAAAGGAATGAATAATAAAGGTTTGTGTCTTGGACAGAGACTCCAAGCTAACTGGGCTGGGATTGGCCATTAACTATAAATATCTAAGAGGGGCCAATCACAGATGCACCTGGTGCATTCCACAGCAGCAGATAACCATTGTTTACATTTTGTTGCTGAAGCCTCTCAGCTTTTCAGCTGAGAAAAAAATCCTAAGAAAGGATTTTAATGAAAAGATGTCTGTGATAGTTTACAAGTACTTCAAAGCTTTCCACTTATTTGGTAGGAAGCAAAAGTGATTTAAAAAAACCCAAAAACCCAAGACAAAGAAAACCAAGCATGATCCAGCTTCTTTTATTCAGTAAATATGCAGGAACACTGACTCATAGTGGATACATCTCATATGCTTAACTTGAGTTTAGTCATACCACCTTGGAAGTCGTGCTGGTTTATGGATTTCGTCAGAGTTGCTAGAATTTCTGTTTCCACACACTGGTAAATGTTTTTAGGTAGGTTAGAATACTCCAGTTATCATAATTTTTTCTTATGCCCTTTGTTATGACTCTGGTTGAAATTGAAGATAGTGACAAATACTCTTGTCCTTGCGAAGGAAATTTTCTGAGGGCAGCACCATTTTTTTTACTTTTCTACTGCAGGTGTTGGAGCTTCACTTCTGGACTTGGAGAGAAGTGTCACAGCCCAGCATGGTTCACAACCTGCTTGGCCCCTGCCTGCTGCAGGATCAAGGCTCATCTGGACTTCCAGGTCAGGATATGGAGAATAAATTTCTTTCTCCTGTGCTGCTAGATTTGCCTACCTGTTAAGAATTTACAAGACTGCATGTGAAGACACTGAAGCTTTATTTCTTAATTCTATCTAGCTTGCTGATATTAGTACAGCAAAGTGTATCACTGGACCTTAGCCAATGGAGCTAGAAAGGACAATAGGTTATCCAGCCTGGTCTCTTTCCACAAGGCAGGATCAACTAGACCTAACCCTCCTTGACAGATATGCAGCAAATCTGTTCTTAAAAACCTCCCACAACAGAAATTTGACACCCATCCTCAGGCCATCTTTGCCAAAGGAAAATGCTTCCTTAGTGCTAGAAAGGCTTTGCTAAGGACAAGCCTGGATCTCGCTTCCTGTAACTTAACCCATTGATTTCTTGCCTTATCCTCAGAGGAGACAGAAAAGAATTTCCTTCTTTGTAGCAGGCTATGGCATATTGCAGGGCAGCCATTGCCTCTCCCCATTATCTATTATGGCCTAGATATTTTAAGTTTTTTTTCTGACTCCTCCATTCCCCTGGTCTTCTGCCCCCCTTCCCTAGACCAAGTTTTCTGGATCTCTGTTTTCTCTTGATGCCCTCCTGTGCGTTCTCTCAGGCTGAAATATTGTGGAATAGCTTTTTTTTTGTTTGTTTTGCTTTGTGCTGGAATGCCCACAGCTGTCTCTCAGCCAAGGCACATTCGACTTTTAGCAACTAAGCCATAATTTTGGTTTAGAAGGCTTTAGGGAGACAATGCATAAATAGTATCTTGCTACCACTGTGTACTCACTGAATGGGAAAAATGTTGGAGAGTTGCCTGACTGATTTTAGACAAACAAGATTGCTTGGGTGTTTGCTTCCAGGGTACACAATAGGAGAAGAGGAGAACTATATGAGTAGTGCATTGTGCCTACATGTGAATTTAGGCCCTCATGCAAGAGGAATCTCCAAGCAGTGCAGTGTTTGAGCCAGAGCACAAGTAGAAAATTCCTGGCATCCTGGCAGCTGAACTCCTCATTCAGATTGCTTGCACTGGCAAGAGCAAACACCAAAAACATCCAAGAAACAAGACTAAAAGAGCTCCAACACAGTGGCTCTCTAAGCTTCTTCTTTCTCATTCAGGTTTATTTTCATATGGCTGTTAGTGGGACTATGAGAAGGATCGTGCCTTCCCCCCACTGCTTTCCCTCCCCTTCACCATGCTGCATTTTAAATCAAGCTGTCCTCTGTAGCTCTGCAGCAAATCTGCACATTTCTGGATTTGCTCTTTCAGAAGATAATTTCTCCTGTTTAATGAGATCTGAAAATGAAGTCAGGCATGAGTTGGAGAAAGGTCACAGTATGTGCTCAAAGGTATATTAACTACTGTTGGAGCTGGCATCCATTGACTTCTATGAGGACAAAATTAGGCAGCAAACAGTAAATACTTCCACTAGCACTTTATTACAAGCAGGACCATTTACAATAAATAAGAATTTGAGAAGCTTCAAGGATGAAATGGGGATGGTCACAAATAAAAAGAAAAATCTTACTACTTAGGCTTAGAATATGATTCCAGTCAAGGTTAATGGGGAAACAGTTAATGAGGGGTACAGAATCCAAAGGCTGCATTGATGCCATATTGTGTCTTACACATGTAATTAATGCTACTGACTACTGCTAAATGGCTCTACCTGAGCACATTTTCTCTACCAGGAACTTTAAATCCCCCACACTGTATACAAGAGAATTCTCCTGATGCTTTACGACTCCCACTAATGCTGAACAGGCTAAATTAGAACCGATTTCTTCCACTCATTTCCAGGATGGCGATTTGCATTCACCACCACGATACATCCATCATTCAGGGCCCAGTGGTGTAATGGCAAGTTTGACATCAGCTTTACAAGGGGCAGGATCAGTCCTTGAATGCACGTAGTGAAAGAAGAATCCCATTTTCCATTTAAGCGGTGATTCCACAGCAGGAAATGCTGTGGGAAAGACAGAGCTCCCTCTTGGTGAGTTTTTTCTCTAATATCATCTTCCTCTTGCAATTTTTTTAAATTCTATTTTTTAGGGAAAGTTACTTTTCTACAAATTCCAGGCAAATATTGCTGCTCTGTGGCCAGCACAGTGAAAAAATAAAAGCAGGCGAAGGTAGAGGCAAACCATTAGGCATCTTGTGCCCAGGCAGAGCATAAGGATGCAAAACACACACAGCCAGTTATAACCAGCTCCTTCCGTTCATATCTGCTCCTGGAAGTCAAACTGTGCTCAGTGCCCAGCATGGTAAGAGGAAGAGCAAGATGAGATTACATTGAAGGAAAGAGAGGGACTGCGTAGAGTTTAGTCTTACTGTCTGATTCTGTTGTTTAAAAATATTTTGTTTTCTTTTCCTTGCAGAGAGACTTTAAAGTAGGGCATTTGTAAACACTGTTCTTTCTACCCAGTGCTCATTGTATTGACAAGAATTGCTTCAGCTGAATGGTTTCATCAATGTGCTCAAGACTGTTTGTAGGTGGCATCCAGAGGGCAGATTCTACTCTCATCTAAGACCTAGGCCTATTGCGTTTCTGTCTTTAAAGCATCTCCCAGGTGCACTTAGGCATTGTTTTCCTTCCCAATCCCCTCTTCCCCCACCTTTCCTCTTCTCTTCTGAATAAAATGGTTTGAAAAACTCAGGCCAAATTCTCGATTTCTTTTGGGTGAGGACTAACAGATTCACAGGATTAACCTCCAGGTTCCACCTGTCCTCAGAGGAGGGACAGTTCCTCCAGAGCCACATAATCACATAGCACTGAGGGCTGCAGAATTGCATCTATTTGCCTTTGTGTAAGACAGCATTTCATCAGCCTGTAATTGGACCCAAAACAGGATGGAGTCAAATTGGGTTGTGCAGCTGAGTCTAAACAGCCTTACCAGGTAAAGGTAAATGTCTCATAAACAGATCACAATTTATATCCTTTTTGCATTCCTTGTGATTTGGGATTTATGGCCTTTCTGGAAATCTTGGCCTGAGTTGGAGAAAAAGACACAAGACACAAAAAAGACACAAGACTGGTGTATAATTCCAGCCTGTGCACCTTCCCCTGCTTTTATGTGGAATTTTTTTTAACTTCTGATCGTTATGGTGGGCTGAATTTGACTGGGTGCTTACCAAGCCCTCCTCATTCAGCAGGATGAGGAGGGAGAAAATAAGGTGGAATGAAACCCTTGTGGATCAAAATAAAGGCATTAAAAAAAAAAAAACAAAAGCAGGGGCCGGGTGTGGAAGCAAAGGAAAACAGATTTACTCTCTACTTTCCATCAGCAGGTGATGTCCATCCATTTACTGGGAAGCAATGGTTTCTCAGAAAGGCAAATGTCCTATTAATGAGTGCCCCCTCCCCTTCTTTTTCATTGTCATATGGTGTGGAATATCCCTTTAGTCAGTTTGGGTGAGCTGCCCTGGCTGTGTGCCCTCTCAAGGTTTTGTCCCCTCCCAAACTACTGATGACAGAGAGGAATGTTGGAGACACAGCCTTGATGCTGTGGAGAGCAAAGCATCAGGAGCCAAAGCTCTGATCTGTTATCAACACCCTTCTAGCCGCCACGGCAAAACTCCACACTTTGAGGGCTGCTATGGGAAAAATTGACTCCATTCACCCGACCCTGTACTAATTATCCACTTCAGAGTGCCAATCCCTACAAAACTACACCAAGCCAGTACCTTTCTATGTGCCACCCCAGACAAGCTCCCCACTGGATTCTTCTGTTTATGGGATCTTATTGATGTTATCCAGCACAATTTCTACTCTCTGCAAAGCAGCAACATAATTGGAATCTGCTGCAAACACTGTAGATTTGTCCTCTGGGTGTGAGAGGGAAAACCCCACTTTCTTTGGGAGGCCTGCTCTTGTCCAGCTCTCCAAGAGTTTTGAAGATTGGAGTTCAGTTTATAAATTCCTCCTGTTGCATTCAGAAGAGTGACTAATAAATCCAAATGATACTGGCTTTTTCTCTTCTCTCCCTTTTCACCTTTTTAGTGTTGAACTTTGAAAATCCTAGATTAAGTTTGTATTCCCTCAGCTGCATTATTGTCTTCTGGGAGCATGCTTGCATTTTTCAGGAAACTGAGTGGTTTTTGACTTGGAGAAATGGGAGAGAAGTAGAAGTTCATTTAATTCCTTTCATAATGTAGTTTATTTTTGTTTTTTCGTTTGGGGTTTTTGTTAATATATCCTTTACAGATCTACTAGTTATATGATACTGGTGGGAAAAGAGGCAGATAAGATGATGATGATGATGATGAAGATAATAATGATGATGAATAAATTTAGATATGTTGGAAACATCACATGAAATGAAATTATGATAATCCTCTTGCCTAGCTTTTGACCCTGTAAATTTTTAAATAGAAGAGACCTAGGTATTGCCTGTTGAAGCCTAACCCTAGTAGCCTTCTCTAGTGGTTTTCCTGACAGATTTTAAAGCTTATCTGTTGTCAGTAGTATTTAGAAGCTGTTTCAACTGTATGAACTAAAGTCCTCGGAGGATTTAATCAGTCAGTGGAGCACAAGATTTGGCCCCTTCTATTCTAAATGCTGATAATAGCAATCCTATTCTGGCTATACTCACGTGAGGTTAAGGTTAATGCAAAACTACATTAATAAATAAAAGGCAACACCACCCCCACCTTCTTCCTCCTGTCCCCCAGCTTGTTTGACAAGTGCAGGAGAGTGCCTGGTTTGTGAGCAGGAATGCTTAGGAACACGTTTGTAGGCTCATGTGAAACCCTTTTTTAATCCTGGTGATTTTAACTTGCTTAAATTCCTTTGAAGGTCCCCTTCCTTGATGGGGATTGAGGTTCTATTGCCATGATGCATTTTTATGCTGCATTCCACAGGAGTTAGCACTTGACATGGAGACCTGCACTTTGTCTTTTAAGCAGATAAAAAGAGAGGTCAGTCAGATGTAATTCCCCAACTCCTCATATAAACAATTTAACCGCTGCAGCAACATACTTGTTTGGAATTACTCCCTTAGATTCAATTCCCTTTTCCTGCTCCACTTGTAAAAATGGTTAGTGTCCTCCATAAACTGCTGCTCAGCCAGGTCCAAGGCTTGCTGTGGAGTTGTAGAATAAATGTTAATCTAATACAGGTTACTGGGTCAAATGCAATCACAGGCTTGTGGGAAAAGCTTAATACTGTTCTGCTTCTTCTAACACAGTAAACCTGGATATTATATGATAGGTTAAATACCATTGAACCATGGCAAGAATTTTCTTGAAAGTAGGATTTAGTACAAAGGAAACGGCACTGGAAGAGTGACCTAGGATTGACTTTGCTCTCTGAGAGCATTCTAAGAAGCTGAGGTATGCTGTGAAAATTGTCTCCCTGAAAACATTAGGTACAAAAGACCCTAGGTCTGCTACAGCAAGGATGATTCAGCTAATAAAAGGCTGCATGGGTTTTTACACTGCTGTCTTCTGTCCATAGGAAAGAGCATTTTGCCTTTTTTCCCCATGCAGGGACTGTGAAGCCAGCATGATATGACTACCTTCAACATCTGATATCTGAGATTGTGTAAATACACACTTAAAAATATATAACTTTAACACTCACACGTGAGTGCTGACAGTTACTTATTTCCCACAGGCTGGCTTGTGTTATCCCTTGCTGTCATGCACCTCTCTGTCCTGCAGTGATGTAGTTTGGTACAATATTTCACCTTCTTTAATGCAGGTTTTGTTCGTACTCAGTGCTGCTGAGGTCAGATACTCAGTGAAATCATTATGGGAATGCTTGAGGTTCCAATCCTGCTGGGAGATTTGGCTCAGTGTGTGCTAGTTTGTATCAACCCCGGGCCATTCTCTTTCCACTGTGCATGCTGTCTGTCTCTCCTTGTTTATGTAGCTATTTATGGTCCTGGTATTTGATTACAGAATGAGGGCGAATGGACACAAAGATGAGGAGTGTTGTGGACTTAATTTTGTATTTGTTTTATATTTGCTACTTTAACTAACCAAGCTAAGTTTTGTTAGTGAGAGAACTCTGAACGATACACAGGAGAGAGAGGACATTAACATATAACGATACAGGGAGAGAGGACATTTCAGAGTGCCGGGACTGAGAGACTGGTTGAGGTCAGACATCCCTTTTATCAGTCTGAGCAGGAAACAGAAATGAGGCATTTACACTGGGGTGAAAGGTGGCATGTGAACATACAGCTTTGCTAGTTGGTAAAAAACTTCCCAAACCCCATTGCATCATAGCACTGAAGTGTCAAAAGGCTGCCCCAGCAATGATAGAGCAGTGTCTAACCTCATTTTAAATGTGGAATGGGAAAGACAGGGTGAAAACAACCTGCAGCAGAGGCAGGAACATAGCGAAAGTTTTTGAGATTGGTTGGTTGGTTGGTTGGTTGGTTTTGTTTGGTTTTAGTTATGTTGTGAAATTTTATACTGAAGACAAATTTCCTACACGAGATTTTGTATTGAGTGCCGCGTACAGCAGGCACTGCATGCATTAGCGTGTCTCAAACATTGTTTTTCACATTTTAATTTAGAAATGCCACTTAGCTCTCTCCAGGCTTTGCACACAAGGTGCATTCAAGATGTGAAAGGAGTCTCTAAAAACTAGTGGGTTGTGGAGTCAAAAACTCACCTCTGCTTTGGAAAAAATAGTGGTAAACTGCAATCATGCACAGAGAGTTCCTTCCTGGGGTATGCTGGCCCTGTTTGGCAGCCAGTTGGATGTTTCCAGCTAATGCCCCACCCCCTGTCGATTTTCTGAAGCCAGTACAGATTGGACTGCTAAAATACCATGACTCCATGGTGGTCAACTTCTACTGCCATCATCTGAGCAAGAACTGAAGCATGGTCCTCATGTGTTAGAGGTTGACAGGATTGAGCTTGCAGAGACCAGGAAAAGAAGAGTCACTGCTTACATGGCTGTTCTGCAGGGAAATGACGGGGGGGACAGATCTTGAGGAGGCTGAGATTCATGAGACCTTTGGAGCCTTTCAAGCAGAGAGTTTGCTTTTTCATCAAGTGGCATCAAAGCTTTCACACAAATGAGCCTTTAAATTTATTTTTTTCCCCAAACACCGAGTAGAACAACTGTGGATTGTATCTTATCTGGGGAAGCATAACAGTCTGCTAAAACCTGTGGTGAACAAGAGAAAATGTTTTGTCTATGCTATTTTCTTTTTGTTAGCCATGAGACCCTGTTAATCTCTGGTCCCCAAGCTCTCTTCTTCATTTCATCTTCCATATAATCTTCTGTCAACATTTTCTTATATCAATCTGCTTCTGAATAGCCAGGCCCTCTGCGTTCTCTTTCCTCCTCCAGGGTTAGTTGTGGGACAAAAATAACCCCTTTTTTCTTTTTGTCCCTTTTCCATTCTTCACTTAAGTGTATACTTTTCCATCTTGTATAGTCTTCATGTGACCATGTTTCTGTCTTCTGCCTATTCCTTATGTCCCTTACACAGGTTTCAGCACCTTCTTAATTTCTCTGAGTCTCACTTACTCTGAGAAATCTGATGCATCTACCAGATGTTTCTCCTCTGTGCTTCAAGGGGTACTCAGGACACACCTACTTCTACACAGCTGTAAAGCTGAGAGGAGGAGGATGTCTAAAGCCACTGGTCAGTCACTCCTTCCTCCCCACTCTCCTCTTCAGGGCCAACTTTATAACCTGATTTTATTCATTGGCCAGTCAATGAAGAAATATAAGCTGATTTAGAGGGCTCAGAGAAGAAGTCCTGATCCTGCTGAAGGCTTTAGCCTCTTATTGAATTTCACCTCTAATTTCTCTCATCTTTGTACTGTGTGGTTCTGCTGTCCACTTTCAAATAAATGTATTTATGACTCGTTCATTTTTTCTTAGGAAAAAAGGTCGGAATGTCTCAAGAGTTGCCAGATATTCTATAAGGTTTTTTAATAAAGTAAAATTCTATTTGCTTCCCCAACCCTTCTTGTCCCCAACTACTCAGTAACACAGACCTTGGTACTCTTTCAATTATTGCCACTTAAGCTGGAAATGCTGGCTGGTGTATAAGCGAAAAGTAAACAATCTGGTTGTTATTCCACCTCCCTAAAAAACCCCACAAAAACCAGAAAATAATTTTAAAAAAAGAGGCTGATTTGATCTGTCATTTCTAACTGGTGAATCAGTTCTGTCCAATAAGATTTTTTCATGTTTTACCACAGGACATGCTTGTGGCACAGCAAGAGCTTTGTTTCTTGGTGAAGGCTCAGTGTCTTACCAATAGCAAAATTTGTACAAGGACTGTGTCCTTTGTTGAGTCCTGAACACATTGCATGAAAGGCAGAAAGAAAGCTTGCAGGGTGGTTTTTTCCCCTTAAAGGAATAATTTAAAAAAACACCAAACCTGTGACATTTTAGAAGGCGATTTGCTAAGCTCTGCATGTTCTGTGTACTTTAGTGTGTGAACAAATTAGATTATGAAAGGTAATGTATTAGTGATTTGACAGTAATGTGGAATTTTGGAAGCATTAATCACCAATGCATGTTTCATAATTTCAGCTAAATGATCTCAGTTGAAATGCAAGACAGGCAATTGAAAAATTCATTGAGACTGCAGTGGAACCTGCAGATTGCTTTGATTTACTGCAAAATACTGCAAGGCAGTAGGGAAATGTTCACAGCTGCTGTGTTTATAATTACGGTAGAGATGTGTGATGAAACGGCAAATTCATATATGTATTTATCTTGTCAAATGTGAGCCTCATTCTTTATCTTCATTTTACATATTAAAAAAAAAAACAAAACCAAACCAAACTGTAGGTTGCAACATAGTATTTTCATTTATTATTTGCGTTAGCAAGGTCTTTTGATACCCTAACTGAGATCAAGGCACTAACTTGCTGAAAGCCAGGGTTGCAGGTTTTTTCTTCAAAGTTTTACTCTCTCAGTGCTGTAACAATCTGCCTGCAATGGCAACTTGTGCAAATCTTTGTGTCCTTGCTTCCTTGCAGGACTTGATGGGCCAGGAGAGGTGATACAGGTGAGATTTAAAGGGGTGTAGGTTTCAGAGCTAATGCACCACCAAAATGAATCCATACCTTTCTGCAGCTCCCAGTGGGCTCCACCCCTTCCCTGGTGCTCCATCCTGGCTGCAACATCAGTCAGGGGTGTTCTTAAGCTAAGGGTTTCTTTTTGCAATTGAGGGACCAGTTTGTTTTATTTGAAGTGAAAGCTAAGAATTTCTAGGTCTCTCACTTCTTAGCTACTGTGCAGAAAGACATCTGCTTACTGAATCATCACCATGCTGTAGTGTTCACCTTCCTTTCAGCTGATGAAATTCACTGTGCATGGATTAAATATCTCTTAAATCCAGTTCTATCGGTTACTGACTCCGCTGTCAGGTAGGAATTGATGCTTTCACAGTTGTTTTTTTTTTCAAGTAATCTTCTTTCTGCTGAGTAATCCTGTTGATGCTGAGGATGCTTTATTCCCCCCTCTTCTGCCTAGTGTCTAATATATAAGTGAGACTTATTCTGGATAGTAAAGGTGAAAGGATTGGGCTCTTTTCCAATGGCAGTGAAATTGGTTGTGAAATATTAAGATGAAGCTGACTCCTATTTCATCAGAAACCATGGAGGACTGCTGTTTAATGCATATTAAGTAGTGGAGAATCATAAAAAAGAATTTTCTCCATTGAAATTCTTTATTTGTTGTAAGGAAAAGAAAAGCTAGTCCTCATAAAGCCAGGATTCTCTTCAAATGAAGAAAATATTGCACATCATGTGAAAACTACAATGCTTGCCATGTATCACTTCTTCCTCACTGAGAGCTCTCTTCGTGGCCTGTATTTCCTAAGTCAATTACAAAAGTCCAATAAATTAATGGGCAACTTCTGTTTATAAAGAAATTTCATCAGCAGCAGTATGGACTCTAATTCACAACAATGCAACATAACTGATAAATTATTTGTGAAAATCCTTTAAAAGGACTCAGTGGGCTCTTTACATCCGCCCAAAAGAGCTTTTCAAGGTTTTCCATGAAATTATGATTGTCCCAGCGACTTCCATAAATGTCTTTCTGTACACTCATCCTTTTGACTAGTACTGCTGAGTCCTCAGAAAGTGGCAGAATCTCTCATTCCCCTTTTTAAAGTGGATGGTTTGAGCTAAAGTACAGATTGAGGCTGCATGGGTACAAAGAAGGAGAGCAGAGATTTGTGTTTCAGAGTAAAATTTTCAATCTCTTTTATATGATTCATTCCTCATTATACTTGATTGGTTTTTGGAGCCCAAGGAGGTACCTGGTACTTTTTGGAGCGTGTAGAAGGCATCTTCCTTTCCTGGAAGAGTTATTTCCCCACTGGGTGAATCCATAGTGGGTAATGGAAAGCAGCTCAGGCTCCTGAGCTAGCAGGCCCCTCCAAGGCAAAAGTAGTGCTGCTGTGAAGGAGTGTGGTGGTTATTTTGCTGAGACATATGGCCAAGTCCTGGCCAGGTGCCACACAAGCATGGCCCTGCTGCTTCTGAGCTATGAGTGAGGAGCTCCAGTAACTCTACATGGCCATCGTTCACTTGGCAGCCATGGGGGAAGCTGGCCCTCTTCCTTCTTCCTAGGTGCTGACATCCTGACATTAGTGGTATTTCTGCCCAGACACAAAGATTTCTTGGACCAGAAGAGGCAGCTCCCTTCCTGCAGTGGAAACAAACTCCTCACTTGCTCCTACTGCTGTTGAGGCTGGTTTGGTTTTGTCTTCATTTAAGCATTACTGTTTGTAGGAGGAAAAGCGTTCTTCCGGGAAAATGCTTAAAAAGTATCTGAAGTATATAAAAATGTGAAGTGTTTCTTCATATTATTAATCAATTTCTAACAGAGAGCAAGAAGAGATTAATTTTCGTGAGATGTCATTTTGAAATTAAAATATAGAAAGTATTTTAGTTTTTGTGGCTTTTGTGAAGAGTAACAGTTGTGGAGAGACAGGCATCATCAAGTCACTTGCTTTCTAAAAAAAAGAAACCTAACACCAATTCTAACTCCCCCACCTAACAGCAATAACACAGCATTCTGTCTTTTCCCATATACATGTTTAGTTTACCTGTTACTCCTGTGTTGTTTTCCTGATGCACTGACGCCAGGATCAGATTGAAGACTTCTTTCCTGTTACTCACATCCCATGGAGTATCTGAGTATCTGAGAGATCACTATAACATGTTAGATATGTTATAATAATACAGCAAAATTCCTCAAACGGTATTATACAGCTTGTGAATATGATCAGAAACAGTTGCCAACTTTGAAAATAGGATCATGGTTAATTGTCAAGGCAGTTTATACAGTTTACATACATAAAATTAAATGAACAATCAGGTTTTCAAATAGCTGTAATGCAAAAAAAAAAAGAATCTGTAAAAATGTGAAGGCAATATAATGTTTAATGAAAAGTTGACATTTTAAACAAGCAACAAGCAGTGTTAGAAATTAAAACTGAAGTAAACTTAGTTATGCTGCAGAAAAAAATTAGGTTGAAAACTTGAAAATGAGTTTGCCAAAAGCATGTGTATAAATAGAAAATGCATGTGACAATTTTCTTTATTATACAGCTTAATGAGGGTAAGGCCAGGTGAGTAATGATAACAAAACCATCTTGTAGTGTTATTCAGATCTTATAGTGTTATTGGATTTAATGTTGGAAGCTGTTAGAAAGATGAATGCATTTACACCATTATTTCAGCAGCTTTTCTGCACCAGAAAATGTCGAGTGGCTGCAAGATTCAGCCCTTCCCATAGGGGGCTTGGCTTTTGTTTGGAAGTGTCAGGTCAGGACACGAAAGGCTACCTAATAAGATTTTGGGAGCTGTGGAGAGAGCTTCAGAGGAAATGAAATAATATTTATATATGGACAGGTTGTGGCTAAGCTCTTAAGTACAACTTGATATTCAGTTCAACCCAAAGTAAAGACCTCAACTTCCTAACCTCTCATTTCACCCTTTTATTAAAGGGGGTGCTCCAGAGTTTGCACCCAGCTCTTCCTGCTGCTAAACTCTGAGCAGCCTGCAAAAGCTTTCCTGAAAACTGGCTTCCTAAAAATGTTTCTGCCTTTCATGGGAAGCCTCCAAATTGTGGTTCTCTCAGAAGGATTTTCATGTGTCACCCAATGGATCTGCCTCCTATCTGCCTCTGTAAATGGTGAAGAGATACTGGCAGCCCCCTGTGAGAGAAACCAGAACTCCAGCAGTTCCCAAGTGCACGGGTACAGCAGCAAAATCTGGATTTTTATATCCAGGCTGCAGTTAGAGGGCACTATCTTCAGTGCTTTGGTATTCTTCATTTCTTTGTACTTGGTTAAAAAGACTGGCATTTGATACTTTGTACCCAAATCCCTTGCTACCTGAAGTGGGCTCAGAGCTGTAGATGATCAGCTGAGGTGAACCTGCATGTGCCTCCAGTTTAATAAAAATTGTGCTATATCATAACAAACAATTCTACACTGTGTTTTCAGGATGCCACCTCGTGTGGACAGTTCAAAGAGCACAAACAGTAATGGGTCAAAGAGTGAAGCACAAGGTTAGATTATTTTTACAGTTAAGAGAATAATTTTTTTAGTCAAACCTGTGAAAGGTGCTGTCACACACCTATTAATGAGAAAACTTATCAGACTTTTTGGTTTTGTTTTCCAAAACAAAAGTCATTGATTTAGGAGAAAACAGCGTGGCAAGATCCATGCTGTTTTACACTATTTGGATGTGTAAAATAGACAAATTTAGGCTAAAGAAGAGATGCACATGTTTAGAAATAAACATAAATCATCAATGGAAGTATTTCACAAGAGATGTGATAGATACAATATTTAAATGAAGACTTTCTGAGTTGTAGAAATCCCTGAAGTGGATTCTTTGCTCCAGATTAGAAGGAAGGTCAAATGATTATTTAGGAGATAAATGGTCCTGCCTGGCTTGAAAATTCATGTATTTATTAAATGTAAACAAAATGGAAGCAGATGCATATTCTCATTTACCCAAGTACTTCCGGGGAGGAAAAGCAATTCAGCACCATGATGTATTTATTCTCTCTTGGCATAGGAAAGAGCAGTGTTGTCCTTGCCTCTCAAAGAGCAGGATGCTGTGTGAACCAGCTGAATGAGGAACCATTATTAGAGGTCTGATTAACAAAAAGATTATTGCTGAGTGGTTTTTTAGGGCATCTGATTTAGAGATGGAATGATCCCTGTAACTTTAATCATGGCTTAATGGCAACACAGATAATTTAAAAAAATGTTAAAAATATATATTTTAGGTAGATGTGTCTCTGCCTGTCTGTCTGTCTCTAAACCGAATTTGTGATAATTCTGGCTATTTCAAACTGTAGGTTGTTTAATAGGTGGTCCTTAAATGAGATTGGTTATGTGATATGTAATGGAATTCTGAGATGCACCTGAATTAACTAGCCACACTTAAAAATGTGGGCACCACCTTTAAGCAAAATTGTAGCATCAAGCAAATGCTTTTATGTTGTCCTTATGGGGATAACATCCCAGGAATCCAGTCTGTGGTCTGTTTGATGTGTGGAGAGAACGGGGTCTGCTGAGGCTGCGGAAAACCCATTAATAGCATTGGGATCTGAAACATATTCTAGGCAAAAATTGTTCTGCCTTCAATGACCAGATTTGTGTTAGAGCACTTTGTATGAGATCCAGGTGTAGACAAATTCAATGTTAAATGGTCATCCTGCTGTGGCTTGATTAGAAATGAAGCAAAGAGCAGTGCAGCAGCTTGTCCAAATAAGGTACCTTAGAAATGAAAACACTGCTGAGAGAAACTTTTAAGGCAAGTTCTTTAACTCTACAGTGCTTAGTTTTATGAAAGTGTTGTGTATCTGCAAACCATTCAGTTTTTATTTGATTTTATTCAGATTTTGATTCAAAGTGGATGCTGATTTTGGTTGCCTAATTTGCTGCATTAAGACATCCATGCTCTAATCAGTCTTACCTTCATACAGTGTCAGTGCAGGGTGCTGCATTTAAAATAATGTGTGGGCACAGAAATGAGCTCATTGTTAGATGACAATATGATACTTTTTTTAAATAATAAATTCTCTTTTTCCTTGGAAAGGAATGAAGAAGGTGTTTGCCCTCTTTCTTCTTGTCTCCTGAAATTACCATTAAGATAGGATATATTATGGCTTCTCTTTTAAATTGGAGAATTTTTTTTTAATATGCATTAATCATCTTTCTTGCCTAAGAACTGTGTACTTGAGGGCCTGATCCAACATTCATTGCTGTAAATGAAAAGCCTTCTCCAACTATAAATACTGGATTGTTTGCCTGGTTTTGACAAGATTTTCCCATCAATACAGTGAATTCCGAAGCTGGTTCACAGTCATGCTCAGCATAATTAAGATTCTTATTTTTTGCTCTAAATGTGTCAGTTTTGAGTATCTCCCTTTTAAAAGGAAGTTAGAGATTTTAATTTATTCACAGAACAAATGTTCTTCCCTTAGATCTTCACTTTTCATAAGTCTGTAACAGAAATAGTAACAAAACCTCCTGAAGCATCCATTCATATACCTAGAAACAGTTTATGGGGACACTGAAAGACATTGATGTTATCTTTTTAATATTGTAAGGAATAATCCTATTAAAGAAGAAACAAGGAAAACTGTTATGCCCACAAGGCAGAATTATCCAAAGTTGATTGGAGAAGCTCAGGTTACGCTACAAAGCCCAAGCTGTGTGCTGGGCTATCTTTCCATCAGGGCTTGGTGAATGAACAATCATTTGTGGATTCTGCTCATCTCTCTTTGTGAACTTTGTTCAGTGGAATTAGATACAACTTTGACAAATTAGAAGTGCCCCTTAGCCCCACTGTCCCTGCCACAGCACAGTCTGCCAATTGTGCCTGCTTTTCTGAAGCTGGGCTGCATCAGAGCCATCAATGGTAGGCCTTCCCCAAAGCTACACTTTTTAATAAGGGAATCTGTCAGCACCGGCTTCACCAGTCTTGCAACCTTCTCTTAATCCACAGTGTAAAGTGCCTTCCCTTTGCCTTCCCTCTGTTGTGACTTGGACTCTGAAATAAATATCCCCTTTGTTTACAATATGCTGACAACAAAATTAACCTTTGGGATTAATTGCAACAGAGAGTGGTCTGGGTTTCATGTTTCCTCATAGTACAGGTTTGGGATTAAGTAAAACTCAGCCACCTGCCTAACCAATGTCTGTTACTTCTGTTCCTGAATCCCTGGTTTTGCTCACAGTTTCTTAAAAGATGGTGCTGGTTACTGAGCTTTTTATATTTTCAGAAAAGTTGATAGAAATTTCAAGCAGTGGCCTTGGGGACCACTATATCTACAGTTAACTCGGTGAGGAGAGAGAGTGGGACTAAGCAGTATGTTCCAGCTCTGCATAAAATCTGTTAGTAACTGGTTTGTGGTTCAGCACAGAAAACCAGCACTGCTGGACTAGGTGCTACCTCTGATTTATAATACTCAGTTATATCAAGATAATTGGTCTGGCAAATGGTTTTCTACTCTGTAATTCTCCATATATTTTTCTTTTTTTCCTTTTTGTATAGAGTATTTATTAAATCTGTCATATAGGACTGGAAATTAGCAGTATATTCTGTCACAGAATTGAAAATCCCAAGTTCTTTACTCTGACCTGTCATTTCTGTTGTGCCCATCCTGCTTGCACTGATCTGGAGGAGCTTGTGGTTTTAAAGGTGTTGGGAAGTTGCTTTATGGCCCTTGTCTGAACCTGTTTGCTGAAATGGGTTCTTGCTGTGTGTGAAGTAATAAAACTTCAGCATCTGCTTACTGGGTCTGTAGAGACTGGTCTGGACAGGTGCTGGTCAGTTCTGTATGGGCAACCAACCCCCAGCTTTATTAACAAAACCAACTTTTATGCATTGCCTTTGACTCATGATATTTCCACAAACTGTCACTGGAGACTATGATGTCCCTTGATCACTTACTAGAGGTCATAAGGTGAACTTGTTGCTTTCTTCAGAAAACATCATCACTGAATCCCCTCACTGCCACTGAGAGGTAAAACTGCTCCATATAGCCAGCTGTCATTTTAGCTTTGAAGAAAAATCAATGTTATCTGCATTCTGTGGATATCTGTGCATGTGCCTCCCCCTAATGTCATATAATAGTTTAGTGTTGTCCATTCTTAATCCTGTGTGAAATGAGTTTTAAATTCAAAAGTAACTAAGTTTCCCCAGTGTAGGGGAAAAGAAGAAACTGGAATGGGAAGTGTCACACTAATAGAGCATTTATTGGATGTATGGTTTCAGTGGCATGGCTTCAATGTGTGTTCACAAGTTGTTTAACACCAGAGAATCCACACAGGAAGGAATCTCATAATACTCTGCTGCCAGAAAACCTTTAGACTCTTCTGTGCTTAGACACAGAAGTCAATCAACCACAAGAACCAAAAAAAAAAAAAAATCCCAGACTTCACTAGTTTCAATCCTCACACCTATTTCTTTCATTTATGGCTGTTCTGGAAGCAGACGTGGCTTTTCAGGGATGCATGTGCTCCACACCTTCATCACCTCAGGGTTAGCACTGATTGCTTGGGGCTGCTCTTGGAAAGGGCTTCAGTGAGCACAGCCTGCAGCAACCTTTCTCTTGAAGGTCACCTACTATTAGCCCATAAATCTTGAGCTTTGTGCTCTGTTCTGGCTACCTGTTTATTTCAGAATATAATTCAAGATGTTGGTTATAATCTTATTAAGCCCTTAAAGGCTTGGGACAAGGTTAGCTAAGAAAATTTCTTCTCCCTCTCACCCCCACTTCATGCCCTATCATAGGAGTTATGATCTGTTGGGTTCCTGTGATTACTCTCCCTGCAGTCAACAGCATGGCTTTGCTGGGGAAGCAGAGTATGTGTCTCTGAAACATGCCTCCAAAAAATTCAGGTTTACTGAATGCAATATGAGGCAAAAAACTCCCATTAACATTTTGAAATTTCCTTGGATATTTTTCTGCAGAAGGATCTGGGGACTCTGTTCTCTGGTGATGTATATCATAATCTCTGGTATTTGCTGGTTTTGCTGTATGGTTGCTGAGTGCCCGACAGTTGTGGTGTGTGATTTTTCAAAAACATAATGGATAAAACTCCTATGTTAATACTTGTTGTTTTGCAATGAAATGTGGCAGATGAGATCATGCTCTTATGACTGCTCATGCTGCAGCTAGGGAAACCTGTAGCAGTGAAGCCTGAGAGCTGAGCTCCAGAGACAGCTGGAGTGAGATGGGAAAGGTCAGTGGAAAGTGCCGGGGGATTGGCGAGCTCCTTGGTGAGGTGCTAGAGACCAAGAAGGGCATGATGAGAAATCAAAGCAGTGAGACACTGAGAGGCAAGAAGTGGGTGCAGAGCCTCCTTCAGTATTCCTTTGAGGACCTTGTTAAGAGAAATTTCCCTGCAAGACTTAAAGGGGGGCAAATACTTTTTTTTTTTATTGGTGCAAGCATTTTTTCTGATGTAAAATCTTCAAGGTCCTTTATGTCAACTGTTCTATACTTCAAATAAAAAGTGCTTAGTACTGGTACAAAGTGAACTAAAAGATGCAATACTTGCTAGATTTCTCCTTTTGGAGGTTTTTACATATCTTTACCTCCTCACAGCTGATTTGCCTGCATCAGTAGTCACCTTCTGTGGCTGTTTCACTGTTAAGCTCTTTGTACCACACCAGTTTGATTGGCTTGTATTGGACTGCTATTAGAAAGAAAGTGAATGACAATATTTTAAATTTTATAAAAGAAAATGCTATCCATCCTACTCCCCTTGTGCGCAATCTGATCTTAAAGGTCTTGCAGCAACCATATAGATCCAGACTTCACCTCATTGTGTGATCTTGACTTGCATGCCATCTTGACTTGCACAGCCTTTCAGTGTGTGGCCAGACAGAGAATGACAGTATTTGCAACAACTTTTGATGTTTTAAAGTACTTTTTTTTCTTCTTCATTAAGACAGAGACAATGGCTCTTGAGCATTTCACAGGAGGGAATTTTGTGGAAGAAGTCAGGTTTATGATTTTTTTCCTTCACAGTGACCGAACAGTCCAGCCTAGGCCTCAGAGATCATCATTTTGAAAACTTTGCTGAAATGGATACCACTGTGAAATGGTCCTATAAAATCAGCATATTTTGATTAAATGAAATATTTTGCTAAGAATTGTTCCAGGCAGTTCTCTTCTTGAATGTCTTAACTGTTTTAATTCAAGTCAGTTTTCCATGGCAGCAAGCTGCCTGTGATGCCTCTGCTCCTGCAGCCTTTTTCTTCCTTCAGAGCAACATTGACAGCAATCTCCTATTACACTTACAGGGGAAGAATTTACTGTTCCCTTATTCCATTAAATTATATAAATGAAATAGTGGTGCTGATTCTAGCTCATCAATAAAAATACGTTTACTCATCATCTATGCCAGACTGAAGATGTAATTAAACTATACAGAGGACCTTGAAGTGATGTTAGCATTTTAATACAGAGAAGTAGAAATATTCATGGAAGACCAAATCATGATTTGTAATTTTACTGAGGTCATTGCAGAGCTTGTGATGATATTACCTTCACTTAAGGCTATAATAATGAGCCACACTTAAGTTCAGATAAAATCTAGTAGGATGCTGGCAATCAAACCTGCAAGCCCTTGCAAAGAGGCTATTAACAACTAAAACTGAATCGGTGCTTAAGCAAAAACTGCAGAGTTACTCCTGCTTTTCTAAATGTTCTACTGATGGAGCTTTGATCCACTTCTGATGTTCATTAGATCAGTTTCAGATAACCATAAGCATTGAAGTCATGTCAAATTAGAAAATCTGTGTAATATTTTAATGAGAAACTGGTGTGAAACTTGACTATGTTGACCAAGAATTTGCTTGGAGAACTGGGCTTTGTTCTGTTAAGAAATGCAAAGTAGAAACTCAAAGGCTGCTAAGTCCTTGTTGATGAGGGAAGGTGCTCCCAATGAGTTCAAATCAAGAAAAGAAAACCAAACCCAGAAAAAACGTTGAGACTGGGTCCTGTTATGTATGTCATAGTATTGGCCTAAATTTAGCAGCAATGAGGGTCTTTTTATACTGTAGATGTACTCTGTGGGAATTAAGCATTCTCAATTCACATTATATGAGGGGAAGGCAGTGTTGTTAAGTGCCTTTCATGATGAGACCTTCAGATTGTACTGACTAGGAGCTCCAGAGGAAATTTAGCTCAGGTGCTATATCTGTGAGTGACTCTACACAGTATTTTCCTGGCAGTGATAACAGTTTGAATTATCTTTAACCCAATATAAATTGGTTTTATTTGCATGGTTATCTTTAACCTGCTGGATTCTCTGGCCAGCCCTGTAACAAACATGTGGAAACAAATTATCTCAGACAAGTGCTCCTGCAAAAAATGACTGAATGTCAGGGCACTGCTTCAACCACCAAAAGAAATGCAATGTGCAATGTGCACCTAACTGAAGTGAATGTTTGTGTGTTTAGAGATACAGCTCTTTCAGGTTCCCAAACCTGCTAGCGTGTCCCTGCTCTCTGCTATCCCTCTCCACTGACACCTTGTCCTGCATCATCTCAGGAGACTGATACAGCCTTTAAAAACATAATTTTCTAAACTGGAATTTCTCATGAGTCTACAGAATAAGGGAGAGTGGGTTTATCCCTGCCACAGCTTGGCGGTGAGGAGGCTCTACTTGTTGTGTTGTGTGCTGTGTGTACAGCTCTCCACATGCCCTTGGGGTACGAGTCTCGATCTACAGATGCTTTTTTTAAATTATTTTTTTATTTCCTTCCATCTTCTGTTTTTGCAATCCAGACAAACTACTCTTCTCTCCTCTCTCCCTAAAACATGTAGTCCCCAGCAATAAGCGGCACCCAAGGATTGTGTAAAAGTGAGAGCTTTGCTCTACAGAAGGAAAGAAGAAAAGCAGTTCCTTGCGGATGCAATGTCCATCTCATAGTCAAGTGTTTGAGCTGCAACTGACTCGTATGTTAAATCCTTTCCTAGCTCAGATGGTTTACTCTCAGGGAAAAAAGTGCCTCTCTGAGTTAAGGACCGGGCAGTGTGGGATGGGGCAAGAGCAGCAGCCATGAGTGCTGCCTCACTGAAAGGATGATGATTAACGTTGTGTTTACAGGAAAATTTGGGGAAATTCTCAGACCTAATCTCTCTGCCTTTAAACTTTTGATTGTTCTTCAGCAAGGGAAAAAAAAGTGCTACTGGTCTATATGTTTCATTTGGGGTTTTTTTGTAGCTGCCATTTATGATATGCTAAATATGCTAAGTTGGTAATTTGGAGAGTTGTGGCTATAACTGACCAAGGATGGGGTCTTTTCCATTTTACGATCTGTGCTTTTGAGGTCTCTGTGTCATAGTTTGACATTGATTAAAAGCTAGGCACCCACAAAAAACCATCCACTCATTTTCTTCTGCTATAGTTGAGCAGAGGAGAGGGAAAGAAAAATTAAAGGGCTTCTGAGTTAAGGATCAGAAAGAAACCCTCTAAGGACAAACCAGGCTAAAATTTAAACAGTATCAAGAAAGTCTATTATTAACAGAATTAAAAGTGGTTAATGAGAAATAAAATAAACCTTTAGAACACCATTTCTTTCCCCCTTTCCCACCAACAGCTCAGAGACAAAACATGGGGTCTTTAGTAATTTTGCTACTTCTAAAAATCTTTCTTTAGTTAGCTAAGGGAAAGGAATGTCTTTTTTCTGCTGTGCCATGAGGTCCTTCCCATGGAGACAGTTCTCTGCAAACTTTCCTAGTGTGGTTTATATTTTCACAAGTAGCAGTCCTGCACAACCTGCTGCAATGTGAGTTCCTCCCACGGGCAAAAAGTCTCCCCACAATTGTTCTGTATGGGTTATTAGTTCACGGGGTGTTATCTTTTAAGGATGAGTTGTTCTAGTTTGAAAGCAAGGGTCTTCTTTCTCTGTCTGGGTCTTCCACTAGATTACAGCTTTTTAGCTCCACTCACTCCAGTGTGAGCCTCTTTTCTCATGGGCTGCAAGTGGATCTCTTCATCCCCCTATACATTCATGAATTACAGGGAAATGGCTTGTTGTATTATAGCTCTCACCACAACTTGTAGGAGAATCTCAGCTCCGACGTTTGGAGCACCTCCTCCCACTTCTTTAACTGACCTTAGTGTCACCATGTTGTTCTCCTCACATGTCTGCATCTTTTCCTTTCCTGGAAAGGGAGAAAGTTGTTCATAGCTTCATTTGTTCTCAAGTTCTATCAATTGAAAAGTTCTCATAGAGTTTTGCAGCACTGAAAGGTTGATTTCATCTGGGCTTCATACTGAGGGATTGCTCACCATGCCTCTTGCCGGCTACGCGGTCCCTGCTGCTGCAGCGCCGGCTTCGTGCAGCTCCTCTCTTTACGCAGGAAGGCAGCCAAGCAGGCGAAGCTCACTGCCAGCTGTGCCAAGATGGCCCTGGCCGCGTGGCCCAGGTTGTTGGGCAGCCGCTCGCAGCACTGGGATGGCCCCAGCGCCTCCCCACCCCTCGCAAAAAGAGAGTCTGAAATGTGGTTTATTTCCTTCTTAAATACGTCTTCACAGAGGTGTTACCAACTTCTCTAATGGGGCCAGCAACATGCTCATCATAGGAGCCTTACTCTGTCTAGCAGAGTAGAAGCTTTGAACAGTTTTCTCTTTCCTCAGAAGCTGCCTCTGTCGCTTCTCCCAGCCCCACTAAAAAATCAGGCTGTGTCAAGCTAACACACTCTGATTTCCCAGCTTAGGAATACTGCAAATTAAACATGATGCCTGTTCCGTGTCATCTGTACAGTCTTCTTGCTCTCTCTGTGGCACTGAGCTTCTACCACATCTGTAAGTGTAGGTTAAGCAGCAGGAATAATTGTGTTACTTGGCACAAATACTAATGACAGAATAGTGCATTTCTTTATTCACAATTACTGATTGATTTTGAATAGCTTTGCATGTTGAATTAAAAAAAAAAGTCACCATATGGGAAATATGAGTTGAACTACCATGTTGCAGAAAACTCTGGTGAACATATTGGGGAAAACAGAAGCATTTGGTCTTTGAAGATTCTTTTTAGGGGGGAATGGACAAATTTAATCTGAATCTATTGTAATTAATATTTTCCTTATTCACCCTCTGTAGTTCTGCAGCCTCAGAAAAAATATGTGATACTGAGTTTCTAGCCAGGCACCACTGCTCAGATGTAATCTGAGATGGCATATCTGCAGATACCTGCACTTCTGACTTCCCTACAGCTGCTCATCAGGTCAGGATATACCATATGCCGTGGCAGAATTGTCTCATCTCTGTGCTGGAGATGCTAAGTCAATCACATAGTTTTTGCTACGAGTTTTGACTGATGACAGAGCTGTCTTGGAGAGAAAGTACCATGCCTGGTACCTGAGTTGACATGTTTAGAGTACGTTCCAATATCTCTATGTATCACCACACTGTGCCGTCATTCCCCCAAACCCTACTCTCTCCCCGCTGCCTCCCTCCCTCCCTCCCCTTAAAATGATAGATTTGCAGCATCTGGCTGTGCAGTTGCCACTTTAAGTTATTTCCCCAGATGCAAAAAGTGGCAGCAGTCCAAGAAAGAGCCAGTTTACTTTAACACGCTCATGAAATTCTTTTGTACTCTACTTTTCAATAATCACAGGCCATCTTTCAGCTGTTTGTGAGTCCTAGCTTCAAAACACCTGGTGAAGTACAAGCTCTGTTTGTTAAACAGAGAATCAAGGCATGGGCCAGAACAACATGAAAGCTGCTGGTAGACACAAACATGTCTGAACTCTGTTTGTGGTGATGATTAGCTGGTGGGTGTCTGTGCCTTTCTGTACAGCCAAGCTCTAAGAACACAGAAAATATAATATCATGACTCAATTCCTAGTGCCCAGCCAGGGCTCCTATGCCAGACCATACTGCTTGAAGATCTTATGGCAAACCTACTTTCCTTAAAATTTCATTAAAAAGCTGTTCTCCTTCACCGGTAATTAAAGTCCTGTAATTTCTACAGCTTCCATTGCGGTTGTGTTTGTGTTCTCAAACCCCTGTGAAGCATGGCGCAGGATTTCCCACCTTCCCAGTGCTCCTGGTTGTAACTTTTCCTCTGCAGACAGGCTGCAAGTGGTCATGGGTGTGGTAACTCCTCCTTCTGAATTGCTTCGGTGGCAGCAAGAGCTACTGATGACAGCCTGATTTAAAGTTGTCTGTAATAAAATAACATAACCATAAGTAGGAAGAATTAGCCAATTACTGCTGCTTAGGGATCGCTTTGTGAGGTTATCCCACATGAATTGTCTGGGAGCTGGATTAGCTTCAGATGCCACCAAGTGACAAGTGGTTAATTGTGATGAGTTTTTGTGTTATGCCACTCTCTAACAACAAGGTTGTTCTTAGGAACAGGGCATGATACATGTCAGGAGAAGGTGTCCATTATAAATAGAGGTTGGAATAAACTCAAGCCCTGGTAGTTGATTATTAGAAGTAGCCTAGAGAGATAACAGGATAAATTTCTGTATATTTAACAGATGTTTATCAATCATCACCATGAAAAGTGTTATGAAAACTTTTAAAGAAGGGAGGGTGTCCTATCTCTACACACCCCCCTTTTGAAGGTTCAGTGTGTGTGTACATAAATCCAAAATATATAAAAGTGCCAGCTGACATGCTGTGTTGTGACAAGTCATCTCAGATTGTGTCAATCATAGTGCCTTATGCTATATTAAGTGACATACTATAATGTGATTGATACAACATGAAATGACATATCATTGTACAAAATATCATCTGGAAAATTTAGGAAACTGCTGAGGAGCAGAAGCTGACTGTGGCCTTTCAAGTTTTGAGGCAGGAAAACTAAAGAAGTAAAAGGAGCTCCTTGGAATCAGACCTGCTGCTGCCACTGAGAATAAAGTCAAGTGTACTCTACTACCTGAATCATTTCATGGGTAATTAGTGGGTCACTTTTAAAGGGTCATTTTTAAAAAAATGCACTTGTTTCTTGGGGACTGACACTTATCTGTGGGTCTGAATTGAATTTCTCTGAACCACTAGGCACATCATCAATCATTAGTGTATCTGCACCATACAAACAGGGCTGCAAGCCAAATTCAGGAGAGCCAGTTCCAGTTCAGGAGAAAAGAATAAAAGCCCTTTCAAAACCAAATCAAACCAGACTGTTCTCCCTTTCCCTGTGTGGATTCTGCTTTCCTCCCATGTCTTGTCTTTCTTATTTTTCTGTTTTATTTCTATAGTGACAACAGTCTCAAATACTGAGATGTCTCTAGACCCTATCACAAAATCCACTGGGGTCTGGAGTGTCCTATTGTAGCTGCAATGGCATTGGCCTTCCTAATCTTTGGACTTGGCATGATGCTGGTGGGTGACTGTATTTTGAGAGCATCTTACCCCAAAGCTGCATGGCATGGTCTCTTGCTCTTGCCACCTGTAGGCACCGAAGAAAACTAAGCTTGGTCGTATGTTGATAGTGTTGTGTTATACTGACTGCTAGAGCAAGTAAAAATTTCCTGGAAATGAGAATTTCTCTGAAATAAGAGCTTTAAATTGAATAGGAGCTCTTGAGTTAGGTTTGCTGCAGTAGATGTTTACTTAATGAGATTCAGAGGTTGATTTCTTACACTTGTGGGGAAAAATGAGCCAGGTGGAAAAATTTAAACCTAATTTGGGGCTGGCAACAGGTAATAAAATGTAGAATAAAGCCACAAATTTTGAAGATGGAAAAAAACCCCAACAATTGGCTATATATCTTTTTATCATTCTAGAAAATGGTACAAAATGGACAGTACTTAGCTTTTCAGTAACATTTTTTATTTTACCAACCTCTCATCCCTTTCCTTCTAGCGGTGGAGACAAAGTATTTTCTGTAACAGGAAGATAATAGTGATAATTTGTTCTTTCCAGAGACAAAACGCTTGTGTTAGAGATACTTTTGCTGCTGTCTGAGCCTTATTCCCCTCTGCCTTGAGGACAGGACAAGAAAAACACATAAAGAAAGACAAGTCATGGGAGCTGTTTCTCTATTTGGTGCTGACTTTTACCTGCAACTTCATGCTACATGGAGACACTGGATAGACTGTGGTCTTATTCCAGGCCAGTTTTGATCTTTGGGCGGTTTAACTTTGCCTGTTCTACAATGTGATTTACAGCAACTTTTAGCAAGAACAGCTTTAAGCTGTTCTTAAACAAAAGAGAAAAGCAATAGAAATTAAAATTTAAAAAACAAATAAGTGAAATAAGAAACCCCACAAAAAAAGTATACCACAAAAGACATGAGGGAAGAGAGAACCATAAGGAAGGCCACAGTCGAAGATTTGTTTATGTGCCATTACAGATGTCCAGGGTATAGCCAGTGTTGGGGAAAGTGCTGAAATCATCTCTCTGAGACACAGAAAGCCCAGCAGTGTCACAGGGAAACCTCCCCAGTTCTCAGTGTAGCTGTTTGAAGAAATTGTGAAAAGATTAATATTTGTTGTTCTTATGGTTTGTATTTACTGATAGAAGCAACTTGGCAGATTGAAATGGGTCTTGTAAATTCCAGTAAAGTAGCTTGCATCTGTCTGGCTTGGGCCAGATTTGGTTTGTGATCATGCCATACAGGCAAGAAATGAGATGTAGAGGCGTCAGAGAAGCAAGGTATTAAAGGTCAGCATTGCTTTAAATGGTCATCTCTAATTCTCCTGATGTGCCTGTAGCCAACACTAAACACAGAGTAAATTGAGACCTTCCATAAGCTTGTTGCAAGGTGATAAAGTCTTTGGATGTAGGTGTATGGACAATATTAAATCTCATTTGAATCTGTTTGAATGTTTGCAGAGTTCTGAGGGAAGTTTATCTCATCAAGTCAGTCCAACATCAGGTACTATGTGGCTGGATACTCCTAAAAATACTTGCAAGCCAAATAGTATCACTCTTCAATTGGAACATCATTACTAATTCAATACTCAATATTATCAGTCTCTTGTTAAAAGAAAAAAAAAAAGAAGAAAAAAAGAAGAAAAAAAGAAGAAAAAAAGAAGAAAAAAAGAAATCAGTCATCTGGGGAAGGAGTGAGAAATATGCTGTATAAGCAGTCCTGTGGCTGGAACTGTTACCAGCAATTATGCAAAACCTGGGAAGACTATGTGGATAATTCGTGAACTCAGATACTTAAATATACAGACAGTTTAGTAAAATAAATCCAATTGCACCAGAGATAAAAAACCCAAAGAAAATACTAAAGCAGGCTACTTTTTTTCCTTCCCTAAAGGAAGGGGATGGGGCAGGGAAAAAAGAGGTGCCACATTTGTTTGAATTTGGAAGCAATTGCTATCTTTCTTATTTTATTCAAATCTTTTCTGAATTAGCAGTTTCTGTTCTGTAAATGGCAATGCCCTCATGGTCAGAGCACAGGACAGTGTTTGCATTGATGTGTTGTGTGGTAATGTTGAATGTAGAAAGTCATTAGTCATTTGTAATAAAAGGCAAAAGAGTGAGAGAGAATACAGGGTACCTTACAGAATTTGAACTGCACAGTGCTACAGCCAGCTTCTCAGCTGGTCTAAGATGGCAAACCCCAACAAGCTGTAAATTGTGCATTTTAGAAATATGGCTTTTGTTTCTTTTTTGTTTTGCTCATGCAGAATGTCTAGTATTTTGTAGTAGCTGGTCCTGTTTGTCCAGGAATTGGATGACCATGTGAGCTAATTTAATGTATGGATATTGTCTTTTGGGATTTTTTCTTCTCTGCACGTCAGTTGTCTTTTTCTGAATGGAGTTCAATTATTATTATAGCATATATTACTTTGGATCATTTTACTGCTCAATCAATACACATATCTGTACAATAATTATTGACGTTGCTTTAATGTTCTACAGTGTTCACTATGTCAAGATTATTTGTCAGAAGCCACCCATCACTGCTTGTTTCTAACATTTCCTGTCCACTCAATTTGAAAAAAATTTGCTGCTCAAGCTTCTTTTCTGTCTTGGTTTCAAAAGATAAATGGAAGTAAGCGCAGTGCCCTCGGACTAATGCACTAGGCAGGATGACTCAGACTCCATTCCTCTAACTCTTGTATGTATCATTTTATGTCTTCTGTAGTTTATTTGTCCTTCCAGCCATTTTTTATCCCATCTTTGAGAACTGGATGGTAGCTGGGATCGTGTCTTGAAGTCCATTTCTATAGAGCACAGCACATCAGAGCTCAGGTTTCACTGATGACTCACCTGCCAATGCTAATATATGGGATGCTGTGGAACAGTGAGAAAACCGTATTAGAAGATGCAGCACACACACAGAGGCACATGGAGGAGGGGAGGTGAGAACAGCATGGTTTTGTTATTTCTCTCCTGTAATGTCTTCAAGAGTGAAGGAACTTGGGGAGAGATGTACCATAAGCCCATGTTAAATGTTATACTACCAGCAGCACAAACTATCAGTGGTGAGAAAAATACAGCATCTTTTTTAGTAATCAGAGGCAGATTTTCCCGTTATTCCTGTGCAAGTGTACGGACTTCAGTGGGCGCTGGCAGTGGTGTCTGGCTCGGCACATTCAGTGAAATGCATATGGCTAATCATTGAAGTCTGAAAACACTGGATCACGATTCTGTCTGTGTTGTGAAAGGCACAGTGAGAGTTACTTGAAGACTGCATTCAAGTTGAAAAATTGCCACTTTTAGTGTTTCCCATCTGGGACAATATTGTCTTATTTGCCATCAAGTAATCATAATATCTGTCTGGCATATGTACCATGTTAACACAAACACGTACGTGTATCTGCATGTATATATATCTACATTCCATCTTCTTTGCTGTACAGTATGGCATCAGGTCAGTAGCAACTATGAAAAAATCAAAATCTGTTTACACATAAATGCATGTGTATTTATGTCCATGAAAGGAAAAAGTCATTCAGATTGCCTGATCTTCTACATTCCTGGCTCCTTCTGCAGCCTGGGAATTGAAGTAATCATGATGATATAAGGGAGGTATCTACAGTAAGAGAGTAAACATAACCCAGAGTCACCAAGTTGAAACTAGATTTGAAAAACAAGTGTGTTTAAAACTGCTAGAACGTCACTGGTACCTTGGGAATCCTGTTCCTAGGTGGCTGCAGGAGAAAATGCTGTACTCAAAGACAAAGGGAGATGTCTTGCTTAGTTGAGGATTTTGGGGCTAACAGTCCCACTGGCACAGTTTCTCAGGTCTTTCTTATCTTCTGGCAATGCTTAAGGTTCAATATTCTGGACATTTGTTGTTCTACCATTGCTTATAGTTGCTTTTTTTGCTCCTAGCTTTGAATTGTCACAGTTTCATATAGGCTGCATTTAGGTGAAGCTAAGGTCTCTGTCTGAGTGAACAGTACTTTGTACAATTATCATTCATTTTCCATATACTTCTTGTGTGAAAAATATGAGTGAACTACTAATTATTGTTACTATTGATGAAAATGATTGCTAATAAGTTTTATAAGGTTGAAAAAAAAGAAGTTATTAGGAATGTCTATATTGGAAGGGATTTGGCACTGGAGACAAGAAACCAAATGTTATGCCACTTTTTTAGAGCTGAAAACTCTTATTTCACCATGTCATTTATTCATTATAATTTATGATAATTTTAATTAAAGCATTGCATTGGGGAAGGAAGATACCCAAAACAGTTCTAGTGAGATCTGATGAGTTCAAATGAGTGTGTTTTTCATCTCCATGTCCATTATAAAATCCACACTCTGTTCTTTCATAAGGCTTGGAAGAAGAACTACAAAGGTTTCTGGAGATTGCTACATTAGCCAGGAAATACCCCTTAAAGCACCTTGTTGATCTCATGCCTTGATCTGACATTCAGCTCACAGCATGTGTCTCTGGCCTCCACTCTGGTGCTTATTTATCTTGATACGGCATTTTGACTGCCCTCAGCTTTTGTGATCTCTAGTTCAAAGGCTTCAGAACATCATTACAGCATTTATTGCTGGGACTTCATTACCTCTTGCCCAAGCGACAAGCTGATAGGGACCGTATCAAACACAATGTCAGGAAGGACCTTTATTCAGCATGCCGCAGAGAAGTCCCAGTTCCTTTTATTTTCTTTTTAATTTTATGACATTCCACTCCAAAGATGATCAGATTATTCTCTGCTCCCAGAAGCACATTTTGAACTCAGGGTTCTTGAATTGTGGCACTATCTGATTTCTTTTTTGTAGGCAATGCTGATCAAATACTTCCTTTTACCCAAACTTTGCTAACACTGGTGCTCAGAATCTGGGAAGATATGTTTTCCTAAGGCAAATAAAATTCCATGGACTCTTTCTTCCTTCATAAAGCAAAGGCCGTCTGAGTTAATGTCTCTTCTGAGCACCAGAAAAAGTGCTGACCCAGCTGGGGGCATTGGGATTCAGAGCTGGGTCCTCAAGAGCAGATGGTTTAACAGGCTAGTTCATTAATCAACTCTGCTTCCCCAAGCACTATGTTGTACTTCCCTCCCCCTGCCCCCTTTTTATAGCAATCAAGTGCTGGATAAGAGAAATGTATCTTCTTTCCTTTTTCCAAGAGATGGCATCTGATGTGTGTGTCTGCTATTATATTTCAGTTATTTACAATTAGTGAGCTAAAATGCAACAGATGTTTATAAGCAGTTACAACTAAATTCTTTGGTAAATATGCTGAATGAATCCCATACATTTTCAATGCAAAAAGAGAATTTGTTTCAGGTAGACAGAATAATCCAGTCCTGGGATTTACTTGTTAGAGGTGAAAAAAGAGTCAGCTAACAAAGTCTTTAACACAGTCAGACAGGTAGAAGAGTCCCAAAGCCTCTTAATACACATAACGTAAAATGAATTACTTTCATTTCTGGTTAAGCCCCTGAATACTTGTATAAATGCTTGAAAAGAAATGAAAAAATATTGAAGGAAAAGAACATTTCTATTGCTCCCTGTGAAAGATCTTTAACTGAAGGGGAATGCATTTCTGCCAGGTGGCCTGTAGAAGTAAGCTTGTGCGTGGTAACTCCTTTACATTCACAGCCAATAGCTTGCAGACCCAAGGGATGAAATGATATTTTATTCTGACTTTGTTCCCTGTAACCCCTCTGCATACTAGCTGTATGTCTAAATGCCTAGAAGTGTTCTGTTCCAGGACAAAGTCAAGTAGTGCTGTGGAAACTTATGAGAAGAGTCCCATGTGAAAGTGTTAAATGGTACTTCCAAAAAAATTATTATTATAATTTTATTATTATAATCTTTGAACATAGACTTGATGAAAGGCAGTGAATCAACTCTATTTTGGAGGCAGAGGCTCCATCAGCTCCTCAGCATCCACTGTCTGTCCAGTCCAGCCACTTATTGCAGCAGGAATACCTTTCCAAAAATTAAAAGTATCAAGGATGTCCACATATTTGCTCTCTCTGCACAGGCAATGCCACATGGAACAGGAAGTGAAGGGATTCCAGCTTTTATTACATCTGATAATGTAGACTGAACTGGTCTCAGTGATTGTACAATGCCACATTTATATGTTTAATCCATCCCCAACAAAGATTTTTTGTAGACACGCAAACACCACTACTCATTTACTCCATCAAGATGCAAATTCCCCATGTTTTGGATGATGCAATAGTCATGATTGGCATTTCCCCTCATTCCAGGGAGCAAGAGGAGGGCAAGAGGAAGAGCTGTGCAGAAGTGTGAACATATGTATCTCCCGGTGTAGAATGAATAAAATTGCTCAGCAATTGAGGCAGAGAAGTGCCTTTTTCCTAAAGTCTGAGTGCCTCAGGAGTCATATTTGTCTTTGTTGAATGTGTTGGATCCTCAGCTCCTAACTCAGATGCCTGCATTTGACAGTAACTCGCATGGGTGTGAATTGCACACAAAGTCCTTGCTGGAGCCAGGTGCTGTACCAAGTCCCCAAGCCTCAGTGCATTATTAACTGGCTGTTCTTTTATAGCCACCCTTAGACTGAGGTGAGCTGTCATCTGAATGAATAACTGGAGTTCATTTCTCAGAGTAACCCTGTGCCACTGGACATAATTTCTGCCTAATATTTTCAGTCTCCTAGACTAAAGAAGTGCAATGCTTCATATGCTGCTGTTCATGACAGACTGACGACTTGGGTTGTTGTGGCCAGAATTGCTGCTAGTTAAGTCCAGGGTCAGGAAGCAAAAAGGGCCTTTGTGTATTATCCACAGATGTTTAATTCAGCTGCCTGGTAAGATGTTCAGGGTCCCAGGCACACCCCTAGGGAGCTTCCAGCTTTCTCACTGTCCCCAGAGCTAGGGGTTGAACCCTGCTCTCGGGCTGTACCTTTGTACAGATGATGGCCAACAGGGGAATAGGGAGGGAGTGGCTGAGGGACGTAGTAACAGGGGAAGGAACCAATGGGGTCCCACAGCTCCTGAGGGAAGTCTCTTGTGTTTCCCCAACCCAGGGAATGCATCTCAGGGTCCCCACACTGGGTCACTTTTTATATTTAAAATAGATGAAAAGTAGCTCAACAGTTTTTGCAGTTTCCTCATCACTGCAAGGCATGGCTAAAGTACTCTAGGCTTCTGGCAATAAATGATGTCAGGTCAAACAAATTATAAATTATATCATGAGCCAAACTCACCTTCAAGGGGAGGAAGTGAACATGTGACTGACTTCAGTGAAGATGTAGTCCCTGTATCAGACATAATTTTGGCCCAGAACATATCTGACATTGCTTTAATCTCTCCTGTTTCATTTTGTGCCCTTTTTTTCCTCCATGGTTTTACAGAGCAGAGATGAACTGTAGAAAGCTTCTAAACTCAGCAAAGAAGGAGATTAAGTGGATGAGGATTTTTGAAAGATGATCTGGTTGGGAGTTGGTAGGAGACAGTGTGTGGGATCAATGTTACCTGATGCATGGGCACTGCGGCTGCTGGAGTTCTAGCCTGTCATTCATTACTGGGGTGTTCAGTGACTCAGTGTTTTGTCTGAGTATATGAATAAAATTAAGACAATATTGGATGAGGGACTGGGGGTGGAGATGAATGCCTTAGCATGTGAAGTGCAAGAGGCACACTAGATAGTTTTAGATTTGGGAGTTCAGCTTGCAGAAGGAACACAAACCTCCTGAGATATAAAAGATGGAACAAATTGTGACCCCCCTGTTTGGGTGCTCTGTAGAATGAGTGGATTTGCATGGGACACTTCACCTCATCGATCCTTGTGGGATATTTCCTTTGTTGCTATGAAAATGAGTCCAAGCCTACATTAAATAATCTTCTCAACTGACCAGCTGAACACTGGTCACAAGCTCTTGTGTAAGCACATGTATAAGCTCTTCCTTGGAGTCTGCTTAGGAAGGGTTCTTGTGTGAGTGCCAGAATTGTAATCCAGCTGACAGGAGGTGAGAATCTTAATGTGTATATCAGGGGGAAAAATTTTCAATATTCATTTGAAAAACCATTGTTTAGTCTTCAAGGGAAAAGGGGGTTTCTCCATTGACTCAGATGGCAACAGTCTCTCTCAGTCTTTAGGGAGCTTAAAGCATTTGCCAAGAATGTCCTGAAATACCAGGGATTTGCAGCGCTATGATGCCATGGTGGAGACTACTTCCTGTATTGTCTCCTGGAAGCCAAGATTGTGAAGAAACTAGGCAGAAATGTCAATTTGGGTCAAATTGAAATAGATAAGGCAGGAGATCTTTCTCCTTTTTAATGCTTTTATTAAAAACCAGCTCAGGTGGGGAGAGCAAACAGGTCGTGCACACACCGCCGCTGCTCCCAGAAGCAGTATGGAGGAGGAAGAGGAGGAAGAGCGCAGCTGTATCCGCTGGTCTGCTGGGAAAGCTGGAACTTCCCACTTTTATGGGTTGACATTTGCTATCCTCTTTCTAGCTGACATCTTTTAGGTTAGGGTGAGAGATAAAAAGGATCTTAGCAGGCACTGGATTGTGTTCCTCACCTCTAGACATCACTTGGATCACTTAATTCCATGGTGGGTCATTGTTTTAGGGGTTTTTCCTGCTAGATTTGGTGAGGTGTTTCCTCATTTGCATACCAGCCTCAATGTCACTTCGTCCTCACAGTCCTGGGTAATGGGCCTTATATTGGTCTTATCCTAAGGAAAGCTATGACAGCTCCAGAGTTCAGCCTCCAAGGGGACTGAGTGCCAGAGACCAACTCACTCAGACCAAAGTCATGGGTCAGCCCCTAGCAAGTGGGGAATATTCAGCTCTTAGTGATTAGCCAGCTCTTGTGATTTCAGCTTTGCTTGCTAGGTAGCTTGCCCTTGGCTTGAGGCTCCAGCAGACGGTAGAGAGAGGAGAAGGAGAAGACACCGGCTGTTCCACGTGTATGGCTTTATTGGAGGGGTCTGTGAAGGGTCTCAGCTCTTCTTCTTCTAAGTCAGTAGGAGTACAGTATGCTACTTTTATAGCTTTGGCCCAATTCCAATCTTGACCAATGGCAAGGGGTTAGAGGGACCATAAGTGACCAATAGTAGGGTTAACAAGATATTGCCTTACATGGTTATAGGGATAGGTTATAGGGTGGATGTCCCTGGAGTCAGGAAGCTTCTTTGCTGCTGTATCAGCATTTCTATTATTCAGATTCTCCACGGGGCCCTGGCTAAACCTGTGGGTTTCACTACACTGGGTGCCGTCTTCCAGGAAGCAGCAGGGTGGTACCCGACAAAGGGGGACTTCCAAACATCAACAACAGGTAATTAAAGAAAAACTATTAACAACAGGTGATTACAACATGAAATTATTAACAGAAAATAGTTAAAACTCTCACTTAGGAGCAATTGGTTTAACTTGTTAACTCTGCAACCTTTTAAAAAAATGGACAACTTTTCTACTCATAACAAAATGACCTGTGTAATTTTAATATTTACAATAGATTGTAGAAAACCATATAATAATGACTTTATATTTCCTTAACTTGGAGACAGCCAAAGAGTATTTGTATTTGAAATATGGCATGAAATATTCCCACTAGTTGTCCTAAATAAACACAAGTGTTTGCATTACTTTTTCACCTGTAGCAGATTAAAGTGCTCTTTAGTCATTGGCTGTGAGTGAAACCAAGCTCAATCTCTATAATTCTACAAACCATTGTATAAATATATTCTGACTGTTTTTATACATTAATCACAGAACATTATGACGGACATGCCTTACTGTGCATATTTCTTGCTAGCAAAATAGAACTGTCTTTAATTGTCATTTCAAAATTATGGAACGGACTGAAAAATTAAAAACACATACCGGAAAATCTGCTATTTCAGGACAGCTGTTCAGTATTTTTGGACAGCTGATGCTTTTCTTTTTTACAAAAATAAAGCATGAGGGTTTTCTTTTTACTAAAAATAGTGAGCCAAATTCATTAAGGGGATAATTTCAAGTTGCAAAATACATCATTTCCTTTCTTCCCAAATGTTGCTGAGCAAGCAACATTTCTTATTGCTATTCCCTAGAAGTTTTTTTTGAGTTTCTTCATTCAGGCCCAGCAAAAATCCCCATTTTCAGACATTCAGACATTAATGATAAAGAAGAAGAAAACAGCTTGCTAGAGTTGTAGAACCATGTGCTATGACTCTCTCATTTCTCTCAATCCATCACTTCAGACACCACCATGGTGACTGGACAGCAACCTGTGTAATGAAGGGAACCTTGCTGCTAACACAAGCAAGTTGTACACTCTATTCATACAGTGTGTGTAGAAGGTCAGGAGTGGAGAATATGAGTATAAATATTGTGGTTCAGGTTAGAATCTATCTTCTAGCAAGGGAAATTTTAAAAATAGATTAATCTGTGAAAATTCATGCTCATTAGAATAATTTCTTGAAAGTGTTAATTTTGTGTTTAGTTAGACATGGTCTTGAGGGATGTAGATCTTAAGGGATGTGTTCAGACCCAGTTTGACTGTTGCTGTTTATGTTGCTGTTTTGGTGAAGATATTTGGTGTGTTGACTTACCTGTTTTTGCCCCGTTCTCTGTCACATTTACAGGATTATTTTTTTGTTCAGACAAGGCAGAGGGTCTCCTCCATTTGTGCAAAAGGGAAAGAGGGTGGCAAATCAATTTTCTGAAGATAGAACTGCTTAGAAATGGGATTTTGCAGTCTAAGAAGAACCATCAGTTAGGAAGGTCAAAAATATTCTTGCACAAATTTTGTCACCTTTGATCTATACAAAAGTGGTGTCAGGTTTTTGCCATGTAATTGTATCTAATGTTACAGTGGTATCATCTCTTGACTGAACTGTGTATACAAGTCATATTGTGGGGGGAAATAGGTAAGAAAAGAGAAGAATGAGACCTGAAATGTAGAATTGAAAGGTCTGAGAGCAGAAGGTACAGCAGTTTTCCCCTGTGGGCAGTAGCTTGTTCTCCGTCTCTCCCTCTCCCTCTTTCCCTCTCTCACATGCCACCTGATTACCTCAGCCAGCAGAGTTATGCTACATTGCATGACTGTAATGTCAACAGTATGTGGGATATTATGATTACCACAGTGCTTTTAGGAACTAAATCTTGGAAACTGTAGTCTATGTCTGTTACTGGAATGTGCCTCACACAGCTTCTAATCAAATGCTTTCAGAATCAGATAATTAAGCAATATGGAAATGCATGTTTAAAGAGAAAAGCACATGCAGGGTTGCTTTCTCAGTTCCCAGTTCTGGAAGGTAATAAATGTGTCTAAGTACCCCTGCTCACTTCAGGTCATGGGAAGTTGAGTGTACTCAGCACCTTTGAACATCTGGTTTTAGCAGCCTGGATAGCACACTGCATGATTTCTTCACACAGTTGTTCATAACGTTATTGTGGTACTTGGACAGGGACACTTGTACAGAAGTTCTTGACAAGTTGTTTTTTTATTTCCTTTAGGAAAGTCCATTGAAGGTTTGAAGTCTAATTCTTGCTTGCAGGCTGCACCAATGGCAAAAAAAACCCCATTCAAACTGTCTTTCAAGTAGTTGGAAGGTGAATCCTACCAAAGGCCTCTGATTATTTGGTTTGGCACTCAATTTTATAATAAAACCCTTCCAGACACTGAGCCCTCCTTTGGTCAGTGCTCTTTTTCATCCCATCAGAGGCCTCCTTGTTCTTGGAAGGATATAAGTACAAAGCAGGAATATGGATAAAGGCTGAGAGAAAAGTTGTGATATTACTAATGACGGACATATGAAGAACAGAAGATTTGAGTGTTATTGCCATAAGAGGATAGAAAGCCTTGTGATTTAATGAGTTTCAGACAAACAATGTTATTTTTGCATAGTAGTGTCCCCTGTTAGTTAAGGTATGGCAAATGTTCTAGACCTCTGGAATCCAAGCACTGCAGGAAAAAGGGTGGAAACAACTTAAACACAATAGGAGAAAGCTGTGTCTGGTGTGGGTGATAATGTTTGAGGAACACTCAAGATGAAATTGCAGAGTGTAAAAATCTTGACTAAATCTTACACAAAGCAGGGATGAAAAAGAAAATTATAGAGGAGTGAGAATAATATAGGACAGTTTCAGTGCACTCCTCAGGGCCTGGAAGGAAAATAAAAATAATCCTTGCTATACAGCAGCACTTCTAGTAGAAAAGGTGGGTGCAGGTGCCTCTCTTCACCCATTTGTTCTACCATTTACTGCTTTCTCCAGAGCAAAACCATGCCCTTGTGACCCTGAATGTGGCTTTGCAGATGTCTTTGGTTGACTTTCCTTGTTCATGAGACAGTATCAAGATCAGACACAAACTAGAGGAACAGGAGAAAGAAATTGCATGAATAAAACTAATATCTGGTGAAAATAATGGGCTTGCCTGAAGGGGACTTTGTGGCCTTGGCGTTGGTCCTTGCCATAGTGTTGTATCATACTGTAGTTTCCTTGCCTTTGTACTAAGGTCCTATTTCTATGTGGCTCAAAAGATGTAAATCTCTTTGAAAGGTGTCCAAGCACATCTGTAGGTGGTGTCCAAAGAACGCTACATTGATGAGCAATTCCTTGACTACCTGTCGAACTACTATTAGGTAGAATTATTAGAATTTGCCGCCTATTACTGCATGGATAAATCACAGTCCAAAGCCATTATAAATTATTTAGGTATAGATTCTTAATAGCAAACATGAGCAAAAAGTACAGTCTGATACTAGTTTCTTAAACTGTTCATTTGAAAATAATATTAATTCATTTTACTAACTGTAAGCTCCACTCACAGCCAGTCATTTGGTTTGGTTAAAATACTTTGCTGGAGCATGTGAAGTTGCTTTGCCTCAGAGGGATTTTATTAGAAGATGTCTTTCTGGCATGGGTAATATTCAGCATCGATTAATTCCCATTATTAATATTCCCATCAGAAGGGTAGGAGGAGTGGAAGGACCCCACTAATCCATCTAAACCAATAATACTTTTTTGGCCTTAAAATCTAATTATCTAATTCAGTGCTTTCTCCTTATGATCTGAACACTTCTGCAAGGACATTTTCCTCTTGTAAAACTGTTTATTTCCCACTTGTATGTCCTTGTGTAAGGCTTTAAAGCCTAGGGCTGCCACACCAGATGACAGCTGCAGATTTTTCTGCAGAAAGTTCTGAAGAAAAGAAACAAGTTTTGCGCAATAAAGATTCACAATCCTAGTCTGGAGTCTCTAACTGGGTCTCAAAGTAGTCTTGTTTGAAACCATCATTTATGGTCCAAGACTTGAATCAATAAATAGAGGAGCTAAAAATTAGATTATATTGAGAGACTGCCTTGTATCATTCTGCCTTAAAAATATGTCTCACATATGCAGAATACTTAAGCAGAGCTCTGTACTTAGAGCAATTGGCCCAGACAGAGAACCAGTGGATCAAAACCACTTGCATCCAAAGCGTTCTGTTCTGACCAGAAAGCAGAGGATGCTGCTCTGTGTATTTTGGCTTTATCTCAGAATACAATTTACTGTCTAATCAGATACATACCTTGGCCAGTCCTGGATGCCCCTTGTGTCTGACTCTTGACTTGTCCTCAGCAAGACACCCATCAGGTTGCAGAGGATTCCTGGCCCCAGCATGTCAGTGCCAGTTTTAATTATAGTCAGTGAGGTCCACACCAAAGGGGTTAAAAGGAGATGCTGTAAACTTGGACAACCTCACTACTATTTCTGAGGGCTAGATTTATTCCCTGGACTACTTCAGTCTCCCTCCAGAGAGTTCATTGTGTAAGTCAGTATGACAGATTTATCCATGCTCACAGAGAGGGTGGCGGTTTTCTCACTAGGCAGGTGGAAGCAGAAAGCAGCATAAAGACAGCTGCCAGCTGAGAGGTCACAGTTGAACTCATGCCATGAAATGGTCATAAATTATAAATCGTCCAAAGAGTTACAGCTTCTGCTCTTATTTTTGTCTTCTCCTAAATTTCTCAGTTGCACTTCTATTTATTTTTGGCGTGTTATTATTGTCTGCAAAGGTTGCCAAGTGATAGCTGGGCAGAGTTTCACCCAAAGAGCACAGACCCTGGCCAGTGATCATGACATTTCACTGAATCCTCACTGGTGTACTCCCCACACCTGCAGTCTGCATATCTGATGTGTGCAATCCCACTTGGTGTCAACTCATTTTACTTTCATGGCCTTAGTTTGTGCTCTGATTGGGAGTATTATCAAAGCCATCCCTGGGCAAGTACAGCCAGTTACTCAGGGGTAATTTGGGAAGTGCTGTAGATGATGAGACTGAATGTGTCTGTTAGAGGTCCATATTGACCCTTGGAGCTGTTCAGAGGCCTGCCCTTGATGTCAGTGGGGTTTGGCCCTGGAGCCATAATCTTACACAGTGAAAAAATGTTTCTGCATGATTCAGAGTTCTGAAATCATGTTGCTGGATGTAGAAGGAAGCATGTAGAGGCTAGATTTCAACTGGTAAAGATCAGTGAGAGCTCCTTTGAGGAACTGGCACTCAGCACCTTGCCTGATCATGCTGATCAATCAGCAAATTTTTTTTTCCTGGCAGCATCTGTGCATATCCTTCAGTATTGACCCCTTTTGAATACTTGCAGACTAAGTTTAGAAGAACCATTCTAAACTACGAATAGCAGCTGCCCCATTGCTTCTCCAAGTACTGTCTATTCTTAGCGTAGCCAAATTCCCCACAAATTCTTTCAGGGCCTGACTTCTTAGCTTAAGTGAGTGTCATTGACACCATCTCCCTCCAACATTAGTCCTTATGCTGTTGTTTGCTATTTCCATTTGTGTGATACACGTGCTGTAGGCCCAGTTTAATTAGTGCTTCTTCACTGGAGCAGAAACGTATTTGGATGTTTGAGAGCAATTCCAGTGGCATTGATGGAAGAGTCACATGCTTAAAGCTGAGCTGGTGTGTGTGGGACCAAGATCTTGAGGATCTGTCACTTTCATGGGCCAAGGTCACTGATTTTTCAATTCAGGATTCTCCAAGCCTTTGGTAAGGCTTCTGTTTTCTAGAGCTGCTTCAAAGGTAGTTCAAAGGTAGAAACCACACTGGGAGCAGTACCAAGTACTGCAGCTGCAACAGGGGATTTGAGATATGTTGTGGGGAAGTGTGGTGGCCACACTCCTCAGAAGTGTTCTTCAGGAACATTCCTTCACAGACACCCCTTCTGTCACAGGCTGACTTGGCAAAAAGCAGGTGGTGGAAAGAAAACCAGGCATCTAAGAAGGAAGCAAAGGAGACTGGCCATTTTATTGCTAGTAAAATTTCCTTTACTGCCAAAAGGTCTTTGAAGCAAAAATACCAGCTTACTGGGTGGCATCCACAACCTGATTTTAGCTTTAACCATATGGCAGCACAGTGTCAGATTTCTCCCAGCACATACAGCTTCCCACCAAGTGCTTTCCAGGTTCTAAGTGTCTGCACTATTTCTTCCTCTCTCGCTTGGATTTTGGGATACAACATGTTTGTTCTTGCAATTTTTTTTCCCCCCAACATTCCACTTCCTTGATCACCAGCACTAGTATGATCTTGATTTCCTTAAGCACTTCTCTTTCTCCTCTGGGAAATTTATGTCTCTTTCTGGCATCTGTCCCCTCTTCTCTCTGCACGCTCAGGCGAAGAATTCATTTAAAATTTTTCCCCTTAAACAATGCCCTTACTACTTGTGTCAATAAATTACTCTTGCCATTTTTAAGAGGCCCTTCTGTCTCCTTCACTGCCCTCTTCTTCTGTATGTACTTTAAAAATGTCTTATTTATCTTAACCTCTGCAGTGATCTTCCCCTGTTCAATTCTCCATTTTCACCTTTCTTAACATTTTTTAAGCCAACTGTGCCATCTACTTTTTATACTCCACTGCTGGACCCCACATTTTATAGAGAATTTTTTAACAAATTAATTAAGTTTCATTATATATATAATTAATTATAATTAATTCCACTGAATCATGGAATAATGGAAAAATCACTGTAAGCACCTTTTTTTAGTAGTACCCCTACTAACTTGAGATTAGCTGTGTATGTTTGTGTTTTCCTATTTGCCATTCTCCCTGTCCTTTTTCATACTTGGTAAAACAAAATTGAGATCATCCATCTATTATTTTTTATAATTTTTAGGGTTAGTGTTTCTGTTCAGTCGTTAATTGTAAACCTCACTGCATTACAGATGCAGTTATTTCGTGGTTTTTCCATTCAGACCTCAATCTGCCAGTCATTTGAATGATGCTTCAATGTTTAAAGGATGGAGTGTGATAATAGATCATCTTCTTCTATGCCTCAGATACTGAGAAAGTCTTCTTAAGATTAAAAATTTCCATTTTTTTCTGTATGCAGTACTAGAAAGAGTAGGACTGATCCCACAGGAAAAACTGAAGATGCAACTGGAGTGAAAAGACCAGTCAGTGATACTGTCTTATTCTCCACATAAGACAGTCAATAACTTTAAAACTGAATGCTTATGATAATTCACCCTTGTGGACTTACACTTTCAAAGGAAGTATATCCAAGGGAGCAGAGAGGGGCAGGAAAAAACTGATCTGTCCAAGGTTGCTGAGGTCTGGCACCATGACGTGAGTCTGTGGAGTGCCAGTACAGTGACCCAGCCTTTCAACTGGGGCAGTAAAGGACAAGTTTCTGCAGCCAGTTTTTCAGTTCTCTCCTCGGTTAAGCTTGCCACTTCTCCCTGTATGCCACGCAAACATCTCTGGCTGTGTTCCCCAAGTGCACCTAGATGATTTGGGTTTGCACATGACCCTGTAGTATTCCCCAAAGCCAATGTCACCTGCCTGCCAAGCCTTTAAGAACAAAGTTACTCCGTGTGAGATCCTGGTGACATACTTTTGCAGATTTAATTTTAATTTTGAGTGTTTCCCTAGAAAGTCCTGCTGCAGCAGGCAAACATTCACACATTACCTTCTACGACATCAAATGGATTTTCTTCAAAGACCTAGATTTGGTAGGTAGTTATCTTTTGCCTTACTTCACAGACTCATCCTACCTTCTACTCTGATTCACTTTTAAAACTGTGATATATTTCTCAGCTTAGAGGAGGTACAAATGATTGAGAGACTTAGATCCTGAATTAAGGCAGAGCAGGTTAAAATGCTTTTCTCAAGCTTTTTCAAATTTTCCAAATTGCTTGTGAAATACCATCATGCTGTGTAACAGCTTCACTAGTTAGCTCTGATGGCAGTGGAATCCATGGGCATTTTGTCAAGGTTTTAAGTGTAGCAGTCCTCTCACAGAAAGATTTATATATGTTCAATCCCTTTATTTACATTAAGGGCATCCAGAATAAACACACATGGCTTTGCCCTTTACATTTGAAGAAAACAGGACAATTTTATAGTGTAATTTTAGCTAGGCTGGGTTTCAGCTAGGCTTGGTTTCGGCCTGGCCCTTCCCTGATGTCTTCCAGCCATGAATCCCTCTGTAACGTAACATCTCTCATGCTGCAGCTCTTGGGTCCAACCCAAGGCTTGGACATGGAGTGATGCCTCACCAGGCAACAAGCAGCTGCTATTCTCAAAAGCTATACCAGGCATCTCAAAGCACTGTGGAGAAGAAAAGGCCAATAATAGTTTATCCATGAGAATTTTTCTTCAGTCTCTACCTCATTGTCTAAAGGAGATTTCTCATATGTGTCTGATCAGGTATAAAAAATTTCAGAATTCATTCAGGTCATTGCTGATAGAGTTTAGGCACCCACCCTGATCTGAAAGGACTGCTCCTATCTTGTTTATAAAAAGTTGGTTGTCTGGTTATTTTCTTTGTTTTGTTTGTTTGGTTGGTTGATTGGTTTTTTGTTTGTCTGGTCGTTTTTTTTTTATTTTAGTCTCCTGACAGTAACAAGGGAAATTTACCCCCTTTGTCCTGTGCATCCTGTCCTAGAACTTTTTTAACATCCCTTCAATTTCCATATGGTTGAAGAGATGCCAAAATTGAATTCAATCTCTCAGAAACCTTTTTTATCCTCTTTTTTTTTTTTTAGCTGCTCTGTATTTTCCCCCTTCCCATTTTCCCCTCCTCCACATTAGGCACTAGGTGATTGTAGAGCAAACTTCATGATGGGCATCCAGAGGCTCATTTTACATAAAATATATAATAATTCCCACACCCAAGAGATTTTTAAAAAATATTAGACAAATACAAATCTACAAAGAGCTTGTTTTCCTTCCACAAAATAGAATTATTTACCTCTTCAATTTGCAATCAGCTGGCTGTTGTGACTATGCAGCTAAGCTGGAAGTAGCTGTAGTTGCTATTTTGTTGGAATAATATCAAATTTCCTTCTATGCTTTGCATAGCTGTCACCCAGTGATCTGATAGGTCCATGATTTATTGACCTACTAAAAGCACTTTCACTGACTTGTCATAATAAACTTTACTTAAGACAGTAAAACATAGAAAATCAACCAGCAGTTTAAACAGAGATGCCATACAAATGCTTTCAAATTTAGTTAAGCTCTGGTGCAAATCCTGGAAATGAAGACCCCGACATAGTTTTCTAGGAGTTGTCATGCTAGAATCTGTTGTGTTAAGTAGCAGGAATTATAAATACAAATGCCTTGAGGTATGAAGCGCTGACAAGAAGCTTGGCTCTGTCTCAAAGCCTCATCAATTTTGAGGGTCTTGTTGAGACCACGAAGCTGAACCCAGCTGCAGCAACCACAATAGATTTGAGTTGAAAAAAGCTGCTGGAACATTGCCTCGTACAAGCTGGTCTTGTATGACACATCCTGACTTGTGTCAATGTGACTTTTTGGTTTAGGACCTGCTTTTGTAAAACCAGGGAAAGTGGCAATGACTGCAATAGAGACCATCAGCCAGACCTTACATCAGTGTTACTATTCTCTGCTTGAAGATGAGTACCTTCAGCTATTTGGCTGGATTAATTTGTGGTCTAGTCAGCCGGGTTGTGTAGTAAGAAATAGTTCATTTAATCTGAAAGAGACATCAGTGATGACCAAGAGGAATTCTCTTTCTAGTTGAATGCACATATTTTTCCAGGATCTCTGAGTTCAGATGGGAAGATCCACATTTGTTCCAGCTCTCTTCAGGGTCAGAGTCCTGTGCAGCAGTGACAGGGATTCACAGCATCACCCCACAGCAGCTGTTCAGTGATAGCTCTTTCCCATCATGTGATGTGGGCTGCACTGATCATGCAGTGCTGCTTGGCTTTCTCGTCAGCTTTCCTGGAGGTTCACCTGAGCATCACTTGCCAAGCTGAAGAACTTAGAAGTCCTTGCTTAATGACTCTCTTTTGTTTCTAATTGGTGAGCAGTAAACTGTGTTGAAATTGAAGGTTGTTTCTCTCTAAGAACTACTTGCTTTACTAAATCCTCATTACTGTCTTGAAAAATATAAAATAAGGGGATGGCAAGGCATACTCTGTGCTTCTGTCTCACCTTTAGAATTGTGTTCTGTAATTTTTTTCTTAATAATTTTAGTTTGATCATGCCATAACTGCATTCAAGACTTTGCTTTATGAATATGCAGCTTTATGAATGATCCAGAAGATGCCTAGGGATTACTTTTTAGTCATAGTAGTTCACAGTTCAACATATGTCAGGTTTACAGACCCTTTCATGTTATCTGATCCATGGAATCCCATGGAGATTTCCTGAGACACTTTAAAACTGGTGAGGAAATACTACAAGGAAAGTATGCAGGTAACAAATCAGGGATCCACAAATACTTTTGTCATCATGAGACTGCTTGAGGCTGGACGTACATGTGTAAAACACTGGTGATGAAAAAATGACAGATGAGTAGTCACTAGGCTGGAAATCTCAGGAAATACTAAGTTCAGTTTTCTCTGCCAGGAGGAAGGGGTGTTAAGATCAAATGGTTTCCGTAAGAGGAAAAAGAAGAATGCAGCTAAAGTGTATTTGCTCTCTGCCATATGCAAGTTCATAATGTAGCATCAATATTTTTTTTGTATCTGCAGCTCTTTTATAGAAGATAAATAGGAAATAAATGATCTGCTGGAAGTATGTTTGCAGTATTTTTGATTAGGGAGCTACAAACCCAACTAGTCATTCATGGTTAAGTTTTGTAAGACTGTCATTCTCCTTCATAATTTACAGGCAATAATGATCAACCACCTCTTGCAAAGGGATGCTATGGCTACAACCAATTTGCAACCCTGAATGAAATTAATGACATTTCTGGCTACTTCTGGCATTCTGGACAGATGTCCAAACAGATGCTGGGGAGAAGGTGAAAGGGATAAGTGTGTGCAAAGCCTGATGGTAGGAAATACTACCCATGATCTGCTAAAACACATTTTCTCCTTCAATCCGGCATGCACACACAGTGTAATGTATCCTTGGAAGGTGAGCTCTGTGTGCTGCTGGTGTGCACCTTCCTCAGGCAGCCTGTTTGGCAGCCAAAGCTCCTGTATTCCCTCTGGACGGAAAGAGCTTCCCTGGAGATGGCAAAGGGCTCAACACCCACAGTTAGATACCCAGAGTTAGGTGGTGCAGGTCTCTGACCTGGTAATCCACTTCAAACATCTATCCCAATATTAAATATTAAAAATTCTCCATCCAAAAACTTAGATCTTAATTAAGGAGGGTCATCAGAAAAACTCCTTTTGCCTGCTCTTATCTTGTCTCTCTTCATTCAGTCTCTTCACAGGGCTCGGGGTCAGCAGCAATGTTTTTGTAAGAAAGGCATAATTTCATTCTGGGCATGGAGCCAAATTAATGGGAAATCTAAAATTCCCACCTGGGAACTTCCTGTATTGAGATTCTTGTGCTTCAGGCTTTCCATGGGCAGGTCATGTGCTGACTTCTGCGGGAAGGGAAGGGAAGGGAAGGGAAGGGAAGGGAAGGGAAGGGAAGGGAAGGGAAGGGAAGGGAAGGGAAGGGAAGGGAAGGGAAGGGAAGGGAAGGGAAGGGAAGGGAAGGGAAGGGAAGGGAAGGGAAGGGAAGGGAAGGGGAAAAGATGGGATGATGAACATTTTATCAATTTTTATACCAAATAACTGGAGGCTTTATTTGATTTTTGAAAATGCCTTAAATTCACTTTTGGTTAACAAGAAATAATTTTCAGATGGGTAAACACCACAGTCAGTTTTAACATCCAGGCTTTTTTGTGCCCTAAATTCAGGTGGAAAGGTAAAATATAACTCACAAGTTCTCTTACCTGGGCAATTGTAATCTTATTGTTTGATTTAGTGTCATACATCACACTGGTACTTCTATTGTGGGAGGAAGAAAAAAAGAAAGCCGAGCAGCTTAAATTAAAAAAAATATTACTAGAAAGATTACATTTTTCTCTTTGTGGGTGAAAATTAGCTTACCTGTACATGGTCAGAGGGACAATCAGGTAAAATCTTGTCCATCAGACCAAAGATTTTCACATGGTACTGGCTTGTTTGCCAGGGTTTCCAGATCTTACACTGTTCTGCTCCTTGTTTGTAAAACTGTGTTTGGTGAAACTGTAATTGTCATATGCTGCTAGAGAGGGGGATGTTCATTCATTTCCTTCCTTTCTTGGTTTTCATAGTAGAAGGATACTTGATTTTATAAAATGTAATTGCATTGACTGCTCTTGTTACCAGGATTGATTGTATTGATTTGAGTTGCATGTTGTTATGTTTTCACACTCTTTATTTGAAATATAGTTTTGCTTTTGTATTTTTTCCCCTGCATTTTGAGATTATTTACAGTACATTTTGAGTTAAGGTTCTTCTGCATTTGATTTATCAACCACTAAAATTGCTGTGAAATGCTGTCAAAAGTGTTCCGACTACGTGACAGTAACCACTAGAACCGATTGCTGTTGACCTCAGTCATGTCAACCATCATAACCTTCCCTCAGGTTAGAAAGTTGAAGCTGGGAAATACATTTCAGCTTCTTATTCCTGTGTGTCACGTCCTTATTGCAATCCATTTCAATTGTTCATTAGGGAATTGGGATAGCTGAGAATACCACAGTGAATAAATAATAGCAACTAGATGTCTGTAGAGAATGATGCTGGTAGCAAAATGCAGGGGATGTGCCACTAAGCCCTAGAGGTGAAGGAAATTATGAAGATTTCATTTTAGATGTGGTAGTGATGCATACGTTATTTGTGGAAGTGTGTATTTACTTGAATACCATAAGAAGTGCGTGTGAGGGTAGAGGCTGACATTTTTCATACTTTGACACTTAGGTACTTAACCCTGTATATAGGTATGTGAAAGGAGGTAGTATGATTTTAACACCTGATGAATAGTAAAATTATTGAAATCTGGGACTACTTGTTATCTCTGAAAATTAGGCTACTTCTATTTAGCTGCTCAAACATTGTTTTGAAAATAATTTTCAAAGACCTTTTAGAGAATGAGTAAATGCCATGGCCTCTTTAAAAAAACCTTTGCCTGAAGTGTCTGCTTTTTAGATACTTAGGTGGAATTGGAAAAATTATGCACATGGTTGTAACTTTTATTCAGGTCAGTGGGAGAATTACCACTTATTTCTGTGGGAGCTGGATTCAGCTGACGAATGCATAAAACCTGTCTTTGAAATTGGACTTAAATCTTAAAGTCACAATGTCTCTTTCTTTGTGAACAGGGCTGATGCTGGATTTCAGGAACATTTACCCGATTCCTCACAAAGAGATTATATAAAGCCATTTATGTGGTTCTTCAGCAAAATTAAAATGCTTTAGCAACAATAATTGAGAAATTCGCTTTTGTATAGTTTCTGCTTTTCTTTCGTACTGTTTTTCACCTTTTCTTCCACTTTGTATTCTGTGACATTTGGAACTCCTTCTCTAAGTTGATGTGTTTGCAAAGACTTTGAGAAGAGATGTGAAATGCCTCAGAAGGAGATGCTAATAGCTTCAAAGACCAGATTAGAGGACATATACATACCGTCTGTGTCGTATTAGGTCTCAAGTAAAGTCTTGTTTAAAGTAAAATACCAACTGTCTTTTGAAATGCCATCATTCCCTAAAGTCCTGTTACAGAGCCCTAAATCTCAAATACAGTATCTCTACATCTACAGGCAAAGGACAAAGGGTCAAAGACATAGTTTCTCCTTATTTAAGATTCCTCTTTCATTTTATTACAGGACCCTGGGGTAGACTCTCTCTTCAAGTCCAGTCTTCACCAATCACATGCTAATAACTCCAGCTGAAAGAGGGCTCTACCCTAATGTCATTATACTCCCAAGCAATGATTGATTGTGTTATAGTATGTTTTTGAAACCTAATTACTGTCTCAGTTTGTATTTGAGCTCATTAATCTTCTAGCCTGTAAATAAGTAAAATTGACTAAATAACTGAATTTCTTTAATGATGGGTTCAAGTTATCTTTATACCTACTGTTTCTATTAACCTTTTTCTTGCCAGAAGTGTTTTTTTGGTTTGTTGGGGTTTTTTTGGTTTTTTAGGGTCCTATGAGAAGTATTTTAGGGTCCTAAAAGAAGTTCTGCCTACAGCTCCAGTCTTGCAAAAATAAAAATTATCTGGGGAAGCTGGTAGGAAGGTGTACATATAAAGCCAGCAGTATATTTCTCTTAAGACTTAGATAAAAGATGAGAGGAATTATTCAGAAACCTGTTTATTCAATTTATTTCTGTATTGAAAGCACTGGCCTTCGAACTGAACAGCAGTCTCTAACCTGGACACCTCCGTGGTGCTGGATGCCTGTAGCTGTGACTGAATAAGAGGGACCAGCAGCAAGACCCCAGCAGCTTGTTTGAGTATCCATGCCTAGACTTGAGTCTAGGACCATGCGTTCTTCAAAAAAGCATCAAGTCCTTAAGGCTGTATCGCCTTGTACATTTGGAGTGGCTCCTCAGTGTGGCTTTTGGATGGACGCTTTCTTTGAGAGTTCAACCTTTTTTATGTTTGAACCTAATTACTTGAGAGGCCAGTGCTCTCTGCAGTCCTTTTTTTTTGCAAGGGCCTCATCTACTATATCCTTGCCACTGCTGACAAATAAATGAAGGCTCTGGCAATATCCAGACTAAGCTTGTGAAACAAATTTCCAGGAAGAACAAGCATGACCACTAGCTTCAGCACAAGCAGAAACATATGGCAACTTCATCTCCTTGTTTTGGTTCCCTCTAGTAAACTGATTTAATCTACAAATGCACATACCTATTTAAATTTTCTTCCTCCATGCCAGTCAGGAAGCAAGGAAATGGTGATGGATTATTTTCATTTATTGGGAAACATTTAGATAGCCTGGACAATGGGGACTTTATAAGCACCCAGGTGGAGAGGACACCCTGAGTGCTTGTCATGCTTGCCAGATGTGTTAGCTGTGACTCCGAGCCCTGAAGAGAGACTTCAATTTGATCTGTGTCTTGCCAAAGCACTTAAGCACATGTTTATCTCTAGATATATGAATAGTCCCTTGACAATGCCCATGTGCTTAAAGTTCGGCATGCATTTAAGTGCTTTACTGGAGCAGGCTCCTGAGTCTTTCTGGGGATAATTAAGTCATGCCAAAAGCTATTTTACTGCCACATTTTTTTTCTGGTTCACAGGATGAGAAAATCCATTTTCATCAAAATATCAAGTGGATCATTTTTAACCTGATTATTTGTTAAAGGATTCGTGTCATTAAAAAGAACTTCTTCGCTCCTTCCTTCCATTCAATGGTGCCTATGTTTTTAATACCTCCTCTTCTATTACTTAGCAGTAGGTATGCTGTAATTGAGCCAAACTCTGCTTATATACCTGGCAGTGTTAATGATGACCTTTGGCCACTCCTTCAGTATTGAACCTCTCTACAGTAGGACCAGATGGTGCTTTCACTTCCAAGAGTGCAACATTACTGAGGTTATGCAGGTGCAAGTGTGTTTCTGGACAGGTTTCCTGTGTAGGGGAGTGGTGCAGTGGGATTGGTAGAGAAAATGAAAAAACAAATCGGAGGGAGAAAATGGCCTTAGGAGGATAAATGTAAGAGAAGCCAACTCAGAAAATGGAAAATGTTTTTTGAGCAGTTGGTATTATGCGGCAGAGACTAAGTGGTTACAGCCATAAAGCTCCTCTGTGCTGTACATAGGAGCTTGTACACCTTTATGGTTTGTGGGCAATGGAGTTTGATTCTTCATTGCTTAGCAATGTAAGAATCAAAAAAAAAAAACCTCAGCAAGTCAGTATGGCCATGAATGTAATAACTTAGAATTTTCTATGCAACTCCAGTGAAGGGAAGGATTAAGGGGAGGAACGGGGAAAAACTTGGGTCAAGAACCTGAAAAGGAGAATTGGTCCATCCTTGGACTGAGCAACCTGCTTTTCCAGAGATGTGGCCCAAGGTGTTAGAATCAATGTCCAAAGCCTGAAGTGAGGTGAAAGGAGAAGGGGGGCAGTCTGTCTGACTGCATCCTCGGCGTCTCCCAGGTTGGGATGGTTCAGCCTCCAGTCTCCTGATAAAAACAGGCATGTTCCGCTTCATTTCCTGTTTTGGAAAATGTGGGTTGAATGCTAAAAGGGTAATTGCACATTGTTTTTAAAAATTTGTTTGATAATTCATCATATTGTAATTAAACTAATTAGAACACTATTCATTTCCAACCGCCTTAATTAGGCCTCAACTTGGCAGGGGGCCCGTGAGACCAAAATGTTGCAATTTGTTAAGCAATCGAAAGACTTTGATAGCAAATGACTGTATTCAGCTACATTTTAGTTAATAAGATTTATATATTAATCTAGTTATACTTTGTACTCAGAATCTGGCAGGGCTTGCAGGTCTTCTGATCCCCCTACGAAATTCCTGAAGTCTGAGTTAAAATAACTGGAAAATTTTCCCTATCTAACAGACCCTCCTGATTTTTGCACTGTAGCAGGCATTTGTGAGACAGAAATTATTTAAAAAAATATTTTTAATTTTTTTTGTTCTATTTTTTCCCTTCTTCCAATCGAGTAAGCAGCTTTTAAAGTGAAATAGCAAGTTTGCAGAGCAGATGCAAGCTGGGTCAGTAGGCTGGGAGGGTGTTCGTGTGTCCGGCTCTCTGGGTTTGCTTTTGGGGGCGCTGTTGGATCAGGCTGCACTTTGTCAGTTGCACAGCACTGGAGATTCCCTTTGTACCCTTTTTGGACTTCTGGCCCTTGTCATATCACTGTGACAAATGCTTGGCAAGGGCATGAGCTGGCACCCCAAACTCATATGAGGTGTGGAGGACTTCTGTGGTGGTTGGTTCATCAGTGGTGAATTTCCCTGCGTGCTCTCTTTGACAGCATAATGAAGTGATAATTACCTAAATGAATAAATGTTGATGGCTGAGATAAATATTCACATTCCCTTAATCTATTTTCCTCTGAAATTGCTAAAGGAAATTTGGCTTTAATGGGAGGTATATGTCAATTTTTACAAATTATTGTAAATCTGTTTAGAGAGAACTTAGATGAGTCAGTCTCTGTTTCAGCAGTAAAAGTTATTGATGTATGAAGGCATAAGATGAACCAAAAAAATTAAACAAGATACTGTAATAATTATTTTTCTCAGTGTCACTACCTTATGCAACATCTGGTTTGTTTCTGTTCATTCCACATCCTGCAGATGTTGCTGAACACATGAAAAACACTGATGAGAGAATATTTTAGCCAAGAAGCAATTTCAGTGAATATTATAAAAGGGTATCCTCTTAATTCTCCAGAAGTTGAGTAAGTAGAGAATTCTAGTTTCATTGCTAGTAAAGATCAGATCAATAAGTAAATGGGCCAGGGGCCCTCTAAAAGTGTCAGGAATAATCTGTTGTGGATGCAATAGAAAAGTATCTGGAAACAGTATGAAGTAATAAATCCAGATGGAGTCCTATTCTGACACCCTTCCTGGGCCTTACTCCTCAAATAGTCTTACTGACATAGAGGCTTGTGTTCAAGCTGCTGATGTGGAATTTCCTTAATTGTCCATCTCTAGTTCACACGGCAGAGGAAAAAGAAAATTAGGAAATGCAAAAAGCTACATGCAAACAATTTTCCCACTGTGTTTCTGGGTTGTGTAGCTTACTGATGGGCCATGTTTGAAATTCTGGATGTCCATTGACATGGCCAGCATCAGTGCCAGTCTGGCAGGCAGAGGGTTGTCTGGACAGCAGGGCACAGGACAGTGTACAGGATGGCTGAGGGACCCAGTCTTTTCTTGCTGTAGAGTGAGGAAGGTCAGCCTGTTTTTTGCTTTGCCTTTACCGCAGCAAATTTCTTTGCTGAAGCTGTCCTTAGCTCTTAAATAGTCCTAAAATGGCTGCTGACTGGTTTTCCATCCTGTTTCACCTGTTCATCATCTTCCCATGGGTCTAGGCACTTTAGGTACTTTTCTGAGCCCTGGGGAATCTTCTGGAAAAGTCAGGAAAGAAGGGAAATTACAAACCATCATCCAGCAACAGCATGGATGGTTTAGAACCATTCCATGGCCTTGATTAGAGCAGCTCCCAGGGTTCAAGAGGCAGGAGTGCAGCCACTCCTCCTTCCCCCAGTCATTCTGAGGGGTTCTGTGTGTACTCCTGCAGTGCCTCTGTACTGCACAAGCAGCCCTGCACAGAAGCCTGGAGTTCTCAGAGGTAACTCATTATCTTCTATCATTCATACCAGAGGTGGGGCAGAATTCCTTCCTCTTGCTATCTCCTCAAAATACAGTTGGCAAAGGAGAAATGTTGAGTGCATGGAAGTTAATGGCAAATTTCTGCTGGTTTCTCAGTGGTTTGGACTTTGCTTGCATGCTGAAATGAGAAAGAGTGATGAAAACGGTGACTTTGAAGCAGTCCAAGCTGGGAATCTGAAAAAGGCTGAGGAAAGAAAGGGCTACTATATGTAATAGCTCTTTGTCAGGGAAAAACAGAACATTATTAAAGAGATACTAGAAGAGTTCTGCTGGGACTTAGTAAGTGGCAGGACAGGAGTGGGCAGGCTGCAGAAAATGCTTATTGATGTACCTTGGCCCTTGCATGGAACCTCCAAGTGGACACAACGTAATTCAGAGGTGAATTTAAAAATGGGTACCTGGAAGATAGGCTGAGTGCCTGAAATGGACTTCAGCTGCCCATGCTGCCAGAAAAAAATCTTCTTCAAAGTCTTTTTTCTTTTATGCAGATGAACGTAAATTAATGATTATTTTTCAGCAAAGAAACAGCAGTAGATGGGAAGGTGCATAAACAGGTGCATCATTTCTCTCCTCCCCTCTTGAGCAGCTCATTTTAATATACACTAGTTATTGCTGTGCATAATAATGAACATCTGTCAAAGGCTTTCCAGAGTGTGTGAAAATCCACCCACAGAGCTAAAAAGCAGGCGAGCTGCTTAGTAGCTGTGATGCTGTCCATATTGCCAGAGAAGCTTCTCCAAGCTGAAATCTCTCCAGTTCACACTCTCCTTCAGACTTCTATTTTCTGGTCAAATACATTATTTCTCTGCACGAAACACAAGGAGACTCCAATGGCCACCAGTGTCCCTAATGTAATTTCATAGAGGTCTCTGTGTTCTCTTGAGTCAAAAGCCCTGGAGACCCCCAGTTCCTGAGGTGATGGCCTCCAGCCAGGAAAGAATGAGGTTACCTAGGTCAAATTCTCCTCCCAGATAGAGCCACTGCAACCCTAATAAAGGAAATGAGGTTGCCAGGGTGTGGTTGGAGACAGAATCTGGCCATATTTGAAGCCTGTGGAGTGACTCCAGGATGAGATCAAGAATTGGCCTCTCCCTTTAGCCTCCCCTTCAATATTAGTTCTTTGTAAAGCAGCATACATTGCCTCACGCTTGCATTCCTGTAGCCAAGGCTGGGTCCAAAGCCCTCTAAAGATGTTTAGAGATTTTCTTTTTGGAGACTAGATCAGTTTACCAGACAAGACATACCATCCAACTGCAATAAACTTGTTCCTTAGATATATTTTTGTTCAGACAAATAAGAGACTTTATAATCACAGCTGAATTTGAAAATTCATTTTTCCTTTTTACTTTGCACCACTGAGAAGTAAAAAGGAGATAGAAAAAAATACCCTCAAAAGAAAATCCAGCACTTAGCTGTGAGAGCCTCTGTTTAGTTGGTGATGCTTTGTGGAGGTCAAAGGGATTAATGAAAAACATGATTAGAACAACATCAAGCTGGGGGTCCCAGTTTGGCACTGAAGCATCCATTTGGGTATATCATATTGCATTATGTGATGTAAGAATGTGGGCTAGAGTAATCAAAATGTAACTGCAATCCTTACCAAAACCACCTGTTTAACCTCAGCTAACCCGGGAAGAGAACATCAGATTTTTATTTCCTTACTTGAGCATCAGAGGTGTAGTGGTGAAAGCATAATAATGAAGCTTCTGTTTGCAGGTCCTGGAAATTGAAGTATATACAGCTTGTGCCCAGTCTATCCCAAAATACATTTTATATTCCTCAGTTATGTGATTACTTAGTTATGTACTTGGGAAGGCTGCCGAAGTGAGGGAAATGGAGTCAGAGGATGGAAATATTTAATCTGTGATTTGATAAACTGTGGCTAGTGACAATATGAGCTGCTTCTGGCCCAAGAACAGAGGTCTGTAAAATACCAAGGAAGCAGCGAGGTCTTTTGGCACCTTTTGAGGAAAAACTGGTTTGAAAAAAGAGTGATGAATTATGATCAGGGCTCAGAACCTAGATCTGAGTTGAAATTGCCAATTTTATCACTTTGCCCAGAGAGCCCTTGGAATCATTCCCTTGGTGATAAATGCTGAGTAGATGCCAAAGCAGGATGGCAGGCAGCAAAGAATAAATGTTGTGATGGTTCACATTTCAATGTGAGATTGAAGCGAAAAATCCTTGCCTTCTATTCTACTGCAAACTTTCTCTCTCTCTCTTTTTTTTTTTTTTTTTGAGATTAGGAAAATTATTATTTCTTTTGATTTTACCTGTCAAGAGATTAATTTTTAGTTTTAGTCAGTCACTGAAATTCCTCCTTTCTTTGGTGATTCATCCTCCTAATGCAGTCCCTTGTGTATAGGATGATTTATGTTCTGAAGAAATTTCTCTAACAGTTGGAGCACATATAACTACCTGAGATGAGATGAGATGAGATGACATGCTATGAACTTTTAGTTAGCTAAGATGAGGTGGGATGACTCATGGCACCCCAGCTGATTGCTTCTGCAGAGCAAGGATATCCACACTTCCATGTTTCATCAGTGTAACTACTGGTAAGAAGAAATGTTCCATTTTAAAAGGAGCACCTTTCAAAGAGCCTACATAAGACTAAGAGTTTGAGATGTTAGTGGGAAGCACTCTTGCTTTTTTATAATTCCGAAAGAAGGCTGAAAAGCCACCATAGGTTTGGATGGTTTCAGAGGCTTGGTATATTTTCATTTCTGTATAGTCCCATGCTTTCCTTCACTTGCAGTGACATTGGTGTTAAATTGCTCTTTATACCTTGGGCATCCTAACCCACTTTTGCTAGGCTGTGCTGGGAAACTTCTCACTGCCTTGTATAAGATCAGGAGTCCTCAAGGAGATTTTGGGTATTAGGGTGTTGACCTAAGAGCTCCAGCGCAGGATGCAGGTGGCTCGGTGAAGACACGTGCAGCTGAGGCTACATCTTGAACAGGTGATAAGTCAACAAGGTTTATTGGCTCCAGCAGAGCTATTGCCTTCTTTCCAGTCCAAAGTGTCAGGTGTATATATGGTACTTTTACACTTCCAGAATCCTGAGTAAAGTCAGTGCTGTCAGAAGGTAAAGGTGTAGTTTTGGAAGGGTAATCAGTGACCCAAAGCAAAAAAGGGATTTCTGAAACAATGTCAGACAAATGAGAGACTTTGTGTTTTAAAGATTTGGAGAAGCTGTTCTGGCAAAAGGGCTCAGAGTTGAAACAACAGACACAAATCTGTCATGAGGGGCAGCAAACTCCAGTGTGCTCAAATTGCTGGTTTGTCATGCTCCAGTTCTGATGGATGACCTACTGACGCATTTTCTGCTGAAATACATAATGAAATTTTGTACAGGGTTGGATAGAGAATAAAAATAACATTGGCATAAACAGAATGAACAAAATAGTGGTACTCCCATGCCACCAGAAGACCACAGTGTAAGGTGTGATGTACAGTGTGATCTGGCTGTGGTACAGCAGCTCTTATAGGGCCCAGAGTCATTGCATGGAGTCAGTGTATTGCCTGTCAGTGATGTGACTGATTTAACCAGCATTATATAAATCACTCATTCCCATTAAATTGTGAATTTTTTGAGCCAATTGTATTTCTGTCTATTTTTTTGTTAATCAAAGCAAGGTGAGACAAGATCCTGTGCTTTGCTGATGTCATGTTTCAGGGAATAGTTTATCTTGAGACAGACAAGGGTGCAGTGAGTTCTTCACAGGCTTGTCAAGGCAAATACTTGTCAGTGGCTTAAATATTTTCATGAATATTAAGGAAAAATCTTGCAGGAAGGATAAGAGCATAAGTTCCAGCTGACCCCCACCCCCTGAGCCCACAAAACCTGGAGAGATTAGTTACATTTGGAAACAGATGCCCCTTCAATTAGGGAGGAAGAAACATGACTGACTGTTTGCACCTTTGGGCAACGTATCAGCAGCTCCACAGATTCATTACAAAAGTGCAATCTGAAAAAACATCTAAAGTTTTCAACTCGCTGCTCCTCTTCCATGAAGGCAGTTTATGTCAATGAAGATGTCTCATAGATCTTCAGCGTAGAATGGTTCAGATATGGGAGGCCCTGCAGAAATTTTACAGCAGCCAAAAAGCCCAGTACTGAAATTTCTTTAATCTGATCAGGCTTGTTCTTAACCCTGAGACATAAATATCCAGCACATTACACCTTTGATTTACTATTATGCATGTATCAGAGCAACAGTGGTCCTTTTGAATTATGCATTCTCTTAACAGAACATTAAACCTTATGGGGAGATGGAGTGGCCCAACACACAGCTATTATCCTGACAGAGGGGAGGGTGAGATTAAGACTAATGCTCCCAAGCTACAGAAACTCTGCATTTTTGTTGGATTGCTTGAATGAACATTATAAATAGCACTTTGTTCCTTCTCGTTAATAAATAGTGTTTAGATTGTTCACAAGAAACCTGATAGATGGCTCTTCAAGAGGAACAGGAGGGATTATTATTTGACTTAGAAGAAGAACAACTGAAACTTGCCTTGAACCTGCTAAACACATGCAGCAGAACTGTGCCTTGGCTTCTGAGAAAAAAGCATATCTTTTAATTACTTGAAAATTCATTTGTTATTGGTTCTTCATATGAAGACATGGCCAAAAGTTACTACAGTACTGTAGGAAATCAAGTTTGATTTTGCAATATAGTCAAATGAGTACTTTGGAGTGCTATGTCTAAGATCAATAAGGAAGCGGTAACTACATTTGCTGTCATATGATGATATTGATGTAAAAACATAGCGGTCAAAATGATAAAATCGATTTCATAATTTAATCAGAAATGTTTATTGATACTATTAAAGCTGAATTCAATAGCTCCTGATATCCAGGTAATTTCTTATCTGTCAGAAAAACATATTGAAATGTTCTTTCTTTTAAATGCTTGGAGTGAAATCATTGAGAAAAACCAGCAGCAACCTGTGGCTGGAATGGGCAGAGGATGGTTGATGGGGAGGTGGGTGGAACTTTTCTAGTGCTTTATACAAAATGCTTTAAGCTTTTCAGAGCTCTTGTATTTCATGTATGCATACATGAAATTATGCTATCTTTTTGTCCTGTATAACCCTGTGATTCTGTAGCTGCTCCTTTGTGGTGAGGATGGGAAAGAATGCGGATTTAAAGAACAAAACCCAGTTATTGGGTTTGTCTCTGCTCCTGTGCCCCAATCTAGCCTATGTTTGGGCTAAATGCTAGAATATGCTGCAAAGGCAATGAAGCAGGCAGGGATGGCCTCAGAGCAGGTCAGCAGTGTGTGGGGTCAGAATTCACAGGTGAGAGGAGCCTGTGCAGGTGGAAGAGAGGAAAAGGCAGGTTGGAAGTTGCTAGGTATGGATTATATCTACTGTGTGGGTATGAAAAGTTTTGTTCTGGCTGTTCTCTTCATGATGCTCTCATGAAGGTCATGAAGGTGTCTCTGAGCACACAGGGTATCGTGAGGGCTGGGAAAGACTGTAGAAATCAGGGGGGTCACCACTGGCGTAGTTCTTTGGGAACAAGAGAAAAAAGTTTTAAAAAAATCATAAATAGATAAATAAGAATGGAGATTTTTTTGTGTTTGGAATTGACCGACTTAGAGAAGATTTCATGGACCACATGGGTCTAAAAGCTAGAGAAATGATAGTTAAGACTGCCTAATTCTCTCTCTGAAGGCTGTATGCATAATAGAATAAATCCATTAATCTTGGGCAGCAATATTGAATACGTACTTCATTACAGAGCTGAAAAAATGAGGTCATCCCTAGATGGGTTATTTTAATGTTTTTATTCATATAGTACTTCTGTTTTTAAAATACTTCATTTTAAAAGAGGCCATCTGGTGAGAAATATTCTGTTTTATCGGAGCATTTTTACACTCTGAAAGAATTAGTTTCTGTGTAAAAAGTGAAACTTTTTAGCTCCTCTTTCTCTCTTGAGGTATGTAAGATTATAGGTCTTGCATTTGAGTATATATTTGAAATTGATCAATATAAATTATTTATGGAGTAATTTATTTTTATTTTTATTTTTACATAGCTAGTCAAAGATGAGTACTTCTTCCAGGGCAGAATAGGAAAAAATTTACTATGATGGAAAGGTATATTTTCGCTCCTTGAAGTAAATGTGAGTGATGTGTATTCACACCAGGAACAGCTTTAGATATGCACAAATTCATTTATACTGAGATTCATGCTTGTCACTACTTTAAATCCTGTAGGACTTTGTGTAGGCCAGAAACCAGTTCATTCCGTGTCTCTAGGCTGACTGCAAACAAACATTCTAAACATTCTTTACTATACGAGGCACTTTGCAAGGATGGAAACTAGGTACTATAACCGCCACAACTCAGTGTTCAGAACCAAATCATTTCCAGGAGGCCATTTTTTGGTGGATAAAATATAGTTCAGGTTACTCTTACATTCATTCTGAACTCTTACTTCTGCTACAAGATTTCTGTATTCCCTAAACTGCAGCAGGTAACCTGAACTTACAGAGTAGGTTCAGACTGGGTATTCAGAAGAAATTCTCCCCTCTGAGGATGGTGAGGCCCTGGCATGGGTTGCTCAGAGAAGCTGTGGATCCCCCATCCCTCAAAATGTTCAAGGCTAGTCTGGATGGGGCTCTGAGCAACCTGGGATGGTGGAAGGTGTCCCTGCCTCTGGAGGGTTGGGGGTTGGAAGTAGATGGGCTTTAAGGTCTGTTCCTACCCAAACCATTCTGTGATTCTATGAAACTGCCCATCCTTCAGGTATAAATTTCAACACAGATACTCTGCACAGTGGTAGTGAGAGGCCTTACGACACATTTAAGTCCTCCTTGTTTGTTAGTTTTTTTTTTTTTTGTAAAATAGCAGGAACCATTCGGGAAGCCAACAACGAAATTCTCTGCAGTCTTCTCTTCTTTCATTATATTTGTCAGTATGGAATCATGGAATCAAATAATCTTTTCTCCTTCCTACTCCAGACAGTGATAATTAGCAAGCCTGAGCAACCCACCTGTTTCAAGATTTGTGGAGTAAGGGATTTTTAATATGACAGGCAAGAAGATAGATGAGGCATTTTTCAAAGTGGAAACAAATTTAAGTCACTAAATCACACACACAGAGCAAGTGTTCCTTTCTCTAGTATTTGAAGAAATTCCTCATTGTCCTTGAAATGTGACCCTTGAATCTGATATCATGATTTCTTTTTCTTTGCAGAATTACACAAAGGATTTATATTCCACTTGGTGAGTGACACCGTTCCTTGAGAACATGGGCTCATTCTCCTAGATTTGCTCAGGCTTGTTTTACTGGACTTGAGCCTTTTAAAACTGTGTGTCCAAGTCAGCTCTATGGAAGTGCCTGTTCACTCCTCAGCTAATGGAAAAAAATAAGAACTGCCAGAAGGTGCATTCCTCCTTCAACACTTATTGTAGGATGGAAAGCTCTCACTTTCTATTATGGAAAGTGTGTAGAGAATGAGTAGAGACAAGTCTGACTTTTGAGTGTTTATAGGAGAACCAAGTGACCATAGATTTTGGATGTATGCAAATCCAAAAATCTTGTAAGCCGGCAATAAATGAACTACAAAGTTCAGAAGATTTTGTTACCTATTAAAATGGGATTGCCTGCCTCAGTGTTTAAAGCTTTTCTATGAGATTTAACTGAAGGAGTGCAACCAATTAGCTGAAGATTAGACTATGGACTAAACAGAGCTTAGGTCTTTTCCTCGCTTTAGTGTTTGTCTCAGCACTAACTGCTTGTCCATATTTTAATTTCCTTCAGCATAAATAACAATCATAATGTATAAATCAAAATGGTCCTCTAACATAATTAAGGAAGAATTATTGATTGCTAGACTATTTTTGAACTACTTTTGAGAAATAGGAATGAAAAGTCTTGTTTTCATAAGACAAGTAGCTGAGCCTTTGATATCTGATTTGAAATATTTGTCTGTATAACACATATCAGTAAAGCAATTTGTATCCAGTTTGTAGCAGAGAAACCAGCATATTTTATGGCTGATATAATTGATTTAGAAACTGACCTACCAGATTGTCCTGTGTACAGTAGAGAGGAATGGGGCTGCTGTAGTGTGCCAGGATGGGAGAAGAATGGAGACTTATTCTTGGAAATGTTCCGATGTTTTGGAGAAACATTTCAAGAAGCCACAGGAATGCCAGGATTAAGAGCCTGAATGCAGAATAAAAGCTTAAGGAGATGGTGATGGATTCCTTACTTCTTTTTTTAAGATCACATACTGTGCTATATTTGGTACAGGTTACCATAATTTCCAAAAGTTGCAGTCATATCTGAGAAGGGACTGCATGAAAAGGGCTGTGAAATGAAGCTAATTCTAAAAAGAATATGAAGATTGGCTAAGAATTTTGGTCTTGTGAAAGAATAATATATGTTCGTTTATAAGCTATATAAGATCTTAAATCCTATAACCAAATCTACATTTCTATCATGGTGTCATAAAGCCCATAAAAATTTTTGGTTGTCTACCATGAAAATGCAGTGCTGATGCATTTTGCTGTGAAATGTGGTAGACTGAGGTAATGGAGACATTTCCAGATCTTTCATCACCCTGCATCCAGGCAAGTAAAATGCAAAAATCAGTTTTCAAAGCCCAAATCTCCAAAATATCATAAGGGTTTCAGAGTTTTAAGGCTTGAAATAGTACCTCTTGGCAAAATGCCTTGTGCTGCACTGTTAACATTTTTTTGGATGGCAGCAAAATGGCTACCTTGAGCAATGAGGATAACTTTGTGTTTTCTTCCATCAGTCTGACAAAGTATGAAATTTGCCAGTTAACCATAACTACCCCTTTAGATCTGTTGTTTCTTCCTGCAATTTATGTGGAATTCTGAATTCAGAGATGTCCATTGAGATGAAAATTCTTGGCCTAAAGCAGATTATAGAAATGTACCACAGGAAAGCACATATGTTACTAGAAAATAAAACCACAGTAGGTTTGGTGATGTAAAAATATTATACTGAATATGCTGTCTGAAAAAATAAGACAAACTGGAAAAGAAAAGCACCAAAACCTAAGCAACTAAATAGCCTCTTGGTAAAAAAAAAAAAAAAATCACTTCTAAATTTTATAATGGAGGAAAGGAAGGATATGTAAATAGATAGAGGCAGGTTTAGTGTTACAATATTACTTGGAATCAGTGCTAAAGCTTAATTAACCACAGCTAATTTGGTGGTCAAGCCTAAAACAGCTCACGAGTTGTTCAAGATAAATTTGTAGATACTTATGTAGCTTGTGTATCCATTTGTAAAACTAGGAAACAATCAAAATAAAAATTTTTCAGAAGTGTCCTGCAACTTTTTTGGAAGACCTGAAAAAAATGACAAAAATATTTTGGTTGGCTGTTCAGTTTGTGGACCTGTGACATAAAAATATCTTATGTAAGAAATGTTAGTGCAAGATTAGTCTGGCAGCCTTGAAAAAAAAGAAAAAAAGAAGAGATCCTGTTCAAAAAATGTAATTTAATTTGAGGTTGACTTTTGAGTTTCTAGGGAGATTTTCCTCATTTAATATAAATTAAACACCTAGGAATTAGTTAGCTTTAGTTGTATATCTGTAGCTGGTGGGAGAAAAATTATCACTTCCATAGAATGATGAACCTGTATTGTCCTTGACAGCTATTTTAGGATGGGCTGAATCATACACTAAAGATAGTTATCCTTGTCTGCTGGCCATAGGCAGCTCTGATGAGTAGCCTAGACTTAACAACCTGGACAAACCTCAACAACCTGGAGTTTTTGGTGGCTCATGTGGATGATGTCCTGCAGTGACTCTAAGTCTATCTCTGATCCAATACATCTCATTTTAATAATCCAAAATAAAAAACTCTCCCCTTCTTAAGCGTTCATATTAATTAGGTGTGAAAAATTAGTTTTTGGACCAGTTCACTAGCACTTCAAGGTCGTTTAACCACCTCTAAATGACCTAAGACATATTATCCATGATAGAGCAAGTGGGAAGAAGGAAACAGAAGTACCACTTTTTGAAGTATGAAAAAACAGCATTAAAATAGTTCCTTTTCTTTTGGTTTAATATTTGCTTTTGTTCATCTCCTGAACTTGAAGCTTTCGTCAATCTGTCAGCACTTCTGTGGTGAACAGAGCCCTTCAGCAGGAACAGTAAAAGGAAGCCACCAGTAGCTGGTCCTGCTTGTAATTTAAAGCATATCATTCAATCCACTCACATGGGCAGGGCTTCTCTCCATAGAGAGTTCTCACTGAACTGTGTATCTGTGAAAGGGCCTTTACCTCTGAAATTATGTGGATGTGAGTGACCCAGGAGAAAGCAGCCATATGCAGGTGGCCTGGATTTGAGCTATGTCTTTTTTGCCTGGTCAGTGCAGAGAGCATTGAGAAACAACTCAGGTCCACGTAAGGTCCTAAGCAGGAAGCTGCCTAGAGCTAATTAATGGGAAACGTTAGGTAAAACAGTGAACTAGAAGTGATTTCAAGTTATTTCCAGCAGTAAGGAGCTCTGACCAGGGACACATTGAGAATAGTGTTTCAGAAATAAATTGTGAAAGGAAGTGGTGCAGGAGGAGTTAACCTACACTCAACACTTTCTGGGATCCACAAAAGGATAGGTTTAGTCCTGATACTTAATTCAAAGGAGTGACACCAGCATCACAATGTGGAGAATCCTGCTAATAGCCCACATGTCTTCAAGTACTTCAGGTACTGAAAATATGTTCTGCAAATGCTTTGTAAGCCTGTGACAGTGTGGATCTGTTTTAGTGACATATTTCTAAGACATCATTGCAGAAAATGATAGTACTTAATAACCAAATCACTGAGGATGGGAGGAAGGTTGTGTGCTGGTCCTTTTCATGGTGTTTCCTGTGTGTGAATACCATAAATCATGAGACATTTCATCAAGATGGCTAAATGATTTTTCTTAACTTGAATTTTGCTAAGCACTTCTGTTTGATGGGGAGTCCTTAACATGACATTCTATTTCTTTTACTTGGCAATTTAGCAGTGTTTTGTTCCTTAAAGTGTGCTAAAATCTTCTGGTAATGCTACATTCCTTCTGTTGTAATCCTAAGATACTAATTATCTGGAAAAGAGTTTGCAATTGCCACAGAACCAGGATGTACAGGCAAAACAAATGTTTTGATTCAACATAGAATTAAGGATCTTTGGGGTAAAAGTCACCCATATGACTAGATCAACTCATCTAGTCCTCGGCCCAGAGTAGGGTTGATTTCATCATGATCTATACAATCTTTCTGTATAGATTCTTGTTGAACTTGTTCTTAAAAATGCCCGATTATGAAAATTTTATTATGTGCTGCTTTTCCCCAGGCAATTTAATTCAATTCTGCACTCTTAGAATTAGAAAGTTTTTGCTAGTGCCTGACCTGAATCTCCCAGATGTTGGTTTATCCCTATAGTTTATCCCATCTGGACATAAATAAACCAGATTATGCTGTTTGTTTGTTTGCTTTAACCTTTGCAAGTTCTTTGTTTCACAAGATTGTCTTAATTTCCTTTTTTTCCTTTTGGCATGAGGCTACTTGACTCCTCTTTGTCCAAAGTCAGAGCACCTTTCCTATGAAAACAGACAGACCTGGGGTTGTCCAGCCTGGAGAAGGCTCCAGGGAGACCCTAGAGCCCCTACCAGTGCCTTAAGGGACTATGAGAGTTCTGTAAAGGGGCTTTTGACAAGGGCATGGAGTGACTGACAGGACAAGGGGGAGTGGCTTTAAACTGAAAAGGGGCAGGTTTAGATTAGATATTATAAAGAAAGTCTTGACTGTGAGGATGGTGAGGTACTGGAACATATTTTCCAGAGAAGCTGTGGATGCCTCATCCCTGGAAAAGTTCAAGGCCAGGTTGGATGTAGGTTTGAACAACCTGGCCATGGCAGGGGATTGGGATGAGATGAACTTTAAGGTCCTTATCAGTCCAAACCATTCTATGACACTATTAATTCAATATTAGATACTCAGTGTCAAGGATGACGCCTCATTCATCCATGGATATCATGTAATAAAAGAGTTCCTGTCTCCTTTTTTGTTTCTGTAAATTTGGTATTCTTCAGGAACAGAGAGATACCAAAAGCTGATCCTGTTTTTTGCTGGTAGGAAAAAAAGGCAGTACTTTTTTACAGGTCCAAAAAGAGACCTGCAAGGATTTATTGCTGCTAAGGCCTGCCTACCTTTGCAGCAATTTGAAGAATGAGTCTTCTGCTCATGAAAATGTGATCCTTTATGAGAAAGAGAAAACTGTGATCTGGTGGTCTGGTTTGGAGCTCTTTTTTCAGGTTCTTTTGATTGGCAAGAAATGAGTGCAGATTTTAATTACATCTGGCCTTTTTACAACATGGCTAAGCTGTCCAACAGATGTCTGCTTTGGGTCCAAACAGCATGAACATATGACAGGGAGGCAAACAATAATCCCAAGGAGTTTCATCCCTCTTGCTATTCACACAGATTTGGTCACACTTTATCAAACGCCTGTGCGAGTTCTTTATTCTTTGGAAAGAGTAACATTGCCAACAATTACGTTCTCTGAACCTGGTCTCCTCCCATGGCTTCCAAAGAATAAAGCCCTCTTCAGGAAGGTATCTTCAGATTGCATATAATTGCCACTCATGACCTGTTGATGTGCACCAGGGTGGAAGCTTTATAGGCAACAGTCCAGCAGAAATCCTTAAGGAGAACTAGGAAATGGATACCATCAGGCAAGATTTGGAGGACTGGAAATAATTTACCCCTAACTCTTGATTTAATCTATCTGTCTGTTCAAATTCATCTCTCATCTAATCAACCTGAACAAGAGGACTGAAATCCTGGAAATAGTGTGTGTTTATTAGTCTCAAAAAAAAAAAAAAAAAAAAAAAAAAAAAAAAAAAGCCCTGGAAATGTGTGTTTTAACAACTTGTTGAGTTAGCAATTCTTTCTTACTCTACAGCCCAGCCCTGCCACACATACAGTAACTTTCATCTGCAGCCAGAAAACTTCAAAGTCCTTCTGAGGTCAAGGGCAGTGTGGCAACATGTATTAAATCAAGAGTTCCCAGATTAGCGTACATTCTCAGATGTGGACAGGGACTGCAAAATATGATGGTATTGTAGAAACTAGGCTGGGCACTTGGAGAGATTAAGGATTTGGGGATGTATCAGCCTGCAGCACAGAGAAGATTAGATTTTGTTTAGTTTTGTATGTTTCAATTGATATGATATAAGGAGCTGACTGCAATGTATTGTCCTGCAGCTTTCTGTATTAGATCTGCTCATTGGTGAAATTCATGTGAGGGTGCTGCACAACCCAAGTGGTAAACAAAATCCTCTCAAAGGGCAAGGAAACAGTCCTTTTCCAAATGTACCTTTATCAGAAACATAATGAAAACACGGTTTATAAGGTGAAAGAGTCATCTGTAGTAATAGTAACCTTGCAACAAAGATCTGAATTGGCTGCTTTGCAACCACATCTTGTTTTTGTTCTGTTTGATATAATCTCATTTTCAGTTCACAACCATCATGTTCTTTCTGTCCCAGGAATGAAATGCAAGCTAGTCCCTGCCTGATGTATTTCTACTCAGAGCAGGCACTTAACTTTATTAGGCAGCAGTAACAGTTGTGACTTCTCCTTCAAGCACATTGGAAAGAAGCATAATGAAAAATATACCTGGTTTTGCTACAGAAAGAAAACCAAAGCCTTGTAGTAACTGGCAAGAGTTTGCCCACTATCAGATTAAATAATATTCTGAAATTGTTAGAATTCACAAAAATTCACGGCAGTAGGAGTTTTTGCCAAAACAGATTTGCATTTGAATCAACAAAATAATATGCATGTAAAGCCGGGTTTCATCCCTTGATAGTACAAGGATTTAAATAAGGTTTTAAGTAAGGTTTTAATTTCTGTAGCCTCCCTCTAGGATCAGTAGAGATAAACAGAGGGAGGCAGCTTGACTTTTGGCTACAATGAATTGTTTCTTGGAATTGCTCATCTGATTTAGGCACTTTAGTGAAGTGCATACAGTTCAGCCTGGTGTATTTAGTTAAAAAGGCACACTGCCATATGTGCAGGGTATGTGGAATATCTGACTGCTTTGAGTGTACAACTACGCACTTTTTTGTCATAAAACTGCAGAAAAGATAGAGAAGAAAAATCTTCAAACTGTTTAAATGAATCTGCATGCAGTATGCTTCCAGTCTTCCTACAAATGTAGTAAGGTGGTCTATCCTTATACTATACATAACTAATATTTTCTTCGAAAAGTGACTTTTAAATCCCACTTCCAAATTTTCTAAGAAACTTTGATTGTCAGGGTGAGCTTAGTTAACTAAATAGAGAGTAATAAAATTAATAAATGTGACTGGTAACATGGCTGCAATTTCAAATATCCAATCTAATGGCCCCAGACTGCCAGGTAACTAAGTTGGAATGCTGACTTCCTCATAAAACATCTCCTGCCAAATTAATCACCCTCTTTGCTTCATATCTACACTGTTCTTCCTGTTCTTCAAGTTTCCCATCCTCCTCTTGGCTGGTCCTAATTCAGTATGGATGTCAATCTGTCATTATGAAAACACAGTTCAAGTGAACTTAGATAATATTTCTGAACTTCAGCTAAAAGCATGGGTTAGATTTTCAGCTGAGATTCAGGTAGTCTCTATTTTTGCCAAATAAATTACCTCACTGCTGAATAAAATTGCTGTCTTGCTTCATCAGCATTGCTCTGTGAATAAAAAGAAATTAATCAGATTTCCTGCTGTTCCATTACCTTTTTTTTTGTTTGTTTTGTTTTGTTTCATTTAATATTTCTGCTGCCTCCAGGATGATTTTTTTTAATACCAAAAGGGCTTAGTCAATTTTCAGGATTAACTACTTGCAAAATGTCAGTTTAATAAAGCAGGTTCATTGTGGAACTTGGCACAAACAGAAAAGCTGAAGCAATGCAAAAATGTATTTTGATGAACTTAAAAATAAAAAGGAGGGGAGGAAGGGATGGTTGTTTCTGAATGCCCTTGATTTCTGTAACATGAGTCAACTGAGGCTACTCAGCATTTTTCGTGTTCACATTCTTCATGGACAGAAATCAGGAGGAACTTTGGTGTACCTGAAATGATAGACTGAGCAGTCAGTCCTCAGACAGCCCATCAAAACATTTCATTCTGCAGACAGATTCTAGTCACAGTGTGCTAAAAATCCATGACAACCACTGTCAGCTGAGGCATCTTTGATTAGCATCTTCACAATATTATCCAGCTGCGCTTTAAATTTCTATGCTTTAAATCTACCCATTCCATAAAGGTTCGGATATAAAGTTTGACACAGGTTCTCTCACACATTTCATGCTGGTAGAGAGTGGACTACAGCTGAAATAGTTGAAAAGAAATAAAAATTTTCAAAAATTGCTGTAAAAACCCAGTCTTTTAGATTTCTTTTTATGAAATAAAGTGTCAAGTCCAAGATACATATAAATGTAGCATACTAAATATATAAAAGGCCAAAATAGAATCAAAGAGGAAAACAGACATGGAGAGAAACACTAATGTTTTAATTACTCCCTTCAACTGATTTTGATTTTTTATTTTATGAAGAAAATCTATTTTTTTCTGGGTCAGCTCCAAAAGATATTTCTTGTTATCTGTTTTCTCAGGTGCCCTTCTGGCCTGTGTTAGCCTTGCTAGAGTTCTGTGTAGGGCAGGAATATATTGATGCCAAGCCAAAGGACAGACAGGCTCTTCCCATAGCGCTTTCCCTCTTTTCTTCTGCCCCCTTGTAAAGTCTGCCTGTGTAAGGTGAGCACTTAACTTTCCCAAACTGCCTTGTCTTAGGCTTCTTTAATGCTGCTCAATGAAGGAAATGAGGATGGAGAATTCAGTTTTGCGTGCATGTTTTTTAGCATGAAAAACTCTCTCACCTGCTATTCATCAGAAATAGTCACCAGCTGCTCCCAGGCTAAAGTTACAGCATCAATGGGAGGTCTTAAGCACGAGAGGGAGAAAAAGGTCTTGGCCAAGATGTTAAAAAATGGACTACAGTGAAACTGAAAACTTCCCTTGATAGTGAGTACGTTATCTAAGCGTCTTATTATGGAGAGCCTTTTTAGCATTTTTTTTTTTAATGTCTTAAGGAGATTTAACTAATTAGGCACAAAGTCTTATGCTTGGGATTTATTCAGTCATATTTTTTCACTTAAGGTATGGCAATTCCTCTGGTTTTTTTCATGTTCTGGTGGTCATTTGTAGATTCGGCAGATTTAGCTGAGCAGAACCCAGCTGCCGTTACTAATAATGTTCAGGAGTGCTGACTTTCTGTGCTTGCTGTGCACAAACTCCTGTTGGAGCCAGCTGAAGACTTCTGTTCTTGTTAGCATGTGGCCTTTCTACTTGGATTGGCACTCATTTGACATTGGTATAGCGTTGGGTCACCAACGCTGATGTTGCTCCCTTTGCTCAGAGAACAGGAGCCTCTGCTTGTCTGATAGCACAGACTTGGTAGACCTGAAAAACTTCAGCTTGAAGTGGAGAAGAAGCAGCAGCTCAAGGACTTGAAGGTACTTTTATGAGACAGTCTGGAGTGCCTCAGTTAAGGATCCTCGCTCTGCCTGGTGCTTAGGCATTCCAGGTGGGCAGTATGGGTAGCTTGGGTAGCAGGTTTGGAGCTGGATCCATACAACTTTGGAGAGCACTTGGCCTCTCTCACTGGGACCAAACAAATGCAGAGAAACACTGACTGCTCCCAGACTCCTGCACTGAGTCCACAAGCACTCTTAGACTGATCTATGAAGGGTCACTAAGAATTGGAGACCTGTGGTCCATGGATTTTCATTACAAATTTTGAATGTATAGAGTTCTGTGGATAGATGGAAAACCAGTTTTAATCTGAGAGTTCCTGCTGTTTTCATTGAGGCCCCTGTGACCTCACATGCATTTCCATTGCACCTAGTAGCAAAGCCACTGAGATCTTTGTTTTTGAGGCAGAATCATGCAGCAACAGAGCATAAAGGATGCACTGGAGAGTACTGCGTGCCTTCAGCGTCTTGGGCCTGCTAGGAGGTGGGAGAAGGAGCTTTGCAGACTAATATCCAGAGTCACAAAAACTGATCTGTCCTTGCTCACATATCTGTCTGTAAAAATCCACACTGTTTTCAGGGGTGCAAAAAATGCAGAAACATATGTGTTGTATGAAACTGTTATTAGCTTGTTGCCATCAGGTCTTGCATCTAAAAGCTTCTGAAGAAGCGTTTATTCTTAAAGAGTCAGAGATTTCTGTGCTTCCATTTCAGGGTAAGCTAGTTTAAATAACTGAAAAAATTATTGATGCCCAAATCCTTAAATTTTTGCAGACTGATATGTGGTGAATTTTGCAGTTGTTTTTTTGATGAAGCGTAGACTCCTCCACTTGACAGAGATCTTTGTAAGTCTTCCTGTGGTTTCTGCCCAGTGTGTTCACTCAAATGTTGTCTTGTATCCTTTCAGCAGAGTTCCATCCCCTCATTTATTGAACCTGGCTTCCTACAGAGCTTCGCTCTGTGTAAGGTATAAGGAGACATTGCTGGCACATTTATTTAACTCTTGGTTTTGGCTAATTTAATTCAGAAAACCAAGCTGCAAAAGCACTAAAATCCCACTACTCTTGACTTTTACAGAACACATTGCATGATATCTCAACAAACCAGAATCATCTGGCACCAACTATGTTTGACTTACTGTCCTGCTAAAAGGTGTATAGGAAAAATCAATATCTGTTTTGTTTCACGGTAGAAGATCTCAACATTTTGCAGCCTAACATATATTTTAGTGGTTTCATTGCACCACTAAAGGTCAAGTACCATATCTGTGCCTGTGATTTCCTGTACTGCTTTAAAGCACAGCCAGGGCCTGTAATTCTTTAAGCTCTTTAAGATCGCAATCCTGTTCTACTGAAACAAATGGAGGTGATTTTGGACGACCAAAAATGAATTGTAAAAAAAAAATAATTAGTGCAGTATATTTGGAACTTTAATAATGTTTTTATTTTATTTTCACATGCAATATCTAGCAATGATTCTATAAACTATGTGTTTAATTGCAAGCTGAAGACAAAGGTCATTCTGTAGCTTACAGGGGCAGGGATTTGTGCAGTAGGAATGAGATCTGAGTGGTAGCAAACTGTCTTTGTATTAGATATTTCTTGATTATGAATATTACAGTGGTTTTAAAGGAGTTTCAGGTCTTACATATTTTCTTAGTGCTGTTTCCTGACTCAATTTGTAAGCAGGTCTGTAAGTATATGCAAATACTGGTTTGAAGTATTTATATTTCCCACCTCTTCCATTTGTCTGTTACCTGATATGTTGCATTTTCTTATTAGGAACTTAGCTGGTGAGATATTTGACACCACAATAATCCATACAGTGAATTCCAGACAAATTTATAAAAATCAGATAAACTCCACACTTGCTTACCAACCACTTTTGCATTTTATTGGCATTTCTGATTCTGTCTGTTCTCATTCTTATTTGCCATAACGAAGGTTTTATGCTCCTTGATTTATTTGGTGTAGAGTACCATTATGCATATGAAAGGTACAACATAAATCAATCAATAATAATAATAAATAAAGCAAAGTTAACATTTCACTTTATGACCTTTTAAGCATCAAAACACTTAAGTCTCTGTTGACTGACAGAGACACTAAATAAAGCACTACACAAACACAGCATCCCATACTGCTTGTTACTTGATGCAATTATACTGCAGGCTTATGGGTGGTATGATAAGGATTTGACCTGTCTCTTGTCATCCTATCTTTTACTTTTAAAATGCATCTTGTAAATCAATTTCTCTTATAATTCTCATGAAAGAACTACTTTGTTCAATACAGTTTATGCTGTGTCAATATCAGATAGCAATGCCCAGTTCCCCTTAGCTCATCTGAGCTCTGTAGGACATGCATATCTCACAAATTGCTCTCTCTGTTTGATGATGCATCTATGGCTGCTTGAAGGAACCTATATTTCTATTGAGAAGCCTGCAATTCTTTGAGTGATCCCTGAACCTTGCTTAATGCTGCAAAACACTACAGGAAAGGGAACTGAACTTTAATGTCTGCAAGGGAGAAAGTAATAACTTTCCCCATCTTCTATAAGTGACTTGGGCTATGTGATGAATACAGAACTTTCACTCACAAGGTTTTCTTGATATTATACCCTTGTAACAAATAAGGTTAGAACCTTTAAAATATAGCATTTAGTAATGTACAGGAAATAGCTTCTTCTCAATTCCTTTAAAGGTCACCGCATTTGCTTTTCAGTTGTAATTTTAGTTTGGGTCTCTACAGAGTAGAACTGAGATCAGCCTTGGCAATGTTCACTCAATTTCCACACGACCAAAAATAAAATGGCATGGGCCATTCATATACAGTGAATGAGTGTATTTCATGTGTGTGTGTGTTGGTATGTTTGCATACAGAACATTTTCAAGTTTAGGAGTAAGTTACTGTTAAGTTACTGGTAAGTTAAACTCCTGCCAAATAATCAGGCAGAAAGGCAAAACACAGAGAAGTTAACAGTTTATTATCCACTGTCCCCTCAAACCTTTCTTAGCATGACCTCAATTCCTTCCACCACAATGAGCTCACAGATCTCCAGCCTCCTCAGCCACAGAACATTCCTGTTTCTGATCTTGCCTTAATAATATGGCCTCCCTATATAAATATATATGTTTATAATATATGTGCATTTCTGTAATTATTTTGTTAAGACATCTAAAATGAGGAAAGAAATTGAAGAGCAGTGAGTGGCTGTAAGACAGTGTCCCTCTTACATTTAGGAAATACTCTATGACTAGGAGAGCAATGGGTTTTATAGTTGGCCTGAATTTGCCAGCAATGCAATGAGTTAGGAATTGGAGATTACTCATTAAAGACAGGTGTGGAATATTTGGTGTTACATGTTAGAAGATGGATGTTGGGAGCATCTATGAAATACAGGCTGGGGAAGTATTGTTTCACCTAAAGGGACTCAGATGAGAAGCAGCAAACAAGTGGAAAGGCTTTAGATTCTTTTTTACTGGTTGTAGAAAAGTCACACAGGCTCAGATCCTACCAATACTGAGGCCCTGATTTTTAATTCAGTGCAAAGATTAGGAGCCATAGTAGCAGCCTGAAAAGGGGTTATGGCAGTAGATGTCATACCAAGTTTAACAGATTCCTCTGAGCCCATGTCATGACCCTGAGTTCACATGCCTTTGCTCTCAGCATGGGGAATGGTAGGAAGCTGAGAAGAGGATGTAATTTTTTTTTTTTTCTGAATCAGGTCCTGAGCCATAATATTTTTTACACATGAACTTATATTTTAAGGCTCACCCTAGGCTTATAAAACAAATGCTTCTTTTAAAGCACATAAATCAAGTAAGATGCTAGCTGGATTTTCCCAGGAGAATATTCATATTCAGTGATTGAGAGGATTTATTCTCTGTTTACATTTATGAGACTTGGCAACAGTTAGTGGAAATAGAGAAGTCAGCTATCTTCCTTTAAAGCAGGTAACTATATCCCTTTGGCTGATAAAGATTTACAAACATCTTTCCAGTTGATTTATTCATGTTAACTTTGCTGCTGATCTATTTTGAAAGTCATAAGAATTATGGCAATTTTAATTTTTCAAAATGAAGCTGGAGAATTGGTTTTGTCAGCCACCACCTAGTAACTGTCCAAATAATATGTTTGAGTGGGGCAGGGAAGGGGGGGCGTGTTATCTGGTCCATTTTGAAGATGATTTGTCCTTTTTCATATGAACTGAAGGACTCAGAGCTACATTTTCTGAAGTGACTGCTGAGAATACCCAGATAGTTTTTCAGCTCTCACGTGCTTTGAATGTGGAAATCTCCCCTCTTTTGAGCTTTGAGCTTCAAATTGAAATTCTCTGATCATTAGTTATGCTTTTTATTAAATCCTTTCTCTCGTCAGGTATTCTCTTTGCTCTAAAAGCATCTGCACTTGGAAGTTGTGCTGGACATTCTGCAACAGGGTGCTCACAGTAGCTGAGGTTTTGGATTAGTCCTTGAGCTAACGTGGAAGGTAATAGACTGGATTAGGTTGAGTTTCAAAACCCATCAGTGCGGCAGATGACTGTCAGCAAGAGTGGACAAACAAACCACACCTCAGCATCACGGGGAGAAAACCTCACTCTGAGTGTTGCGTCACTCCATTTTTTTATTTTTCTCTAGCTTGAGGTGATACAGGAAGACAGCGATTCCCCAACATGTTGGATCAGTGTCAAATCCTCAAAGGCCTTGAGGAATGACAGGCACTGTCATTTCTGTGAAAACACCATACACTCCACTGTCTGAGATGTTCTTTATGGATGTGATGCAGAGTATTGAAGGATGTCTTATAGACATCCAGCTGTCCAGGCCCACACTGTGAGCGATCACAGATTACATCTGCTGTGCTTTCCTGGCTGATTTTCTCTATTAAGCTCTTTTTGGTTTATGTGCTCTGCATGCAAACCTAACTTAGGAATATACCTGATTAATTACCTTAGTGCATTTGCTGGATGAGGCATTTCACAAATATGCTAAAGATACAATCACCACTTTAAAAAGGTTGTGAGCTGTTGATCCTGTCCTTCTAAAAAACACTGTGCCACAGCCAGAGCACAAGCCACATTAGAGATTAAATACCATCCGTATCCTCCTTTGCATCTGTGGAGACCTGGCAACCCCAAGACAAATTTCTTTGCCAGCTTCTCAGCTGGAAGAGCTCACCCTGTTTACCATCCCTCACCATGCTGAGTGCTATCTGCCTCCCAGCACAGAGGGCCCATAGAATATATTATTCCATTAACACTTGTCTGTGTTCTGTACTCTGCATATTAGAGCAACTGAGGAGATCAATTATCTTCAGCTGGGGATACTGAGCCTTACTATGACTTTTTTTTTTTTAATGTTTATCCAGGGTGTTGTGAACTTTCATTCTCCAAAGGTAGCAATCAACAAAGATAAATTGAGTGGCAGGAAACAGCTACTTAACTAACTGCTTTCTGTACTTTGCACAGAGATCTGAATCCAGCAAAGGTGAGGCTCTAAAATGAAAGCTAAGGGAGGATTTGGGTGGCAAAAACCAGCCAGCTGAGATCACAGAGAAGGAGATGTTAATGGAAAAGATCACACGCAACAAAACCAAACAAAATGAAGCAGCTAAAGACAGTGATTATATAGATCTGAACAGACTGTTGACTATGTGGAATTGCAATTATCTTGCGGGCTCCTGGGACCTTGCTCAGGGAATCATTACTACAAAACTAAGAAGATTGTTCTCAGGTGCAGAACATATTGATTTTGCTGTTCTCCAGCATCTTGCAAAGCAACTGACCATGTCATTTAAGTGTTCGTTAACCAAACACATCAATAAACATAAAACTTTCAAAAAAGCAAAAATTACCTCATAAATAATTATAAAGGAGTGAATTATTACCTAGGAGCAAGTGTAATTGATGTCATTATAAATAAACCACAAAATATATCCTGTACTAACCTTAAAAATGTATGAAGGCGTCCATCTACCTTGTTAAAAAATGATAGTTTTTCTTGCCAGGAAAACAGCTTTCATAGCTGCCTGAGTGGAAGAGGTGCGTGCAGAGAAGAGATTGCATTGTAAATATATTTTATTTACTTTATTTTTCCTTTTTTTCTCATCCTTTTTATGTGAATTCAAAGCTTATAAAGAAGAAACACAGATAACATTTATTACAGCCAAGCTGAAGGGAGGGAAAGAAGAGTTTCTCTGTATGGTTCACATCAGCCTTGACCTGCAGCGTTCCAACTATTGCAATCCTTGACCTTTGAAGAGCAGCTGTCAGTAACAACAGGCTTTTTTTTCCCCCTCCCAAGGACTGCAAGGACAAGCAAATTCGTTTTGAATGTGTGATGTGAGGTAGTCAGTAATGGCAAAACACTCACATCCTCTGTTCTCCAGTATTGCCTCTTCATCTGTAACTGCAGTTAACACCAGCAAGATATTAATGCAGAAAGAAATGAGACCCTTGGCTCGGTGTTGACTGATGGCCCAACAGATCTCTTAATCGAGCCCCTTCTTCTCCAAACACTGAGACACAGACAAACCCACAGGCTGGGTCAAAGGGATAAAGAGGAGGGCTTTAGATTTTCGCTGACTAGTAAGTGGAAGGGACAGATGAATCCATACGGTAATGGTAGTCTTTTACCTTGTATTTCATACATGAAAGAAAAGAGTTGAATGCTTTCTTTGTCTGTGCTCTCATTTAAATAATCACAAATCTGGGGCTGACCAATTCCCAGAGAAGTCAGTCAAAGACTGTCACTTGGATGTGAGGCATGCCTTACATGTTACTTTGGAGGAGAGCCTTTAATAAAAAACCTTTGCTAGCCGAAGTTGATGGCAGAGTGTCTCCATCCCACTTCCCCTGGATCCTGCATGGATCTTTGCAACAACATGCTCTCCACCAGCCCCCCGGATTTAGGGAAGCTGTTTATAAATAGTACATAAACTAGAGATGGGACCTTACGTTGTAGGATTTTGTGGAATCTGTATCTAGTTGACTGATGAATTACATTTTCTGTTTTAAAAGTCTCAGTGAAGAATCTGAAGGAAAACTGATTTGGTTTAATTTTGTACATGTCCAGAGATACGTTTCTTTCCAGATCTGATTAACTTGAGTGCTTACATATGATGAGAGATTTTGGACTCAAAACAGGCTGCTGGTTGTTTTGACTTCCCAGCAGTTGTTGCTGTCAGTTATTCATGTTTCTTTTCTCTCCTGCCTTGCACCACCCTGGCTTCTGTGGGGCTTTTTTTCTTTTTGCAACTCTATTTTCACAGAAATTTTGAGTCTCCTGTTCATGCAATAAAACCTGAATTTTCTCCAAGTACATACTCTCTCATTTTTTCACCCTGATTCAAGAGTAAAGCTAATGTCAATAAATCAGACTTTCTCATTGGGATTTCAGAAGTCTTTGCTTCCAAACACCTTCCATAAATTTGGAGTCCCAATTTTCTGTCAGTTTTGGGCAAGCTTAGGAGTCACTGCATTGGAGAGATGGGAACATGAAAAAACAGCAATGAAGGCAGAGTGAGGGACTAGAACAAATAGTCACATGAAAACATTCCTATTGTAATTCCATGGGACTTCTTGATACATTCATCTGGGCAAAGTGATATATTTGGAGAGGTCCAAGCAATTTGTCATGTAGCTTATTAGTTTTATTTTCTTTTCCCACTCAGACTCTCTGTTTATTAATTTACTTTATTCATACAAGAATTTCTTCAAACATTCTCAGAGCATCTGGATTATTTTGGTTTTGACAAAATAAAAAAATCAGACATGGTATTCAAGCAGGGGATAATTATTGGCAAGGGAAGACTGGATATGATCTGAGCAACATGGTCTAGTGGAAGGTATGCTGCCCATGGAAAGGGGTTTGGAGTCAGATGAGCTTTTCAGGTCCTTTTCAACCTAAACCATTCCATAACTCCACATTAATGGGGAGCAGAGGAGAAAGGAAGAAGGTGGAGTGCTGTAGAAAGAGAATTGGAAAAGAGAAATAAATAAAAAACAGAGGGAGAGCAACATTAGGAAAAGTTGGTGAGCTTATCTTATGGTCTTATGAAAAAGAAGGAATATCATAAGTTGTTATCACAAAGTTAACCCTGCCTATGTGCTTGTATCCTGATTGTTTCCGTGTCTGACACTGGGTTTCCAGATAATGCTCACTACTCAGCCTAGTGACATTGCCTGAGAAGCAGCAGAGTTAAAAAAAGTAAATAACAGTAATAGCAAGTAATAATACTCACAACAATAACAATAAAAACAATGACAACAACCCGGCATGACCTGGTGGGACACCTGCTTATCTTAGGCATGTAAATTTTTCTTTGGTTGTTTCTTTTCTGTCTCCAAAGACTGTCCTGTAATTCAGATTACCACCTTGGCTTGCCTTATTTTTAGATAGCTAATTTTTAGTGTCTGCAGTCAAAACTACTCCAAAAGTCATGTTCTTTTCACAGAGACCACAACTTTGACAAGCTTTACGTTTTCACTCCATGGCACCATATAGCTTAATTAATTAATATAGTTGGCTGATGCAGGGTCTCAGGGGTCTCACTCATCTTGGATTTTCCTTTTTGTAACAGTAATAATTTAAGGATATGTGCAATCTACAAAAGAGAGGAGGGGATGGAGCGCAGTTGTTAAAATGTGAATAACATTACTTAAATAAAAAAGAAATCATCTGATGATTTGACTGACTTTATCAGCTGACATGAAACAATAGATGTGGCAATATTACAACTAACTTAAAACAGGAAAAAAGGGTTAGGAACTGGTGCTACAGGAAAGCAAATACAAGCCTGAAGTTAAGCAGTACATTGTGCCATTGAAAAAATAAGGAGTTGACTTGGAAGTGAAGAGCTTTAGTTTTGAATTTGGAGATTTTTCCTTTGCTTCTCTAGACTGTCCAGCACTCCCTCCAGCTCCCACATTTCTGGCACTGTGTTCATAACCCCGGTTGGAGGAGCTTATCTCAACCTCTCCGCTGGGGAATGGAAACAGAACATATAGTGCAAGTTCCTTGGCTCATCATCCACTCTGACAACAACCACAGCAACAACAAGAAGCTGGACTTATTTTTACTACTTGGCAGTGGAACAGCTTTGGGAAGAAAAGGTTTCTGAAATTACATTTTCATTAAAATTTGGGAAAATATATGAGGGGGAGCATAAGGATGTATATTTAATGGTACATTGAAAGACTTATTTTCACTTAAGCTGAGACATGCCTGGGAACAACATTTTCTCCTGGACAAATACAGAATGCAACAAGCTGAAACTGAACCTGCAATTGAATCCATATCCAGAAAAACTGTTAGGAAAACAGACCAACAGAGAGGGGAGGGCAACCTTTGAATTAGGAATCAGGAGTAATCTCTTCTTTGGCTATCATGTCTTAGTAAATAAGTTATATATTTTTTTTTTTATCTTCTAGTCAAGCAAAAAAACTTAATATCAGTTTATGTCAATTTGTATCTTTTATATAATGATGGAAGATTCTGTATTGAGGAGTGTTAGTGTACTGACTCACAAGTAAGACATATTTGATTTTTTTGATGGACTGATTATATAGATGTTAAGAATATTTCCCCATATTCCCTTTGGAATAAAAAGGAAAAATGACAAAATTAACATTTATTGTGTTTGAAAAATAATTGTTATTCATAATTTCTTGCAATTAGCACTGTGTTAATTATCTCTTCCTAGTTAATTTTCTTAGTTGCATCTAATTAAAACAGCATTTTCTGGAAACAAAACTATGTCTATTGAAGAGATTAAAAGTATTGGAGGAAATCTGCAATTCATTTATTTGATTCTGCTGCCTGAAATTTACTAAAAAGTCTTTGTTAAGCTACAGATTTAAATCCTTATTTTACTCCAGATTTGCAGAACTTTAAATAAGAGCAAACTCCTATACATAGGTTTTCAGGAATTCTTTTATGTGGAACATCTTGGTTCTGCACAATCCAGAAGTTGGCTGGTTCCCACATTCCTAATGATGACGTGCAGGAAGGAGTTCAGCATGTTGGCTGTTGATTTGTCAATAGCTTAATTCTCCATGACAACCTCCCCAGAGGAGTGAGAAAAGTCAATAGCACAAAGTTCACATCACCTTGGATAGCTGATGGGAGGCAAAACACAATAAAGAAGATAGAGGCCATAAACTGTGATAGGCAATGATTAACCCATCAAAATGGAGAAATATAAAGAAATTTATTTTGTCATTAAAATGACAAAATACAGTGAGTCATTTGGCGCTGATCTAATTAAAGAATGTTCCAATGTAAATCACAGAGTTATATAATCTGAAAGCCAGGGTAAAAAGGCATTTGGCCTAACCAGTGATTTCTGAAGAGTCCCTATAAATATATTCCTCCACTTGACATCTTTGTCTTCTACCTGTAGCTCACTTTTGTAAATTTGGTGAGGGCAAGCTCAAGCTAAACCCAGTCAGAGACAGAAGAGGAGCTCTGACTAGTTTCTGTATGTTTTTTTGGCACAATTTGGCAAAATGGATTTTTTTTTTTCAAGTTGGGGAAATTTTTTTTTTTTCCCCTTGGAGTTTGTAATTAGGTCTTATTGTCATTTGATAATTTTCTTTACTTATTTCTAATGGTATTTCTGATGGCTGTTTTAAAAGGTTTGCCTTTGGGAGAAATTGAGAAGAGAGATATGGATTTCAGATCTATTTTACCCAGGCCCTGGGGCTCTGAAATTCCTTTCTTTAACAGGAAAATCAGTAATGACTTGTTTTTGCCAGAACTTCATTAGTAGTAATTTGGTTTCATAACATAAAACCAGACTGGGTTGGTTCAGGTTTAGTTCCCTTTTTTACTGCATGCTCCAAGTCTGAAGATGAAATTACTTGGGCATTTTAAAATTTTCTGAATTTTGATGCAAAAGCTAAAGTTTGTGAGCTTATTTCTTTTGAAGAAGTTCAAAAGATGTGGTGACAGGGACTTCTTAGCTTCTGCTCTGTGTTTAGATGTTGTTACTCTTGCTGGTATGCACCTTCCAGCACTGATATTCCCTTATCTGTATTCACTCTGGTGCATGAGGCTGCCATATTTACTCACAGAAAGTTTAGCAGCTGATGAACAACAGTACAGAAATTGATTCTTCTAGTTTCTCCATGGCAAGAGGCAACATTTCTGATTTTGCTGGTTTCATCATCTGTATCCAGGCCAGATATTAGGTATATGTGAAACAGGATCAAGAAGACTGATGACCAGCTCTTAAGCATGCTTTTTAGAATGTCCTGCTTTAATGCAGTTGGCCATATTGTCCACAGTGTGTGGTATAATTTCACATGAGTTCATGTCACTATGTTGTTCTCACCAATTTATTATTCATCTGCCATGTCTAAAATATTTATAGGCTGTAAGGTTTGTTTCTTCTCCAGCACCTGTAGTGTTTATGCCCAACAGTAACTTGGGCATCTGTCACAGCAGGCAGATTTGGTGGTTTTGGCTGCTGTTCCATCATCAGTGACCCAAAAGGCTCCCAAAGTGACCTAATTATGAAATGTTGCTGACCAATAGCACATTTACATCTCTCTGTTAACAACATTAATTTTAGTATAACTCTTTCACTTACTATCCTTCTGATCAATTAATAATGCCAGCATCTGCTATAATGAATGTCATGTCCCCATCAAATAAACCTCTCTTATCCATTAGTAATTATTTGCTGTGGCCTTCATCAAAAGATGAACCTTCACTTCAAGCTCACGCTTGAAGTGAATGTTCAGATGATATTATTTGACTAATATACCACTTGAATCTGACCTCTTCTCCGTTGTGCAGTATAGGCTGATAAGAGACTTTGTTCCTTTCTAGTGAAATATAGTCTTGTTCATTAAAATCTGAGGTATTTGATCACAGACTTTTCAATGAGGCCAGAGTTTCTTACAGTAGAGAGGCAAAGACTGACATTGTCAGAGGCTGCTTCAAACCCTTGTCTTCTTTCTTCCTAGTTCAGTCTCCATACAAAATCCTAGCAGTTTTTTTTTTTTTTGTTTTGGGTTTTTTTTTGTTTGTTTTTTTGGTTTTTTTTTTCTGTTTTCAAGATATTTCTGTGTTCAGTAAAGCTTTCCCTTGTTGCACCTTCCTTGTCAGCTATAGTCACTGTTTCTGGTGATGATAAGTTTCAATCTTGATAAGGCAGGTGGGTGTTTTGCAGGCAGTTGAAGAAAATCAGAAAAGTTCTGTTGTTCCATGGATGAACGTGGCTTAAGGCTCTCTTCACAGGCATCAAGTCTCTTGCTTCTGGCTATGTGACAACAACTTCTCTGGCTGTGTAACAATTTTTATTTTAGAGTTAGGACTTTTACTGTTTGCTGGAAGATTAGGCTGTTGCTTTTACATTATGTTTAATGGAACAAGGTTGCCATTAAAAACACTGAGAAGGTGCAAGTATCTGCAAGTGGTCCCAAGCTTTATCTACTATTACACATATTTTAAATTTTGAAATTGCTGTTTTTCTTCAAAGTGGTCTGTTTTCACTGAAAGAAGCTCACTTCTAGCTGCAAAGTTCTTGAATTCTCCCCATCAGCTTTCCATTCTCCTCAATTTTTATAATATTTTTTGGTCTCTCTAATTGAGCTGGTTTCTACTTTGCAGTGATTCTGGAAAACATCCTGAAAATCTTCAGGGCTATGGCTGTTTTCCAATACCTGCTTGATTCTCCATCCTCGCTGCTGTTTCTCAGTACTGATGTTTTTCCTATATCTAGTTGCACATTAGAAATAGAAAACCTCATTCACTTGATACAGTGAAGTTAAATATCTTCTAAAGCCTACTTCCCAAGGTGTACAAGCTTGATTAGCTTGAAATTGGATGAACTTAGGTCTAATGAGCTGATTCTGCTAGTTGATTTGGCAAGGTAGAACTTACTGTTAATGAGTTTATTTATTTCTACTGGATGTTATTCCTTTAGGAAACACCATAGATCTCTCTCATTACTTCTTACCCTGAGGATTTCACACAGACAAAGACCCCAGCCTCTTTGTTGAATCTCACCTCCTTGAGAATATTGCTACTACTTTCTTATTTCGAGGTACTATTTTGATGTTTCCATTTTGCCCCCAACATAAGAGGAAAGGAAAAACTGGAGCGTGATCATGGGCTCAAGTTCACCCAAGCCCTTATGCTGTGGCTCAGTACAACTCTTATAAATGGGCTGAACTTTAAATGAACTACATATAGGACAGTTTCCGATGCATCAATTCAGGTGTGTGCTTTAGTGGTATTGTCAAATGAAGACCTAGACTTCAAGACTTTGCTTAGTGAGGGAAGAAAGACTGTAAGTGCCACGTACATTTGCCACCAATCAAGATGTATTGGAAAAGAGCTCCAGAAAAGAGGGCCTTATGGTGAGCTAGAAATGAATTCCCAACCTTAAAATTGCAATGACCAGCATCCAAACTCAACTTTTCTCCTTTTTACAAACTGGCTGGCCAATGGCAAGACCAAAGGACTGTTAGAGACCTGAAACCAGTAAAAATTTGGAGCAGTGGTTTCATGCAGCAGAGCTGCTTGTGCTGTTGTGTTATCTAATTCCAACCCAGAAAATTTTCTTCTCAGTAAGGGATAAGAGTTGAGAAGCAGTGATTTAGGGCTAGTGGGAGGGACAGATGCAGGAGAGTAGCACTTCTGGCTCTAACATTGTTCAGCCTGTTGTGTAAGATTAACGACTGTGGACTACTCTCTGTTTTTCTCTCTCTACAACTGTGAGCAATCACCTCCAAGATCAGCCCACTGCTGGCTAGCCAGCAAATAGATAATAAGATCCCTGTGTGTTAAATATGCACAGCTGCATGTCTGACATTGCTGATTCATCTGCACTCCCAGATACCAAGGGCCAGCTGCCTTGCTGGGGTGAAGGAGGAAGAGATCCATTAAAGAAAGAAAGCTTGAAGTATAATCTCAGACCTTGTAGCTGCTCTAGATTCCTGGAGTCTCTCTCCCCTCCCCATCCTTTCTGGCTATAAAGTTTGAAAGCACCAGACTTTTTTACTTTACCATTTAAAAAGTGAGCTGGGTTGTCAGCTGAGCTTTCCCTGAGCTCCTGCAGTGCTAATTTTCACTTCCTCAAGGTGGTTATTCAGAGGACCCTGGCCAGTCAAATGAGTCACAGTTCTTTCCTACAACCCTCTTTTATTGCCTGACACTTTCATTCAGCAAGAAAATGAAGCAGTCATTACCTTTACTTCCTTGTCTATCTCCTGCTCTCCATCCTCTCCCCCTCCAAGTACTTTTGTTTCTGGCACACTCTTTGGCAGCTCTGAGAGAAGAAAAACAGTGTATTCATAACCTTCTGCGTGCTCATGGCTGAACTGGTCTTAGGAGTCTGACAGCACTCAGTGAAGGAAGTGGCATCAGCTCTTGCCAAGAGTTTAAAAACCAGGACCCTTCAGCATTTCTCCTGGTGCATGGTCAGGCACTGGAGTCAGTGTGGGTGTTCTTATATATGCATTTTTTGAAAATAAAGATTCCCTGACAATGGTGCCAAGGTAGAGATTAATTGTGTCTTCCTGTGTTTCTGTCACCTGCCTCTTACACCCTGGGGCTGGAAATTTTGGCCGTCAAGGGCAGAAGAGAGAAAATGGGGGAAGGAGATCTGTGTGGAAGCCAGTGACTGCACCAAGGAGTGTTTTGCAGTGCCAGTGCTATGGTAAACACAGCTCTGAGGCTGCTGTTTCTGTGTGAACCAGCTCATGTCTGGCCATGATGGATGAAAAGAGCACACTGATGTCTGTATTCAGAAGGCCACGTAGAAGATGGATTCTCAGCAAAGTGTCCTTCAGGAACTCTGCTGGAGGAGGAAACAGGGCCCGGAATGAAATACATTGCTATCTGTCTACATGGACTCTTATTTGGTCTTATCCTTAATATTTTACTTGCAGCTGAAGCTGTGTGGCATACTTGTAAAGGAGGAATGTCGTCTCTGTTCTACTGACAGATGTAAAGATCCTTTAAACCTTGATTTTATTATGTAAACTTCCTTGTCACTGGTGTTCTGTCAGTACTCTAGTGGGAGGGCTTTCCTCCCCAGGTATAACAGTGCAAATGCTCTGGTTATGGCACAAGGTTCAACTTGGTCAGATTCTGTCACATAAATATACATCAAGTTAAATCAAACACAGCTTTCACCCTGTTGGAAAAGCCCATTCATAAGAAGTTGTTTGAGATTCACAATATAACCCAGTGTGTAAAGATAGCCAGTTCCTCTAAAGCCTTGTTTCTGGGAAGATGTGGAGTGTAAGTGAAGTGCAAGTGAAGTGCAAGTGAAGACCAGTAATTAGGCTAAAAACAATAGATAACCTATGTCCTTGGATTTTATATGCTTGGATTTCCAGTACTCCACCTTTTTTTTTTTTTCCCTTTGTTTTTGTGGTGAGAAACAGTGAAGGAATAACCAGAATCTGGGAGGGAGCCCTTCCAGAACAGCATGTTACAGACAGTCACTGTCTGGAAAAAAAGGAAGTGATAATATTTTGGAACATAATGACATTTTGTATATAAAATAATGGAATTGGCAAAAGTTTCATACAAGAGCACATGCTTGCTTATTGCTAACTGAATGTGAGAATGAATCCCCTCCTCCCATCCTGTCCATCCTGTGTTTTAAAGTGCAAAAACATTAGCGGTATCTAAACCCCAAATGGTACAGAAAAGTTTAGCAGAGTAAGCTAAAATTGATATAAGCAATTGATAGAGGAGAAGATATGTTTCTCACAGTCTTTTGGAGAATTGGGTTTGCTATAACTACAGATAGGATACTGCTCCAAAATATAACAAAAATAGCGAACTCTATAACCCCTTTTGTGCTTGAAATATTGTGGAATCTGTTGTAAGCAGGACATTTCCCTTGGTAATCGAGACAGCCAAATAATGTATCAAATATACTCTCAAGGATGTATCATCATTGTTAATATTTTTCTTCATGCTTTTCAATGTATTTTGTTAGCTAAGTGCTTGTTCCAGACTTCAGCCTGGTTTTAAAAGGGCATGAGCATATGAACTCCTGATAGGGATCTCTATAAGTGAGACTGGAGCCAAGGCAGTATCTAACATGACTTTGAACTAAACTCTGGCATCTATATGATATTTTTTTCCTTGTTAAAACCCTTTGGAAAAGTATCACCCTCTTTGTGAGCAGAACAAGGCCCTGGATGCAAATGGATTGGAAGATTTTTAGGACTATATTTCTAAAGAAGACTTGAAGCAATAGGCTTCTCAAATCCTTACACTTATTTATCCCAGTAAATTACATTTTGCAATCACCTGCATGTGCATCTCACTTTTTACATTTAAAAGGTGTACTTTAATACCAGGTACCACTTTGGTATATTTTGATTAAACAATTGGAAGAATAAGGGGTCCTAAGAAGAATAAATCACCAAAATGGAAAAAGCCATGACATTTCATTGGTTGTAAAGGTGGTCTAAGGTGATTTAGGCTGCAGAAGTGGGTACTGTCATTAACTGCCCAAAGTTGGGTGGACCTGTGACCTTTTCTGAGGGACTTTGAACCCCGGTCTGCCTGGTTCCCATCACATGTTCACATTGCCTAGCAACTCAATCAGATCTAAGAGCCTTTCTTAGATAGGAATATTTGGCCTCTGCTTGCACAAGTCAGCAGGAGACACAGTTCAGAGTGGAAGCCACAATTATTGTAATTTTATGTATCAAGATTTGTCATCTATCTATATACACAAGGTACTGAAGAGTGTGTACATAAATTATGTTGTTGAAACCAAACAGGGATAAGTAGATATCTAGTGGTTATCTGACAGCATAACCCAGAGCTGATTTATGCCTGCAGTCATTCTAATGGAATGTGCAATTGTTTGGAGGCCAGAAAAATTGGAGACTTTCTTTTTGACTTCTGTAAATTTTAGGCTAAGCCCCCTGTAACTAGTCCATTTCTTCATTCCCAATGGAAAAGGATTAACTTCCCCCTTTACCAGAATTTCCATTAAGATAAAGATGGACAGGCTATAAGGTGTCTCAGCCTTCAGTGTTAAAGAAAATGGAAGCACCAGAAATGGGAAAATACCCTTCAGAGTTATGAAACCATAATATGTCTACAAAAAGCCAGAGAACATCTGAAAGTAGTCTGATATGAGGGTTTTGTAAAAGAAATTTAACCAATTGAATCAGCCAAGATTCATTCAAACAGTTTCAGGGTGAACAAGGCAAGTTGAAAAAGCCAAAGTGCAATTATCCACAGGAAATTTTTGCTTGTCTGTTGTACCTGTTCTCCTAAGGCTTTCAGAGATGTTCTAAAATCCAAACAGTAAATGTATCTGCATCCTTTGCAAAGCCAGAAGTGAGATTTCACTACAACTCTAAATTTTGCTCTTTTTGGTAGATTTACTCTTCTTTGCTGGACCCGCTGCCTGAAATCCAGGACCAGGTTGTGTGCTTGCTTCAGTCTGTGTAGATCTAAAGTACTATCTTTTCACACAGTGAGGTTTTAATGGGATAAAAGAAATTTAAATCTGGCCTTAAAAGCATCACATTCTGGAAAGCTATGAGAAAGGTTAAATCTACACGTTGATATGCTAGTGTACCACATAAAAATCTATATTCTCAATGTATTTCTATAGGGCCTGAAATTCTCTTGAGGGTTCTTGTCCAGTTTTATAGGCTTGTGAAGGCAGATCATAAAAATCTGAAATTAGTGGGCTACCTCAGAAGTAGTTGGCTGCATGTTTGAAATATATTTTAAGAAGTGTGTCCTATCATTGGTAATGACAAAATCAGCTCTGTGTATATTGGTACATAAAGGAAAATGTACATCTCAAGGAAAAGTGCTTTGGGCTCTTTTCACCTTTGTGCATTTATAAAAATCTTTCCCACACACCAAGATGATTTCTCCTATATGTTTAGAGAACTTAAAAAAAAAGAAGAAGAAGAAGAAGAAGAAAGAAGAAAAAAAAGAAAAATAATAAAATAATAAAGACAGCCACTAGATCTCATAAGCTGATGAAACAGATGATGAAGTAGAGTAAATAGTAGAGTAAATCCTGCCTGCTGTCTGTTTTTTGGGAGAAAAAAAAATCTACTGTTTTTGAGTCTTCTGTAGTGAATGATGACATTTTGCATTCAAGGAGCAAGTGTGACTTTTCCTGCTGGCCAACACTCTCTTGCTTTCTCTTGCTTTCTCTTTCTTCTCTTTGGGTGCATATAACACAACCTCACTAAGCAGGAAAACAGTCTTAAATTAATTGCAAAGCTATAGATCTTTTTTTACAAGTGTTGTAACTGCATGATGTAGTCATGAATTAAAAGCCAAAATAATACAGAGAACTGAATGGTGGAGTCAGTTCTCTCTGTGCAATGGAGTCAATTCCCTAGAGCTGCAGCTCTACGGGGAGGAAAACTGCAAACCCAGGAGAAGCCACATTTCTTTTTTGGCTTTCCAGATTTTTCCTGGTAATCTTCTGAACCAAAGGTCTGCAGGTAGAGTGGTTTGCATGAAATGGAAATCTTGCAGGCAGAACAGGGCCAGGGGGAAGATTTTTAACCTCTCTGAGTCTTCTTGCAGGACTGATGAGCACAGGATTTCAGTATTTCTCTCCTCTTCTTTTCCTTGTGGGGCACTGCTTTGACTTTGGTGACAGAGACAACTGTGCAGGGCTTGGACAAAGATCCTGAGTCAGGGTGGAGAGCAGAAGTGGTGTCCTCCTGCCATCCCCTCCTTCCATCCTGCTTTCCACCAGGCATCTAGGTAGATTTTTTTGAAGCAGTGCCTTCTGATGAGAGCTGCATTTGCATGTTTGGTTTTAATGGGAGACAGAGGGACTTCACACCTTCACTAAAACACCAGAGTTCTCACTGCTTCTAAAGTGGGAATGCCAAAATAAAAAGTGACATATTTTAATTATGAAGTGGGGTGGAAGTGGGAAGGAGGGAATAGAAAGTAATCCAACAAGCCAAGATTTAGGGTGACATCATTTTCTATATAATTGCAATACCAGCAGACACTCAATAAACATATCAGCATTGTTAAAATGATTTATGACCCAAATAGTTGAATATAAAATATTATCAATAGATGTGTCATCATTGATCTTTCCTGGGGCTAGTAGTTGAAGGATGGAAGAGGGAGGTGATTTTAACAAACAATCCTTGACAGGAATCCAAAGGAAACAATGTGCAGGGACAGACAGCTGACAAATTCAGTACGGGGCCATTAAAACATGTGATGAATTTGCTGGGAAAGTATATATTTGTGGAAGAGGTGAGCTCATATCTACCATAAATTTGTCAGCTGTGACACAGTGTTCTCAGGCCTGGCATGAATAATACCTAGCTATTTACAGGCTTTGTCTGGCAAAAGCTCTATCACTCACTCCAGGGTTATTTACAAAGAAAAGTGTCTTTCAGTCGCAAGGACATGACTTTGCCACTAAAAGATAACAGACCAAGTCAGCCAGTGGCCTCTCCATGCAAGATGAGTCTTCTCCAGAGAAGCTCTGGGCTGGAATGAATCAGATGGACTGCAGGAGGACCTCCTGGCAGAGTGCCTGGCATAGGCTGCAACAGTACATTTATCCACACTGATTAGATTAGAATTATTAATAGAGGTCTATGGAGTGGAGCAAAGGGTCATTTAGAGTTTAATTCTGTTCTCAGATAACTTCATTTCAGCTGATGGGATTGTTATTGTTGGGGTTTTATATGTTTATAGGAAACAATATACTCAATAATGAAGTCATGCATCCTTCTGGAAGATCAGGAGAGCTATTGTGTAGCTGGAGTGAAGTCTTCACAATTGTGTTAATTAAGTAATAGTGATTTGACTTTGTCTCCTCATAAAATGCATTTCAGAAGTGACTAAAAGCTGCTGAGAAAGTGTTCCCTCAATAGAAATATATAGCAAAACAAGCAAGAAATGAAAGCAGCCTTGGATTGAATGAAATAGAATTGCTGATGCAATGCTTTTACTTAAGACAGACAACAACTTGGTCTGGATTTTCTGCTTCCTGCTATGTTAATATGAATGGATCTCAATTTAGTATTGAGTATATTAGGGGTTTTTTTTCCTTGATAGAAATGGAAGGCATGACATATAGATACCACAGTATATTCTGTGATATTTGTGGCATGTTTACATTTATCAGTTGCTTGTTTCAAGCTTCAAACCATGATGCTTGAGATTGTGTCCAACTTCTGCACAGTGGGCACCAAAAGTTAGACATTGAAATTTGCATTTGAGATGATAGATTGAAATGGGCTGTGATGTCTAGGGCAGAATTTGTAATTGTTTATGAGCAGTGCCAATTAAGCTACTTTCTGAAGAAAATCTAGACATATAAATCTCATATCAAACACCACAGACCAAAAATATTGCCTGTAGTCTTTTTTGAAATGCTGTTGTTTGGATTTCATACAGCATGTCATGGTGTTCTAATAACTCAGTTGTGGTTTTGTGACTTTGTGCATTATCTTCAAGGCCTTAAGTATGTTGATAAAATTTTTCTGAGATGTTTAATTTTGCCTATTATTCTGTGTCAGGGAGCTAGCTTCTTGCATGGTGTAAATTGGACTCTTTCCATCCTCTTCAGTGGAACTGTAGTAACATACTTAATTTGAAATCAAATTAATCAGTAAGCATGGAATGTGGAAAAGCAGCATATTAATTGTTTCAGGATAGGATTTCAAATGCAAGTGAAGGAAGTCTCTCATTCATGACCCCAAGATTTGACCATAGAATAAATAATAAATCCTGACAATGCAAAATACTTCCTTAGCCTTCTAAAGGTAGTATTCTCAGTAAAAAAGAATGGTAATCCCACCTTTTTCAGCCAAATGGTGCAGCTAGATGGTCATTGAGCAGATGTTTAACAGGATGGCAATCAATGAGGAGAAAGAAAGTTACAGCATTTCCGAAATGGCCACAAGTTTGTGCAGTAAAGGATTTTTATAACACAGGTGTTTATCTCACAGGCTTTGCAAGCATGTCTGACAACCCCATTGGTGTGATAAATTGTAAGTGCTCCAAAGGAGCTATCATGGTCAATTGTGTCAGTGATATGTTGGCTTCAAGTGATTTAGTGTGTGTGGTAAATGAAATAACTCAAAGGAATTGATATGGCCTTTTGATCAACTCTATTCTGAAAGAACCCTCTGGAAGCAGTAAGACCTATTGCTCAAACTCAATCTAGATATGGCAGGTTTAATTCCCACCATTCCCACCAATATAAGCACTCTGGTCTTATATTTTTAAGTGGATGAAAAAAAATATTAGGGGCTGGCCTGAATACTTTTATCCATTTTGTCTTTAGTTTATTGTGTTACAAATAGAAAATCAGTGATTTCCAGCCAGGGCATGGAAAATGGAGCAAATACACCTGCCATCATGCTTCTCCTACTTTGTCTCTTTCTCCACAGAAAAGTGTGCTGGTTCAGAAAAGAGAGAGACAGCTATTAAAGATTGAGCATATTTGGAGGGAATCTAGTTCTCTGTAGGCCTGGTGTTCATTTTCACTGGGAGAGGAGTGTTCTGAGCATTTGGGAACTTTTGTTGTGAGGACTTGCGCCATCCACTCACACTGGGAGTGAACAGACTGGAGATCTGGTTCCAGCCCCGTCCTGAGTCTGCTGGGAGAGTTTTGACAACTCTGGTACCCATTTGAATTTTGGCCATTCTATCTGTGTGTCCAAGGATTTATGCCTTTTCCTGGCTGTGTGTCCCATGACTTCAGGAATTTGCCAGCCAGAATGAAGATTATTTTAATGAAAAACAAAGTTTGGTTTCTACTACAGGAGCCCCAACTTCAGCCCTGTTGATTCCCATTGAATCCAGCAGAAGTCAGAGGGAAAACAACTTTAACAAACAGTTCAAAGCCCATAAAAACAAAAGACAAATAATCTTTCTTCAATGAACTTTACATCAGTTTCAGAAAGGTGTAATACTGCTTATTGACTTGGTAGGAAAAATATTCCTGTGCTGGCCTGGAAACTTTGCGTATGCCTCGTTTTTATTGGACTTTATATCCAGCCAGCTGTTCCACTGAGTTTCTTTTTTTTTTGTCTGAGGATCTTATTGGCTGGGTTTTGCTATATTTTATTTGGGCTTTTGTATTTAGGAAGGGAATGGTAATAGAGCAGCAGACTAGGGAGTTTTGAGGTGGAATTTAAGGTGCTTTATCTCCTTTGGAAATGTCAGTGCCAGGCTGCAGATCCCAAGGCTCTTGTGTGAAGCCTGGTGCCTTGATTCTTGCATTGCACGAAAGGAACTAAACCAGACAGGGCAAAACTTTTAGCTTGGAAAAGGGACATAAAGTCACCTCCTGAGCCTAGTGCTGCATCTGTGGGGGCTGGTGGGCTCTGGAGATTTGCAGGCACCTGATAGACACTTTGAGAGATGTGGGAGGGGAGAAGTGGATGTTGGCTGGCCAGGTTTGCCTCTAGCACACACCAGTCATGGACATGGGGAGCTCACAGAGCTGTTGGTGCAGCTCGGGTGGCACGAGTGGGAGCCAGAGGTGGCAGAGGGGGCTGGAGGTGACAGGTCTGCCTGCTCACACTCTCATCCTGGATGGGATGCCTGGGCCTGGATGCTGTGCTGGCAGCTCACAAGGCAGGCCTGCATTCTGAAACCTGCTTGATGCTGTGGTTTTTTGGGATTTTTTTGACTAAATATAATTTGACTATAAAGAAAAAAAAAACCCTTAAAATCTCCAAAGTGTCCAGAAGGATGAATTTCTCTGACAAGTAACTTTAAAAACATGTATTCAATTGAGTCCATGTGTCTGCCTTCAGACAATTTCTACTGGAAATGCCTCCACAAGTAGAGACATTGCTGTAAATAATCAGATTTCAAACACTACAATTCCTAGTCATTTTGAATATGGTTCTGGATTTTGAATAACAGATCTAAAAACTGGCTGTTCTAATACAAGAAAAGGAATTGTAAGGCCATCAGCAAAATCCAACCCAGGAAATGCTGCCAACTTAAGACAAAGTAAACTGAGAGCAGTAAATCAAACTGAAACACATATTTTTATTGTGGACCAAACAATATGGGGACTAACATTTCCACAGGCAAGGCACAAATGTCCTTTTACTATCAAAACGAAAAGCTTTTAAAGCTTCAAAAGGAGCTGCAGGCAAAGAGGCAAATAATAAATGACAGGCAGGGCTGGTCTGATGGGGGTTAGGCAGGTTGTGTTACAGGGGTCTTGAATGATTCACAAATGCCAGCTTGCCCTCCCAGCATCACCACTTACCATGTCATCCCCAGCTGCTAACACTCACAGCATTTTGGGGCAGGTGAGCTAAAACAGTTTAACAAGTGACCTCCCTTCAGCTGAGCATCTCTGTCCTTACTGGCAGCTGCCTCTGTTGCAAGGCAAAATACATCCACTGGTATTTCTTCTGCTGAAGATGCCGAAAATCAACATTCTGATAAGACAACCAACAGTATGAGCTTGCAGTGGGGCCTGCTGGCAGGGCCAGCTCAGCTGACAGGAGGTGCTTCCTCGAGCTCTTGTGGCTGGGTCACAGGCCACTGTGAGCTTGTGCCCACGCTGTCACGGTGAGGCCTCATTCTGCAGCCACTGTAAAAGCAAGCATGCAACTTAACCCAGTGAATGCAGTTTGATTTGGCTTTTAACTTAATTTTAAATTGTCACTCAGTGTGTCAATTCTTCTGAAATCTTGTACAGGGAGGAAATGTCCCTTGACTGCTATAGAGTCTGAGTTTTCCCAGCCAAAGGCAGGAAGTTTTTCAGAAAAGGGAAAGCTGCATCTCTTCTGTGTGGAAGAAATGCAGAGAGGCACAACAGGGTGTTCCATCCACATCTGAGCAGACTAGACACCTTGTCATCCTTTTGAAATGTACTCCAGGGTCTTTCATCAGGGTACTCTAGTCTTAGAAGTTCTCTTTGCAGCCCCCTTTCTGGCCTGTGGCTGCCTTTCCTGTGCCTTGTCTCCCTAGGCCTCATCCTCACACTGCTGTGGGTGACATTTGGCCCACACAGGAAGATAAGAATTAAGATTGAAAGGAACTTCCAAAGTCATCAAGTCCTGTCCCCTGCTGTTGAAGGCGACCACATCATATGATATCTTTCAAACACTTGTCTAGTTCCATCTTGAAACCATTTAGGTTTCATGCCCTCACTACTCCTACTGAGAGGCTGTCTTTCTTCTCATGAATTATAAACCTTCTAATTTCCAGCCTTAATATGTCCAGGGCAGTTTGGGCTGTGTTTAATAGATACAGAGAAAATAAATTAGTCATCAACTTGCTTTAATTTATGTGCATCAAGCTTTTGATATATATCTAGGGCCCTCCTGTATGTATTTTTTGCCCATGGGAAGATGTCTGGGTGAGGGGAAAGTGGGACAGCCCTGCTGGGTGCCTGCTGCATACTCCAGTTTGGGGTGGAGTGGGTGACCTGGACACTAAAGGAAAAAGCAGGGGGCAAGGGGACAAACAGAGAAGGAAAGTGAGGAGTGGGAAACAAGAAGATAGCTGAGCTGGGGCAAGGGCCAGACACAACTTGTTAGGAGCAATTAGGCCTGGTAATGAGCGACAGAGAACTTGGGAAACAATGTGGGGTAAAAGGCACTTTTAAGAAAAATAGATAGTGATGTAGGTAAAACATAAGCAAACAAATTATATTTATGCAATAGGCAAGCATATGAGAAGTAATACAACATGAAAGAGAAGGGTTTACAAAGAGTTTAGAGCAGGGGGAAAAAGAAATCAATTCAGCAATAAAAACCAAAATGGTTTCAAGGGTGAGATGTCTGGCTTGTGGAGGCACACTCCAGTTCTGCTCCACAAGCTGGCTGGAGATAAGCTCTTCTCTCAGCTGTAGATCTCAAAACTGAGAAATGAAGGCCTAGTCTTTATTTAAAAAAAAGAATCTTTAGAATGCAAAAATGTATTTTCTGAGAATATTTTAACATTATTTCTGTGGAGAGCATGAATTTGAAGAGTGAATGAATGGTAAAAAAATTGTTTTCTGGTGCTCAACAAAGCTCCTTGCTCTGCTGGTCAGTGAGAAGTTGATTATTACTATGGAAAATATGAATTAATACTAAAGGAGAAGCCATCCCTTTCATCAAAACAGGCTTCACATAATGAAAAAAATTCTAACAAATCAGATAATTTTGAAAAAGAGTGGCGCTTTTCCCCATCCCCAAGGCTAGCACCCTATGCCAGCATTATGTGTGAAAATGCATGGGTGGAGTAAGAAAAATGTGGGGCAACAGAAATACAAGTAGGTGATAACACAGATCTTTGTACTGAGCCAGCATTAAAAGTCCTGCAAAGAGAAGTACTTACTTGTGGTTCTTACCAAGCATTAAATTCTGAGTTGTATAAAGCCATGTCAGCTGGATGAGTGAGGGAGCTCTAAGATGACCTGTAATGCTGCATTTGTGGCCATTGAGGATCTTGTATTGCAATGACTTTGCACAGAGCAAACTCTTGCACAGGGGCCTGCAAGCTCTACTGGGTAGGGATGGAGGCAGTGTGGGAGGTACAGACACCAGCCACATCTGAGCCTCTAAACGTTTTAGCATGTCCTTGGCTTTGAGAAGTCCTGGGGACGAGGCAGGTGGTTCTGCACGACACACGTGTGATCCTGCTTTGCAGGATCAGGATCTGCTGTGTGTATTCTGCATGTGGTGCTGATGTGATGTTCTGTCATGGGAATTTTGCCAGGGGCCAGGGAGAGGATGGCTCTAGCTTTGTACTTGCTGATGGTGATTATAAGCAGTAAAGGGAAATAGAATTTCAGTTGTCAATGGGTAATCAGATGGTGATAACTTTGGCTACCTATCTATTCTCCTGCTTTCCTTAACATACAATTTAGAAGATTCTTTTTGCTTACTTCACCTGGAACTCAGTGGGAAGGAATCTACTAATTCCTGTATTTCAAAACCATTCCTCTCAAGCTAAAGATAATTTATATCTTCATGTCTGTTATATGAGCCTGGTGCTGCCAGCACTAATTCTGGCTAATTCTGCAAATTAGCCAGAATTCATCCAAGACCATTAGTCTTGCACTACTCTATTTTATTCAGAGATCTTTAGGTTTTTCCTTTATTTGATTTTTTTTTCTCCTTGGATGCACACTTATGAAATGGATGGTTTCTGTCCTTTTAGAAGGAGAGCTAGTTTCCATCAGGCCAGTTAATGAACTGGATGGGATATTTGGTGTTTGCACCGGGGGTTGCCAGCTGATGAGTGAGCTGAGGGCATTGCCTGCATCTTAGTACAAGTCATCAGGTGGCAAATTCACCAAGGAGTCTACCAGCTGTTTAACTTCATTACAGTTTGTCATTATGTCTGCCTCCTTTTTTTTATTTCTATGTTTAATCACACAATATCATTTTTATCAGCTTGTCAGGGTGTGGGAGAGAGCAGTGGGGAATTAGTTTTACTTTCTCATATTACATATCTATTTTGGTAAAATATTATGGCAAGTTCACATCTCTCCTAGTTTGAAACAATAAAATTCAAGTGAACTAATTAAGCCTGTGAGTACCAAAGCATCTAATTTACTAATTAGATGCTTTACTATTATTAACTCTTAGCTGTAAAACCAAAATAGGTGTCTACACTGCAAGATACATATCTGTGTGGTTTAAAATCCATAATGAACTAGGAATGGGCATCCAGACAGTTGCTTATAGATAGCACTTTCCCAGCTCAAAAAAGGCATTGGCTTTTGATTGAATTGTGTTATTGTCAGTATGTAGAAGCTATCACATGCAATTAGAGAACTGAGCACCAATTCCAAAGGAATCCTCATCTGCAGTTTGATGAGGCATCAAACCAAGTCATTCTTCATGCCTTACAGCTTGGCCACAAAAAGGAAAACAACTTACTTTGTGCCATATGTGTATTCAAGATGTGGAAAAGTATTGCAGGTTTGGTGGAGATCTAAGAATTGGTTGACTGGTACAAGATTTTCAGAGGGCAATTTATAGTGAGATTGGAAATTGAAATTCTAGCTATTCAACATTTGCTCTATATGCCATGCCTGGTTTCAGATGCTGTAATTGCAGTAGAAGTACATTCTTGCATGGACATCAACCCAAAAATAGCTGTTATTAAAAAAAAAAAAAAAGTTAAAAAAACCCAGTAGGCTTCTGAGGTATCCTTGCAGCCAGATATACTGTAATGTTATGAATTTGGGCTGATGTAATGCATGCAGTGGTGTTCATCTTTTAATTCAGAAAAAAGCTAGTTTGACACATATCAAGGTGATTCTAAACACTCATCACATCTCCTTCAAGAAACTGCTTCACAATAGTGATCCAAATTTCACTGGAAATTCCCCTTTGTTAATACAGTGTGTAAATCACACTGTCCCCAGCTCCTCTCTGCCAGCTCTTCTGTCTACTGACTGCGTTCAGAAAATTACCTCTATCCCAGAAGGTCAGAAAAAGTGCTACCAGTGGTGAGATCCGCTTCTATGGAATCTCCTGTCAGATTCCCTGGGGGTTTGGAGCTCTGCTGATTGTTCTCCAAATTACTGTATCTCTCTAACAGGTTTTGTGTCTCAAAATTTACTCTATTCCTGACCTTCTCAGACCTCTCAGCTGGAAGTTTACCACAACACCATCAAACTGCACAGTGTAACCTTTTAAAAATGTTGTTAATATAGGTTAAAATCACAAATGCATTTTAGGTTTGATTTCTCTTTTTGAAATTCCAAATTACGCTGCATATTGGAAAGGCCTGCTTTGGCTCGGAGCCATTCTGATAGATGTCACATTGCTAAATAAGATGGGCTTAGAAATATGCCTCAGTGTTTCCTTTTTTATTTCAAACAAATACAAGCAGTAGATTAACATTTGGCTGACCCTGGCAACAATTGCTAAATGTAATGTTTAGAACAACCTAACACTCTGATACTCTGTAGTCCTCCACAGTGGAATGTTGTTTTCAGACAGCTTTCCAAGCTGTACAAATTGTGGGCATTTCTACATCAGGAGCCAAAGGTACTGACCAGCAGATCTGATGGCATCCAAACAATGTGAGTGATAGGGGTTTTTTCTTGACCTGGTTATGCAAGTAACACCAAGGTGTTTGCTATTTGTCCTGCTATTTGCTTCAAATGGTTGTTTAAAAATCATACTTTTGTATCTGTTATAAAGTTTGTGTGATATACTGCCCAGAAAATCTTTCACTGTACACATGCCAAAAAGTGTGTAAGCAAGTGATAGAGTCAAGTCATGTGGGAGAAAATTAAATTTTCATATCTTGTAAATGAAATATACATTAGGGAGTCTCTCCAGTGACCTCCAGACTCTGTAATTTTTGGATTGGATCTGAAGATCTAAATCATGCAGCCACAATGGCCAGTAATGTGTAAGTGGTGGGTACTGCCTTGCTATGGGCCTGTGTCAGTAAACAAATGGAACCAGTTTTGGAGAACTGCTATTGACAGTAAAATTCTAATTTTGCTCCAGCTCCCAGAACAGATGTACCTCAGAGTCCATAGACTGCAATACTTAACTGCAGCTACTCAGCTGTGACCTTCAGCCTCAGGCTCACTGCAATAAAATTTTCATGCAACCATATGGAAGAATATTTTAATAGAGATTTACTGTCAGTAACTGTCCCAAAGGAGCAAATAAGGAAGCTGTAACATATTGCGTACAGTAAATCAAGGGGACTTCAATGGAAAAATGAAACCTCCCTGAGGCAAGCATCTTTAAAATTACAGGCAACACTTTGTACAAATATGTGTACAAAGGACTAGTTATGCACTCAGTTAAGCAACGCAAAATGGTTTTGATTTTAAGATATATTTATTAGAATTTATTTATTGTGTTTTGTACGTGCTAATGGGGGAGGGGGCCATCTAGCTGGGGTCACCAGCAACTGCTGTGCAAGTTTGATTTCATCAGATGTGATGCAAAATGGGCAAAAGCAGAGGGAGGTAGAAGGATTGCCAAGTTGATGAGTTCACACAGCAAACTGCATCTCCCAGCAAACACAACTGCAATGGTACTCTCTCAGCCTCCCTGACCGCATTGGAGGGTTTTAGTTAAAAGCAGTTAACCTCTGCTATTGCTCACTGCTTCCTGCAGCCTGGTGCAACCAGCAGGGAATGAAGGGGAAAGTCCTGCTGGAGTGCTCAGAAGCAACCAGGAAGCACAAATGCCATTGCTTTGGGAGCGTGTCAGAGCTGTTCCCTGCTGGCACTCCTCTGGGAACCCTCGTGAAGGCAGGCAGATCTGAGAATCACGAATCAGCAGAGGCCTGTCTATTTGTAGGTCTTCAGGGAGTTCATAATTCCCTTTATAGCGCTTCAAGCTCTTACCCTTTCCTTTGACAGTACTTTTTTGGGAATTTCTGCAAATGGATAAAGGAAAACAGGAATGTCAATTTCCCCTCTAGTCTCACACTGCACACACACTTGTTTTGTTCCCCTAATGAAACTAATAACAAGACAAGGCAATAAATCAGGTTCAAGTAGATTAAATGCTGATGGAGGTAAGACCAAGTTATCCTTTGAAATGTTCAGTACAGTCACGTAAAAACCAGCCTACCTGAAAACATCCAGGTGTCTGCTAAGTACACTGACTTAGGAAGTATGTGATGAGAAAAAGAAGACATAACAAAGCCCAGGAAAAAGAAATAGCCAAGTGACAGGAAACAAATCTGCCTTTTTGAAAGACAAGTGGAGTATTGCATATGAGGGTCTCAGCCACAAAAATGAGGCAATTGTTAAATTTCATTAAAGTAAAAAAAATGATACAGTTTTTCTTTTAGGTAAATCTTTGAGGGCGGAAGGCTTAAGGAGTGTTCTCTGCTTAGGAGGGCTGTGGTGATACAGATCTCAGGGCTGAGGTGCATTAATGGTTATTGCTTTGAATGGATTGTATAAAGCTTATTGCTTTGAAGGAGAAGTAGCAGGGTGTATCTCAGTAAAAAATGTGAAGAAAGGAGTTACAACCATGCCATAAACCTGTGCATTTGGTGGGTAGGAAAATATCACAGGAGAGAATGAGAAAAAACAAATATTCTCCATTTTTGCAACTAAAAACACGCTGTATAAAAGGAGCTGCACTTCATCTGCCATATTTTCCTAGAGTGTTCTGTGAGAGCCTGCATTTTTACTAATTAAATGGTGCCAAGTGACCCCTAGAAAGTAAAAAGCACTTTTAAGTACTCCTTTAAGTCTGGCCTCTGAAAGGCTGCTGTTGTATCAGTGACCTAATTCCAGAAGAACTTTATGATTTCCAACTGCTATTTCGAAGGAAGGACAGATTTTAACTTTAGAACATCTCATGCCTATTCTGGATAGCAATTAGAGGTGTTTTAAAGGAAAAAAAATCTTAAGAAGAAATACTTTTCAGTTATAATTTTCAGCCATCTCTTCGTACTTTGCAAATCATTCATTTCTCTGCTCTAAAATAGGATGGGAAATCATGGGTGGCAGCTGTGTGATCCCCTTCTTTGCTCCTCACATGTGCCTTCTTATCTGTAAGAAGTCCTTAGCTGCCATGAGTCTGAGCACTTCCGTTTCTCTGAAATCTTGCTGTGCTGTGAAACAACAGCTACAGGCACATTTCAAAAGGCAGGCAGAAAGAAGCTTCTAATGACTTAAAGTTATGTCTCTCCCAGACAAAAATGTGCCACTACATATTTGTTTTGATTTTTATATAATTTTTGGCGGGGGTTTTGGTACTATTCCTAACGCTGGATTCTGACATAAGGTTTTTTCCTTTTTGTTTCTATGCTCCTATTTCCATCTTGAAATGCTCTGTTCAAAGAATACCAAAATGAGAGGATTCTACAAGTTTTGTTTTGTTGTTGACAGAGGCTTTTGAAGAGAGACAAATCACTGAGTCTCAGAGCATCAGAGAGATTGTTGCTTCTTAGCTCAGTATCGTTTAATCACCTGCAGGCATCCCAATTACCATAAGCAGAATTACCATCCCAATTAAGCAGCAGTCCTTGCCACTTGGTGTCATTAGGCTTAATTTGGTTCCTTGGGAAGTGTCCTGATTAAGTTGATTACCTGATTAAGTGGGTGTACTCTATATGATGGGCCTGATGCATCAGTGCTTTATGTCAGTTCTGCTTGTTGATTAAAGTGCTATTATGGCAGCGTAGAAATAGAGCAATGCCAAGGTGAATCAGGACCATTGGTTTTAGCAGTCATTGTCCAAGCTTGCAAAACACTTTGTGTTTTTAGCAGGAAGTCACTGAACATAAACTACCCCTGGGTTTATAATTCTGTATTGTTGGAGAATATCAAATTGTGGTGAAATTGGACAGGCATTTTGGTTTTTTCTTCTAAGAACAAGAAAGTGAAATTTGCTCTCTGCAAAGGGGATGGCTGATATGATGGAAATGGTCTTGAGAAATGCAAGATAGGAACATTTGGAATTTAAAGAGGGTGAAAAAAAACCAACCATCCAACCCCTTAACAGCTCAGATTACTCCTATTTTGCCCTGGTTTTCCATGCTTGAAAATATTGGTGTAGCATATCACCCCATTTCAGCCCTGAGCTAGAAAACTTCTGTCTGAGAATGCGGTTGGAATTATTTTTTTAAGTTCTTTTTATCTCTGTTTGTGGTTCTTGGCTATCTCTGGGTCTAACATGGAATATCAGAATATTAGGAGCTACATGCATCCACTGATTGACACCATTAAATTGAGTGATATGACAGGAGAGGTTAATTAGGCATTAAAAAAATAAAATCACATATTTTCTATGCCACCCAGAAGTAAGAGGGAACAAACGCAAAACTAGTAAAGCAAAGTCTAGGAAAACTTTCTTTTTCATTTCTACTGAAGGAATAAATCATGTGGAATGCTGCTTAATATAATGACAGTACTCAAAATCTGCAGGTTAATCTTTGAGAAATTACTCTATATCCAAATGATACCTCTAATAGCATTAATCTCAGCTGCCTCTGGGCACATTTGTTGTAGGAGTCTATACTGGGAAGTGTCTGGACTTCTTTCACAGGCAGGGAAGCAACAAAGGAACTTTTGGTTTCCACCCAACCTGGAATAGATGTCTACGTTAGGATGAGTTGCCCTGTTGGTATAGAGTCTCTTCAGCTCTCTCAGAGGTTAATATTGGTGCTGTAGGCACCTGGACTTGGCAAGGTGAATCAAAACTCCACTCTTCACTGAGGTGGTGCTACTGGGTTGCAGATGTGCCCACTACTTTCAGCAGAACATGTTGAGAAAAGAATCTGCCCATCTGGCAAGAGATGGAGGGGTGGTATCTCACCTTACTTCTATCTCTTGTCCCTTTTTTCCGGAATATATTGCTGCAACTGGAGTTAATACAGCTATTGGCAATGATATGAACATATTTGATTTTTTCCTCCCATTAGGTTTTCATGGTGGACAGGAAGCAATTTTCCCTTCTGTCATGCCATTTATCTAAGGATAAAGGAAGAGGGATGCAAACCTGCATTAAACTGTCTTTGCTAAAAGAAATCAGTTGTCCAGCCATGTCTGTTTGATCTGTCCAGCTGATGGAAGAGATACAGCACTGACTAAGCTGACACTGTATTTTCTGGACTGTAAGCCAGCTTTTTTTGGTGGCCCTGTAAAGGGCAGAAAGAATGCAGCTTGCCCAAAGGGCTAATCAGAGCAACACCCTAGTTTAGGTGCTTTGAAAGCCTAAATATGATGGATATGATAGCAGGAGAGGTTCTCCATTTAAAAGATTCTTAAAATAGCACACAGCTGTTGTAATATTTGTGTCTTTCCTTCTTACCCAATACTCTTTAAAAGTCATTCATCCCTAAGCACTCCTGCATGAGGACTACTTAGTGAATGGAGAGGTTTCATTTGATAGACTGTAACCAGGGAGCCTCCTTGTAGAAGTCTAGCTGACTTTTCAGATCGATCTAATCTGTACTGGGAAGTGACTTTCCTAGGAAAATAACCTTTTCAAGGATATTTTATCTTGCATTTACAATAATTTCTTCAAACCAGATGTTCTAGCCCAGACCACATGAATTGAAAATGCTGGTTTGGACAGTAGTATCCAAAAATGCCTTTTGAAGTACATGAAACTGTGAGATAGAAGTGTGCATCATTAATGGAACTTTTAAATCTGCTTTTTCTTTGGAAAGCTCAGCCTACCTTTCATTCCTATCAGGATGGTTAACAGTCTGTGCTGAGGAAATGATTCTGAACCTTGTTTGTAAGCACTCATGGGTCAGATTGAAAATAGGGATCCCTGTTATGAAATTGGGCTGATAGACAGCAGCTGGAATATCTGGCCCTTTGTACCAGCATCTCCTATGTGTGTACATTCAGCTGTTGGGACCTGAGCATGTGCAGCTCAGTATTTTCTCTATCTTTGTGATCTGGCAAGAAACTATAGTGCCCTGAAAGGTTACAGATGTGGCTGTAAAGTTTGCATGAACACTTGCTCAGCTGCATGCATCACAGCTACTTGAGCCTGACTCCTCCTCGGAGTCAAGTAAAGAAGGAGCGGGGATTTCTGTAGAGAGTGCGCCTTTAAAATAAGAACATAAACACCCACTGCAGCATAGGATTCCCCAGGCTAGCTATAATTTGGGCTAGTAGGCCATATTCTGTAGCAAAAGATCCATATGGGAGTGTTTCCTGCTTGCATATCCAGCTGCCTTTGGCTGCTTAACCTGAATGATTTTCAGAAGCATCAGCATTCAGCCCAAGCCTATAAGGAAGCTCAGCCTCCTGTAGATTTTGCTATGCATGCCTCAGCTTGGCTTTTGCTAAATATTAGGCACAAACTCTTTATTTGCACTGCCTCCTTGTTTCTTACTCCTGATGATCCCTTTCCACAGACGTCAGCAGCGATACCCACATCTGCATCAGTGTGGTGTGGCTGGGATGGGCAGAGGTGCCCCTATGGCTGTTCCAAGTGTGTCTGCTCCCTGGGTTATGAGTGATCTGTTCCTTGTTCCCTGCATATGCCACACGTTCAAGGTCTGTTCTTTCATTTTGGCTGGCCAAACAGCCCATGAAGTGTCACTTCTTTGTGCCTGGATAAACACAGCACTTAGGGTCAGGTATCTAGTTGGAATATTCACAGCAAATGTACTTAAAATGCTTTCTAAGACAGTTCTTCAGTACATCATTTGGGATCACTCCCTCTAGAAACTCTTGCCAGCAAACTTGTTCACTGGAACACTGACAGGAAGAAAACACAGAAAAGGTAAAAACATAATTGAATCCAATTCCTTTGAATGGAATTGTGGTGGTTTGACAGGAAATGGGTCTTCTGGGATGCTGTGGTCAGGCCAATGGGTGCTCAGATTTTAATATTGGCATCTGGTTTGGCCACTGGGACATTGGATTCACCTCTGAGAACACAGGGTTAAAAGCAGGGCTCCGACCTGGGAGGCTCTTTTTGGATTTCCGTTGAGGGAAACGGGTCAGACCTCCCCTGCCCAGCTGTCCACTGCTGTCCATTAACTGTCGACTGCTGGGCGGGGGAGAGGAAAGCCATGCATGTGGCCCGGGAGAGGTAGGCCTGGCCCCCGAGGGTGGAAGGGTGGAAGAAAGAAGTACCGGGAGGCACCAGGCAGCCCGTCCCCCCCTCCCCACTCCTTGGAGACATTGAGAGAGAGAGTGCGGCCTGTGCTTGTGACTGTGTTACCTTGAAACTTAATAAATATGCGCTGGCAGCAGGCTGAGAAGGAGAAGAAGAGGGGATGCACTGAAAAAGAGTCCAGCCACTTGTAGGAGCTTTAAACCCTTTGTGGACAATGAAAACTTTACAGAACATTAACCCTTCCTAGAAGAGAGATAAGAGTAGAGGATGAAGAAGGAAATGGACAAGTGATGAAGGTCTGGGCCAGAGAGAGAGATGTTGGAGGAATGGAGAAGATGGAGTGCCATTTTTCTGGACTCTTTTTTGTATAGCCATGGGCTGTTTCCTTGTGATAGAGACTGCATTCCAGGGGGAGGCATGGCCTCAGAACCAGGAGGGTTCAGTGTGGGTACCCCTCGGCCCCAGGGGGTGCAAAAATGTGGAGGGACAGATGTTCTGAAGGAGAGACTGTGCCTTTTTGGAGTGAGACAAGGCATCCTAAAAAGACAACTCTAGAAGCAGCCCTGGTCCATGTTCAGTGGTGAGAGCACTGCACATGAAGGAAGAGATCACCATTGGCACAAGAAGGACTCCTCCTATTGATGAACAGGATTGATTGATTGTTTGAAATGTGGTGCCAGACAGAGTGTCGGTGATTTGGGGGAATGTATTGTATAGGGAATTTGGTGGGGAGGAGGAGGAGATGTATTTGTAAAGTTTTCATTTTCCTTGTGTGTTTCTTTTTTTCTTTCCCTTGTAGTTTAGTTAATAAATTCTTCTTTATTTCTAAGTGGGAGCCTGCTTTGCTTATTCCTGGTCACATCTCACAGCAGAAACCAGAGAGAGGGTATTTTCATGGGGGGACTGGCATTGTGCCAGTGTCAAACCATGACAGGAATGAATGAATGAATGAATGAATGAATGAATGAATGAATGAATGAATGAATATTGCTGTAAAATATTTGCAGCAACCTCACAGATGTCTTAGATTTTGGATGAACTTGGCTCAGAAGTACCTTTTTTTTCCCCCTAAGTTTTTGAACAACATTTTAAACTCATAATAAGTAAGGAATATTAAAGCTCATACAGTCTTTCCTAGATGATGAAGAAAAAAGTGCACTGTAGCCTACAAATATATATTTGTCTCCAAGAAAGCTTTGGTACCTAAGCACTGGGAATGGACCTGGCTCCCCCAAATTGAGTACTTCCCTCCATTTCTGGGCTACAAGTTTTAGATTTGTAAATGTGTATTCCTGCAGCTTTCCTTGATACAACCAGGATGCTCTGTGCTCTGTCATGTATCTGTAAGATGAGATAAATCATCAGGATGTGTCTTGAGAGATTTCTACAATTACAGACCTCAGAAACTTCATGAAAGGAGATCATCTCTCAGAGTTCGTGTCTTGCTGAGGTCAAAACCTTGTAAGAACACAGCTATTCTAAAGAATTAAATGTGAACCTGATGTTAGCACTGATTAGTCTTGCTCATAAACTTCCAACTTGAGCCAAGATCACTCTACATGCGGATAGCAGAGATGATAGCTTGATAGATCTGAAATTTAAAGCATTGTGTACAGTTGGGGTTGCTAAGTAGGACGAGGGATATGCAGAACCTTGGCTAGTCCTATCAGGATGTATAAGACCTTCACAGTTTTTTTCAGATGAAGAGAAAACACGGATTTATGTGTTATGATGAAGGGAACAGGAACCTTCCTACCAATGAATGCTAAGAAAACTCTTACATTTCCTCTAATTAATTGCATGCCTGCATAAGCCAAGGAGATTTAAAATTGATGGTTCTGAATGCCAGGGGCCATAACCTTCAGAGAGTACAAGTGGCTTTGGAAGATGTCTGAAAAAGAATGAGACCTTCAGGTAATAGAGGGTATTTTTTAGGGATTTTAGTTGAGTGGTTGGGTTTTTTTTACAGTTAAAGGAAATGAAATGAAAGCCCTAACTTGATTTCTCCTTGTAAATTAATCTGTGCTAATTATTGCTATTCATAGAACAGTGTACCCTCAAGGTCCCAAATGTGCAGAGATTTGTAAAGCTATTTTATGTAGCTATTGAACCCAGAACTGACAAACAACTGCCTACAAAGTTAAAGGTACATGTCATTGCAAGATTTGGGCAGGAGGAGGGGTTTGGAATCACCGTTATTTTACGAGCTCAAAGAAAACAAGGGTGGGTATAAAACATAAAATTAATTCTCTTTATTCCAACATAGTTTGTGATCAATTGCTTTCTTTGAGGCTCTCTAGCTAAGCCTTGTGCAGGAAAAAGTAGCAGGGAATCACAAGTGAATGACAAAATCAATCAAAGGCAGGAAAGAAAAACAGACTCTTTGGTTTTGATAAGTATCAGTTCTGTTTCCTATGTGTTGGCTTCGCCCTCAGCCAGCTGTAATCAATAATATCTCTCCTTTGACTCCAGAGCACTTTGGGTGAAAGCCTGCTGCTGCACATGGTTGTTTTCCACTGTGAGTCTCTGAGCAGCTGTACAAAATACTGGGCTGTGGTGGAATAGTCCTGGGCCTTGTGCTGTGCATGGTGTCCTGCAATAATCCCAGCCCAGGGCTGTGGCTGGCACAGCTGCCTGGTCACAGTGTGCTGCTGCAGTTGCACCATCCTACAGGAGCATCCCGTGCCATTCCCCTTGCTATAGCTTGTGGCTCAAGGAGAAATGTACAGTGAAGTGTAGACTGGGTGCCTTCAACATCAGCTGCTTCCTAACAAGCTACAGCTCGTGAGGGAGTTTCTGTGAAGAAGTGAGCACATGGCTTTACAGTGTGGTTTTGTCTAGCCAGATTAATTGGGAAGTGATTTGTTTCCTCTCTTCTTTCTTAAAAAATTCCCTGTCACCCCACCAAACATAAACACACACAAAATGGTCATGACAGTATTTTCACCCTTTTCTAGGAAAGACAAGGAAATTGTGCTTAATTTTGGTAGATACTTGCTTTCCAGTTTCATATGGAGATGATGCAGTTTTAAATTACTGCAGAAAAGAGACTCTTTTAAAAAATGGATGGAGAATCTAAAATGTGAATAAAAATAGAAGCATTTTTCAAAAGGAAGTGTAAACCTTTATGGGAAAAATTTCAACTGCATTTTCTTGCTGTATTTTGCTTTATCTCTATGATTTGGAAGAAGAGGAAGGCAACTGCACAGTGCTTCATCCATCTGACTTTGTAGGTGTGGAACAGATCTCTTTTAAGTTGCTGGATAGTCTTGGAAAGCACATGACATTTAGGAAGCAAACTGGTGTGACAAACATTACACCCATGCAGAGAATAAAGCAGATGTTAAGGCCTCTAATAAACAAAATTTTAGACTTTCTCCTGAACGTTTAGATTAAATACGAAATTGAGATAATTAAGCTCTTAGACCGTAGATTAATCATCTTGTGTGTTTCATAACCTAACTAGGCTGGGTTTTCCAGAGACGTCCAGGTTTACTAGGTGTCCAACCTGAAAGAAAATTCCCTTTGAGAATTAAGGGAGTGTGATAATGAGGGTCAAAGCAGCATTATAACTGTGTATCTAGTGACACAGCACAATTAAAGGTAGCTGTGACATATTGAAGTATTACACAAAACAAACATTTCAGCAGCAAGCCGTTGGTGGAAGGATGTGGAAGCAAACCCCCAAAGTGTGAAAAAGGTGTCTCTTGGTTCATGTTTTCTTGGGGTCTAATATTTGAGAGATCAGTTTTAAGCACAGAGGCCACAGTTGTATTCCCATCCTGTTTATCATCTCTGGGATCAGGTAGAAAGAAGATAAGGGAATTTTTGAAAGGGGTAGAAGACTGATCTCAGAGATTTAAATTTTTTTGTCTAGAACTGAAAGCAGTTTACATGAAGTTCACAAAGTGTATTTTGTGATACTTTTAGATCTTCAGGCATTAAATCAGGCTCAGCTTTTGAATACAATCCTCACACCCTGTTGCTATTTGTGTAAGACTGGGCCACCCTGATTCAAAGAGTGATAGTGTTAAGCATTAAGAATAAGAACAGTGACTTGTAAAGAATATTGAGGCTGAATTACAAAGCTGTACTTCTGAAACATAAGTTTTCATTAAAAAAATAGAATGTCTTCTTAGCAAGGAACTGCAGAGTGCTTTAAAAGGCTAATGATGTTATTGGTAGGTGATATATTTTGAAAATGGAAGACAAGGAAGAGAAAACATAATTTCCTCTAAATTTAGCATAAATTCTATTACCTCTGTTATTGTCCCATAGGCCAATGGCACAGCTTTCCTAGAGCATCTGCTTCCTAAATTATATGCTATGGTTTGTTCTTTCAGAGCACTGTATTGTTTCTATAGAGATCAGAGCAAACACTTAGCTCTTCATGCCTATTTAGGGTTTATGAGTTAAAGAATAAAAAGGGAATAAGTTGAGTGTCTATATATGTACTTAGGTACCAGTAGCTTGGAATACACTGGCAGATCAGCAACTGTGAAAATTCACTTTGTGTTTAGATTCAGGGAGGTGAGTGCCAGGGTCTCCTATAGTCAGAGACCCCCTGGCCAGGGTCTGCAAGTTATTTACTCATCAATCATATTTTATCTTGATTCATCATCCTTTTTCCTTTTAGTTGACTCTTGTAATTCAGCACAACAACATTTTTAGACACCTGTGATGAGGATTTAAATTTAACATTGCTGGGCACTTAATACAAAGCATTTTTTCCCATGTTGCTACATAGATGCCATAAAAAGTAGGTTAGGATTTACTAAATGATGATAGTCTTCCATTGCAGATAGGAGATGGAAGTAGATTATATGCTGTTTTGCCCAAGGCCTCAGGCAGAAGTGGAAAGTGAACTCCAACCCTATTTTCTTGTTTGGATGTCTGTAATCCCAGAACAGACTTTCTATCTTATCTTGTTCACAAACTTTATTAGTGTGTGGATGGACCTTGGTGTCCCAGCCACTCCGTGTAATTATCCAGCTGTGTCTTGCTGGACTTGGGTGCTGGAAGTATTAGGTCTATTTTACATAATTTATATCATTTACTCTTGAATGTCAGAAGGGAAAAGGAACCCCTAAGTTTGATTAGACACTAAATTCATTATTTCACATTAGAATTGCCTTCTCCAGAGGACCAAGGATACTTATTTGATTCAATAACAAGAGCTCCAAAGGGTACTAATTTAGTAAGACTATTGACTGTTCATTACTCTGATGTTGCTCAAATAGCTGAGAGCATGTGCGGTGTTTAATGTGATCTTAAACATTACTATCTATGGTAAATCAGAAACAGGGCACAAGTGCTATAGCTGCTGTTTAATGATGTATGAAAATGCTGCCTGGTAAAGTGCACCATTAAGAAAAGCTAAAACCAGTGCTGAACAAAGACCTGATGAAATATTGATACCTTTGAAGCCAGTACGATTTCTTCTTACTTGGAAAGCAAAGTCTGGGCTTCTGAAATATCAAACTTAACTTGAGCAAAGTAATGCAATCAGATGGATGGGAGCAAACTATCTATTAGGGGAAAAGCAAACCACAAAACAACAAGGAAAAATAATACAGTTAGTCTTCAACATGTCAGTGTTTATTTTATAACTGGGAAGACTTCCAGTTCAAACATTATTCTCTTTCCCTTGAAATACTGAACTTTCCCCACCCCATCCTCAACCCTTTCCTCTTTCTTAGAGAAAGAATCAAATAAAAAATCTCCAACTTAGCAAGACATTCAATTTCAAAAGATGGACTACAGGATGCAAGATTTATCCCATCTTTAAAAAGTGTAAAAAGTATAAAATGTTTGTGGAAGCTTTCTCAGGTCAGATGCCATCATTGCTACCTACACATTCTCTCAGAGATTCTTGGGAAAATCATCGCTCCACCTGCAATGGACTTGTATGTGCTGAGCAGGGACAATGGTTCTCTTCTCTGCACACGTCTATCTGAGATAATGGCTCTGTCATGAACACTGTTACTTAACTCCAGACCAATAAAGTGCACTCACTTTTGCCAATGTTTTGCCATAAAGCTAGTGTTTGTGCTTGTAGACTTGACTCCAGGACAGGATTTTTTAAGCTAGGAAAGCACCTCTTCAACTCTTTGTGAATCAAGGCTCAAACATCTGTGAAAGTTATTTTACTTTCAACTTCTTTGGTTTTGTTTTCCTCTTCCACAAAACTCAGGTTTTTCTGTAGCTTGGGCTGTGGTACGTCAGTGCTGTTGTCTGTTTTACCTGCTGCAAGGTCTTGTGTCCAGACATGTGATGGAAGTTTTCATCAATCAGGGTTGTATCATAGTTGTGGAAGCTGGCAGGGATGGCAGTGCTGGGTGGTGAGAGTGACTCCCTCACAATAACAGCTCTGTAGTTTGTGCTGTGGGAGACATGAAGTTTATCCTCCCCAGCTACTGTAAGAATATTTTGTGGGTCCCATAGAGCCCTCACTCAGCCTGGAAAGAAATAAATGTGAAACAGAGAAGGTTCCCAGAAATGGTTGAAGCAGGGAGTTTAATAAAACAAAACCTAAAGGAAGTGCTTCTTCACATAGCATGTAATGAAATTGTGCTACTCATGAACACAGGATGTTGAAGAGACCTGAAGAATAAACTCAATTCAAAACAAATAAAATAATAGGATTGGGCAACTTTATTAGAAGAGGTCCATTGCTGGTTATTAATGAAGTAGGTGGAACGTCCAGGTCAAGAAATCCTGGAGCGATTGATTTTAGGAAACAGGACACTGTAACCAAGATAGAATCATGCTTCACTGGCCCCATTGTTATATGGAGCTTCTATTACTGAGGTGTGCCAGGGACCTCGGGTTAAAGCAGAGCAGCCTTTCTGCTTAAAATATCCTGAAACTAGGGACTTGATTCAGTCCAGGTGAAACCTACAGGTCTCTGCTCTGGGAGGGATGGTGCCAGCTGCATGGAGGTGAAAACAGGAGATCATATTTTGGAATTTGGCAGATGTCTGGAGAGAGCCTTTTCTCTTAGCAAAGTCCCAGTGGTCAGTCTAAACTTGGGAGAAGCTCCAAATTGACAGGATAAAAGCCAGGCACATGGTTCCTAATGTGAGGCTTTGTATAGCTCTGCCTACTGCAATATACGCAATAAATGTACAGAATGTGTACACATGCATGTATGTTTCTGACTCTGCAAGAGGAGCAAAATGAAAGAGGATCAAGAATTATGTGCTCAATCTTTGGTCCAGCAGCATTTCAAGTTTTTTGGGGCTGCAGCATAACTTTTTTCATTGTGGGTATTTTAAAACCAAATAATAAAAGAGACTTCAGAGATAATTGATGTGGATCTGTGGTATTGTGCAACAAAGTGCCCTGAGAAAGACCTTGAGACAGGCAACTCATTCAGGTTGCAATTAGCTCACAAAGAATAGGTGAGGGGAGGGAGAAACCTCCAGCCTTTCTATTCTTCTCCTTAAACAAAGACCACCTTTACAAATATGTGTATTAGAGCCTTTGGTCTGCAAATTTCTCTCTTGCTCACACCATCATAAAAGATTCAGAGTGCTGTATCTTTTTGATTACTAATTTATGCTGTTTACAGGCTGGGTAAGGGGAAAAGGAGAAAAGCTCTAAAAACTCCAGGATCTGTGGCTTGTTATTAGGAGAAACCAGCATTCATCAGTGTTGTGCAGCCTGATACAGGATTTTATTTATTTGGAGAGGTTGTAGAGTCCAGTTTAACAATATGGGTTCTGACGAAAGTAGCACAGAGTGGGAGCAGTAACGATGCTGGTTTTGGGGAATATTTGCTGAATGAGACCTGACATGAGTCTGAAGCCAGGCCCTTGGAGATGCAGTTCCACTAAGCTGTGGGAAAGGCTTGTGTGCTTAGCTTTGTACGCCTCCTTCCCGCCTCCTTCCCGCCTCCTTCCCTGCATCAACCTGAGGCTGGCCATGCACAAAGTGATCCCCTTTCCTGAAAGAGATTAGAGCCATAATGTCCCACTCATATTTCCTAGAGGTCACAAGATGCTTCATCTACCTCAGGTGTGTGTCTACCTGGAAGCAGGGTAGCATTTTGCTCTTGCTCTGTCATGAGGCTGCAGGACCAATCTTACCATCTGTACTGCACTGCCATAATCCCCCATTTCATTTCTCTCAATACCAAGCCTTGATTTTCATCAGATGGGTCAAGATATGCAAGGAAAGTAGGTCTAAGCCCTTCCAGAGACCCTTATAAGGTCCCTGAAACTTCATTTTTTTTTCTATTTCTCTTTTCCTTTTCCATTATTCAAGCAGAAATACGACTCTTCTCCTCCACAGCAGTGCAATTAGCACATTGAATATCTACATATTGTAATCCCTTTGCATCTTTTCCCAGGATTTCTTAAACACATTTGTTCATCTAAATATGTGACCAAAGCTTTTCCTCCCTTGCCTTGAATGGATTCAGACACTCCTTAAGTTAAAAAAAAAAAATGTCATTGGGGTGCTATCTCGACTTGAGAGAAGCCAGAGGAATCAAATTAAGGCCATCACCATCATGTGTCCTTAATTCACACATTTGTGGGAAGGAAAATTCAAAGTTCAGCAGCATGACTGAAAGATGGAATCCTGGTTTGTCATATTCTTTTCTTAAAACATACACTTCAGTGATTTGATTGATCACAAGGATCCCTGTCTCTGAAACAAGGAAGTGAGATGATGCTCTTTTGCTGGTGATGTAAAATAGAAGACACAGCCAGGCTATGAGGATGCATCCTCTGTTAGGCATGTAAATAGTTGCATGTGCTTAAGGTTAAGTACAAATTATGGCTAAACTGTTTCTCAGCCAGTGAATTACAGGGATGGATAATGTTTCCATTAGAACATGAAAGGGTGAAAAAAAATCAGTCACGCTTGAAAATATCAGTACCCATGTGGCAGATGTGATTTGGGGTGTAGAATGTAGGCTTCTCTTTGTATATAAGTGGGCTCAGCTACTCTTTGTGTCTGTAGTTTTCTTCACTTGTACACACAGTCTGCAGATGCTTTGCTTTGATAAGGTATTCCCAGTTCATTTCTCTTTAACCTGGAAGGAGTTTCATCTGATGATGACTGGACTTCTTAAAAAATTCACTTGTACTTTTCAAAATCAAAAGAGCTTAGAGACACATTTTATTAATACGAAAAGCTGGCTTTGACATCTGTAGAAGAAAGGGGAAAGTAGGTGTCATAAATACATCATGTATTTGCTTTTCTAAAAGTTCAACAGGGCTCAGTGGTCCGGCCTGAATATTTGCAATGTACTTCCAAATTCTGCGAGTATCCAGACACCAGCATGCACAAAAATCTACCCATCATGGCAACACATGCTTCTGTAGTTCAGAATAACCTCCTTCCCTGAAGGACCACGTGCACAAAGTGCCAGTACATAACAGCTCTTGTAACTGAATTTTAAACTGAAAATAGCATCTCAGATTGGAAGTGCTGACATAGGCTTAGTGGCAGCAGTGCCAATTTAACAGTTGTATGCACTATGGAGTGTTCTTCCAACATTTCTCATCTAAAAGACAATCTGTGTACGGTATAGATTAGTCTGGTTGGGGAAAAAAATAAAAATTGTGGGGAAAGAAAACCCCAACTGTGGTCTTGGCTGCCAAACTCTGTCAACCAATGCAATCTGTGCTCCTGATGTTTACTGCTTGAAGCTAAATAGGATATTTAGCCAAATTTCAAGTTGTGCTACAAATAAGGCTCAATTTGTGTGTGTGCATACGTATGTGTGAGAGAGATGATTGCTCATTTAAATGACAACTTTATATATGATAATTACAGTCATTAATGAAGACAGAGTTACTTTACCATAGATTACAAGGATAAAAGGAGATCACCCAAGAATCATGTTCTGGTATAGAGTAGAGTCAATAAGAAAATTAGTGCAAATATTATCTGGAAAATTGTTCTTAAATAATGCCCTAAAGGTTAAAGGAACAATGGGTGTAAATTCAGTGGAAGAAATTTGAAAAACACACTAGAGGTCACTGTTGCTACTTGAGCAAAAGCTTTTTCTGCTTCCTTTTCATTTAAGACATTAAAGATCAAATATTTCAGCAGGGAAAAAAAGTACTACTGTTTCTATATATTTCAAAGCATGTACGTTTTGATATCCTAAAAAATAAACAATATATTTATACAGAATAGATGTTTGTGCTATGACTGTGGAAATGGTATATACTTACGAAGAACTTGGAGTCATAGGACAATGCAGTTCTATTTTCTGCAGCATCTTTCATACAAATAACATCCCCCAATACTTTATAGCTTGTAGCATTAAATAATATAGCTTTAAATTGCAGAGATAAATAATCCGTGGGAGAGAAATTAAATGTTATGGGCAAGGGACAAAAGAAATGTTAGATATTTGAAAGCTGTGAGAAGGCATAAATTGCAAATCTGAGCCAAAGATAAATGAGGAAGCCAAACAAATAACTTTTGTGATGCAGGAGAAAATACTTCAGTCTTTGCAAATTATTCATGAGCTGGGTATTAAAGGGGGAGCAATAGTTTTATATCATAAATACAGTCCTATGCCTGGTTATATTTATAAAGATATATATGTGTGTGTGTGTGTGTGTGTGTGTGTGTGTATAAATACATATTTAGATCTGCAGAAGAATCCGTCTGAATGCCCAAGGGTGTAGACACTCACTATAAATGCAGGACTAGACCATGGCATGTTGCATTTGTTACAGCCTTCAGCAATTAAAAAGGACTGGATTTAGCGTAACATTTTTACTCATTGATATGGAGAATAAAATCATACACTTCATATAATAGGAATATTATCATACACTTCAAAAGCAGAAGGTGAAATGTTCCTGAAAATTCAGGTTTTTTCCTCTGAGGTTTTGGCTGTCTCATGAATGCCATTAAATTTCAGGAGACAACCAGTTTCGCTAACAGCTCAAGGAGTTAAGCTTGATAGTAAGGAGTGCAAGTGACTGAGAAGGTGGGTACATTTAATATTTTCAGGGAACACTGTTCTGTGTTTGGTCTTCAAGCTCTAATTATCACCTCATCTCTCAGAGCTGCCACTGAATTGGATATGGGTTTAGGGGGTTGCTCAGTGATGGTTGCTGTTTCTGACAACTCCTCACCTGCTAGCACCATTGGAATCAGAATTTCCAGCTCCTTGGGAGCATGGATACTTTCCCAACTTTCCTTCAGTCTTTTTGAAACGTGGATTTTTCCTCTGTACATCCATTGCCTCCTGTAAATAAGAAACTCAAGGGTTATTATCCTATACCTGTCAATATCACCATTTTTAGTTATAAAGCATATCCTTTACAATTTATCTGTGGTCTTATTGTCCCTTTTTTTCTGTGTGCCTGGGATTGTCAGGAATCTGGCAGCCCAATCAGCTGCTGCCCTGGCTGGCTGTGGCCTGTCTGGACAGAGGGCCTTTGCCACAGGCACACAGATTGTTTCTGTAGCTCTTGTCTGTTGGAGGTCTGGCATCATTCGATTCTAGGGGTCTTCGAACATCAGCAGCTCAAGATTATCCTGAAATACAGTACTGAATTACAGAACTAGGAAAGTAGCAGCAAGATTTTATCTACATATATTCTGTATGTATACAATATGAATTTATAGATTTAATACAAGTCAGGGCCATGTTAAAGCCCTAGACTTTTTCCCTCCAGAGTTGTAGTATATATTTTTTTTCTGAGCTATTTTCTTCTTATAGCATTAGGCATGGCCCTATCTTTACATATGACACTACCCACTACCTGTTTTCTATTTAGACATCCAAAGCATTCCCTGATACCCATGTAGCTTTATTAAAAAGTGGAAGTGGGTGAGGATTGGCAGCTGCTGAGGGATGATGGACCAACATGGTCAGTTTTCCACAATAATATTTTTATGGCTATAATTTTCCTCTTGGCCATGTTTGGACTGAGAAACTCTCCCTTCTAAATGAAGCAATAATAATGAGGTAAACGGGTGGAAAGCTGGGGAAGTCACCCAAACCTGTATGTAAGAGCTGAGACGTTCAAACTCGGATGCACAGTCTGAGTAATCTTTGAGAAATCTTATTTTGAGAGAGCTGCACAATCATTTTGTGGAAACTTAGCTCCAGCAGCTTCTTGCAACTGTGAGTTTAAACTGGATGTGGCCTGAGAGCAGTGTACAAGGAGAGGAGAGAATGAATAGTTTTAAAAGACTGGCAGAAAAGTTCAGTTGTCTCTCTCTGGTTTTCCTGTTTGTATTGTTTTAGCATTGGTCTTTGACTATGTAACACCTGGCCTTGGGTCTTTTATTCAGTTTTCTTTTGAACAAAGTTCTTGTCAAAGCCAGAAAAGAAAAGAGGATACTAAAGCAGGAAAAACCCCATGTTGCAAGAGAATTCCTTCCCAGTTTAGGGTAAGTTCGAGGGATTCTGTGGTGTGCAAAAGGCTCAGTGGATGGTTCTGATCTTTTTCTATAGGAGAAAATACAGCCCAAAGGATAAGATGTTTTCCTATTGGCTCTCATGACTAGTTTATCTTCTCCAAATTTGTTAGCAAAGCCCTGTCCCTCATTCCTTTCAAGCCTCCCATCCAATTCCATCCCTAACATACTCTCTTCAGTGACTATTACAACCAGAGATGGAAAATCCTACATGTTCTTTCCCTTCTGTCATTCACCTTGCATCTCAGTGTATCCACTGAAGATGTTTGCTGTGCATACATCTTCTCCTCTTATGTGTCAAAACCAAGACCAAGGTATTGTGGTTGCCAGTGAGTTACACTTGTGTGGCCTAGCAGCTTGGATTGGAAATCATAAGTGAGCTGGTGAATTCCCAGGCTGCTCCCAAGCTGGGCAGGTAATGGCCTCTTTCTGTTTTCTCTCCCATCTCATTTTTGTACTATAATTCTTTAGAACAGGGCATATCTGTTACTATGTGAATACACATAGGTATTCACAGGTGTAGTGTAATACCTGCTAGACATGATTGGAATGACTATTATAAATAGCTGGAAGATGATTTAGCAGTTTTAAGGACTACAGTATTTATTTCCTTGCCAGCCTTTTTTTCCACCGTTATTTTCCTCTTTGTCTATTCAGTGATTGCTTTCTCTGAATAAAAGCAGAATCTTACTTCCTTTATGAAGCACACAATGAAAACCTGAAAACTCTAGGTACTGCCTCAATATTATTGAGAAACAATAAAAACATGTCCTAGTATCTAGCAATCACTGCATGGGAGAGAAAGAGGCAGGAAATAAAAGAATCATGTTGCATGCCCTTACTGAATGAATATTAGCTCTTCAGGGTACTGTATTATCACAATGCACTTAAGAAATCCAAATTATTGTAAGAGTCTGAATCAAACTTGCTCAGTTCCTTCCCTGTCACAGAGGCTCAGCTGCTGATGTTATTTTAATCAAAGATTTGATCAACAATATTAGGAAGAGAGATAGCAGGGAAAATTAACACATGCTTCTCACTAGGGAAGGGATTATTATTTTTAAATCTGCATTTAGTTTCCCACTACCCAGACTGATTTCTTTGGAGATAAGCACAGCAGCCAAATTGCCGTGTGCTGTATCTCAAAGACAGTAGAAATAGTCACAGTGCCCAGAAATTTACATCATCTTTTTGAGGCTTTTTGAGGTTTTTGCAAGAAAAAAATTCCTATCAGTTTTAGTATGAGGTGAAGGAGTTTTCCACGTCACAGTTTCATGTCTCATGTGAACACTGTTGGATGAAGGCTATTTTTCTTGCAGTTGGATTCGTAGTATGAGCCTTTTAATTAAACCTGGGTGCTGGAAAAGTAGATCAGGCCCTATGGGGGAAAGAAACATTTTCTGCATTTACCCTGTTATCCTGTCACAACAGGGTAACTCAAGTGAATATTTGTGTTTCCTGTGACTGTAAGGAAGACAAGAAGCTCAGGACTGGCAGGTTTATGTGCAGAAACTTGTCCAGGTGCTGGGAGCAGCCCTTTTCCTTTTTGCCTGTCATTCCTCCTTTCCCAGCTGACTTGGGCAGACAGCACAGCACAACAGTGAAGAGTGGCTGCCCATCCCACTTGGAAAGAACTTCCATTACCCTGTGCCACTGTCTTGGCCAAATGAGCCAGCTTTGGAGCAGGATATGGAATTTCCGTTCCTCTGAATAGCCAGGGGAGAAGCCTTAAAATGAGCCCAGTGCATTCATATCCAAGTAGGTAGCATGGTCCAGAATCCACATAACAGAGCTGAAACATGATGGCACAAGACATTTAACTGATGTCAAATTTAAATCCCTATTAAAAAGAGGTGTTCTCTAGTCTGCACCAGGCCATCCATTCTGCTAATCTCATTCCATATTTCTTTTTTCATTGAAAGAAGACGTAGATTAATGACAGAATGAATCTCAGCAGGAGGAACACACTCCTTATAAGGCAGGCTTGGGGTAGAGATGGTGGAAATTGTAACATAGGATGACTTTATTGGCAGAGAAAGTTGCATTTGTACCATTTATATTTGAAAATCCTTCACCCAGGGCAGCATAGTTCAGCCAAATTAACTCCATCTGGATAGATGGAGCTGAGGATTTCCTGTCAGAAAAGGACCTAGAATGGCTTATTGTAACTTAGGGAGACATTTTAAAAACCTCTTAGTGACCATGGTGGATCCATTCAGAAAAAAGGGGTGGATGGGAGAGATACAGTGGGGACTCCTCAAAGGGATTAAAGGTCTGAACAACGCCTGTTTGTTCAGCTGTCTCTCCCAGCTAGTCCACCCCAACTTGCTGTTGGTTTTTAGAGAAATATGGTTGTGGCTCCTGATGGTCTTGAATTAATATACAATCTCACCAGACAAGTGAATGTTCGCTATTTGCTCTGCTGTCAGCACATGATGTTTAGTGAGATTCCTGTGATGATTTCTAAAGCCTTGGGTTCTGTAGTCACATGAATATAGACTCGTCTCTAGCTTCTTGTAAAAAAAACTTCCAATCCCAGCCATAAAATAGAACTTTGATCCTCATGAATGTAGATGTAGAAGAATAGGACAAAAGCCTGTTGCCAATTTGCATGTTAAAAACAATGAACAGCAAATGAAAACAATATACTTTTAACAATGTCACAACCTTGAAACTTGCTTCATGATGAGAAGATGCTGGTGTGAAGGTTCAAAGCAGCACAAAGCCATATCACGGTGTAGGAAGGCTTGTGGTACCTAAGTATAAACTGGTCAGGTCTCCTGTGGATATTTAAACTCTGGTTTATGTGCGGGACCACAAATGTCCATGGAAAATGGCAGATCTCACAAAACAGGCATTCTCCCCCTGCCACTCACCGGCAAAGCCTGGATTTGTTCAAGGCCACCCAAAACATCAGCGGAGAAGGGAGGTGGCAGTTTTCCCTTCCCATTACCTGTCTGCTGGCGCAGTTTCTCCTCCCTCTCCTGTGCTCCTGTGGCCTTTTTGTCCCGTAATTACCTTCATGGGAAGGTCAAGATATACTATCACATACAAGTCTGTGTTGTCAAAGCTGGTGGAGATGGAAGGTTTTGCAAAATATGCATTGGCCTCTGGAGAGAATTGATACAGCCATAATCCAGAGTAGAGTAAGGGCATGTACTCTAGTTTACCTTCAGGTCTCAGGAGCAAACACTAAAGTCCACATTTTAAGTAAAGGCTTCTCCAAGTAATGCACTCCCTTGGCTGTAGAAAACCAGTGAGAGTGACTGTGAATGGACCAGATTTTCCTATAGTCCCTGGTAGCCTAGTGTTAAAAGCATCCCAAATTCATTATACGTTGAAGAATTCTAAAGAAAGTGGAGTTTAAACTGCAGGATATGTGTCAGAGTGTGACATGTGAGGGAAACAGGAAGGGAAGAACATGATCATGTCCTTCTCTCTTTGTGTACAGTGTGTGCAATGTAGTGCTTTTGTTAATGTATGTTTTCATCTTGTGTTTTTTGACCCTTAAATGGAGATATTTTTTATGTATTACTCCTGTGGGAAAATATTTTTGAATTTTCATGGAGGAGAGGAGGAAGAAAAAATGTTCTATATCAGCTGAAACAGATTTGATTTTTCTATTCTAGCAATTGAAGTAAAAAAAAAAAAAATCAATTATTAGTACAGCCCTAATCTGGGGATGTGTATTTCAGAGATCACATTATGCTGAATATGTGCATTACAAACACAAAGTAAAAATCCATGCCATTATTGTGCCTGTTCAGTAGCCACTTTTCAAACTGAAATATCTCAGCCATTTAAAATGACATTTTTATTTTTGCAAAAATGCTAAAAGCAATTAGAGGGCAATATTGACTGTTCACTTGCCAAATTTCACTGTTCCAATGAAAGCTGCCTTTGAGTTACTGTACACAAGTGCAAAAAGCATCCCAGATAATTTTACATACAAGTGAAACCAAAAAGAAATCACCATTTAAAAGAAAAGGAAAAGCTGTTTATAAAATAAATGCTTGCTCCCAGGTTGAAACCATGCGTCAGCATGGAGCAACCTGTTAAACTTGAGTTAGGAACCTCTGAAAAAAAAATAGTTGTTTGCAATGCCGTTGCTGAATATCATAATTCAAGCAGAGAAGTTTCATGCTGATGTTTTGCATAGGGAATGTTCACTACATGCCTTTGGTGGGAGAATTTTGTCTCTCTTCTCTCAGTAACATTTATTAGTTATCTATTTTAGCTGTCTCTTTCTAAATTAAAAAAAAATACATTACAAAAAACTTCTTGCATATACAAATGATCAAGATGGATTTTCTGTAATTTCAAAAAATCACAGTCAACACATCTTTCCAGAATTTGAGGCTACCTCCAGTTCACCTGAAGGGCTATTAATTTCTCCTCAGTGTGAATTTGTGCAGCAGGGTCATTCTTAGAGAGTTGAGACATAGGTAAGTCAACTCAAAACTTTTTTGTGGAGCTCAAACACAAGATGTTGTTCATAGCCAGAGAAAACTATTTAGGATCATCTTGCAAATGTGCTTTTGATTGGATTGGTTAGTAAGTTATCCAGGTTGGCCTGGCAGGAAATTGTTACAGATACTGTTGTCCCTTGGGGATTTTTCCTCCACCCACACCTTGTCCATGCAGTGTAAAAGTCTGATGCCTTTGAAGTCAAATTCTCAAGGTAGATGGTTGTGCTAAAATCGGTTGGGTTCCACTGTTGGGGTAAGTCATGGCTCTATTTTTCCATCTGCCATTAATTTTTCTGTGGGCTATGAGCCAAAATCTGATTTCTTTCTTCAATAGGGTTTGATTCTCATTAATGCTTAGGCTTCTTAACACCTTTGTGACAGTAAAAAAATGGCCTTGCAACAGAACTTTATTTTCCCCATTTGGTGGTCCCCTTTTTAAACTTCTGACGCACTTTTCTGCCTTTTCAGTGTGTTGCCCTGAAGAACTCACAAGTGTTTTGCTCTTGAACCAGAGTTTTCATTACTCTGTTGTCTGCCCTCATGCATGAAAAACAGAGATTTTATCTGCCAGAAATGAATGAGTTTTAATCGTAATGGTCCAAGCAAATGTCATTATTTAGAGCATAAGAGGATCAATGGCATGGATGGGTTGCACAATGGGCCTGTGTAAACAGAAGCTGGAATGTGAAAATTTGGAATGGCTTCCTTTCCTTTCAATAAAAGTTACCCTGGGAGAAAAATGGGGTTACATTTTATGAATTAGGGAAAATTGCTCTTTTTTTCACAAGGCCAAGTGGTGTAAACACAAACTTCTCAGCTGTCTTCCATACCCTGCCCCCTTTCACCCCCCTCACTCTTTATGAAAATGGGGCTACATTCCTGGGACATCCCAAATAGAGTTGATAGATGCCTGGTATTTTCTGGTGTCTGGGAAAACAATTTTCTCCTTCATTTCAAAATAACAATTGAATGCCACACCACGTGCCTTTAAGATATGATACAGGGTAACCCTGTGAAGAATTCAACCACGGCCATGCAGAAAAGGAAGGGGGGTTATCTAAGTGGGGTGGCATAAAGGTGATGATCAGTAGGCTGCACCCAGCCATTGTTCAGTGGAACACAGTCTTTATTTATAAATGAAAAGTAAAGATCTGCTAACTGCCCGACTGAGGATACTTGCTCATCTGCACACTTCAATCCAAGTGCAATAAATACAGATCAAATGTTCACCATCCATATAGAAACAAGAATCTGATCCAAAGCACATTTTTATTTCTACAGGGTTACCTTCCATCACATGTTTTGCTGTGTAATATATGGGTGCATCATTATTTAAATAAAAATAAGAGAAGGAGCTGAAAACAATATTAATTGCAAGCTAGAACTCTTGGGACACTCTGAAAAGTAGCGCTTTAGCCCATATCTATTAATACATTTTGTCTGTGCAATTTACAATGCCATTTATTTTACATCTTCCCTTCCCATCCCTCCCATTCCCCTGTTGTGCCCATTTTTTAAAGGATCTGAGTATCAAAAACAATTGGAAATTTTACCTTCAGAAGTAGCCCTGGTAGAATGTTTGTCGCAAATTCACATGCATGAATTTAAACAATTTAAAGCACAAAAATTTCCTCTTGCTAGCATGTATTTGGTACAGGAAAGTTGATACCTCTGAGAAAAAGTAAAATCAAGCAAGAATTAGGGGGCTAAGCTGAGTCTTTGGCAAATGCTGCTGGAGGCATCTCTGTCTCCCCTGTAATCCTAGGGTTGTAAGGGACATTTGAGGACAAGAATACAACAAAGTCACAAAGAAACAAACAACCTGAACATCTGCCAAGACATTTTCTCAGGTAATTAGCTAGGCTACTAGCAAATATTACTGACCCAAGATGTTCTTCATCGCTCATGTCCTAGAGATTTTCATATTCGGTGCCACGGATGCAGGTGTGCTCTAACTGCACTCACTGCTGGTCTGCCTTGGAGCTTTGAACCACATTTAAGGCAGCCCGTGTCAAAGAATTATGGAATCATAAAATGTTAAGGCCGTGGAAGGTACTTTAAAGATCATGATCATCTCAACCTTCCCGCTGTCAGCAAGGACACCTTCCACTAGACGAGGTTGCTCAAGGCTTTAAACAACCTGGCTTTGAACACTGCCAGGGTTGGGGCATCCACAGCCTTCGTGAGAAGCCTGTTTTGGTGTCTCATCACTCTCACAGTAAAGAACTTCTTCCTAATATGCAACCTAGATTTCCTCTCTTTCAATTAGTACCCGTTCTCCCTTGTCTTGGTGTGAAAGTTCTTGATGATTAGTCCTTCTCTGGCTTTCCTGTAGGTCTCCTTCAGATACTGGAAGATGCTGTGAGGTGTCCACAAATCATTTCTAATTGTATTTGCATTCCCTCCAGACGAAGGAAGGAATGATGAATCTGACTCCATGTTTTCAGAAGGCTAATTCAGTATTTTGTGATACTGTATTATATTAAACAATACTATACTATACTAAAGAATCCTGAAATATACTTAGAGAATGCTGAAAAGATAATAATAATGAAAAATCGTGACTCTCTCCAGAGTCTCCCAACAGAGCTTGGCACTGATTGGCCAATGAGTGAAAACACTCGCACCACAAACTATTCGAACAATCACCTGTTGGATAAACAATCTCCAAACACATTCCACATGAGCAAAACAGAGGAGAAGGAAATGAGATAATTATTGTTTTCATTTTTCTCTGAGGCTTTTCAGCTTCCCAGGAGAAAAACCCTGGGTGAAGGGATTTTTCAGAAAATGTGAATGTGACAATTTCCTTCTCCAGGCAGAAAAGTCCCAGCTTTCTCAGCCTGTTTTCATAGGGGCAGGTACTCCAGTTTGTAAGGGAAGTGTTCCATGTCCTGTTAAATAGCAGGACTCCATCACATCCACACTCCATACATCACTCCACCTACACATCGAGGTCTTTCCCGCTGGACATACCTTTCCCTGACTTCACAAGCCACACTGCAGCCCAGATGCAAATATGAGGCAGAGAATCCTTCAAACACTATTTAATTTAAATAAATCACTTGAAGTAAATGTTGAAGTAAATAACTCTTCTGTTTCATCTATTTCCTGCCTGAAAATGATAAAGCAGGATTTACAGAAGTAAAAAAGAAAAAAAGAAAGATCTGTAGACTTGTACTGCCTCCACTCCTGGGACATGATTAAGGTTTCTCTAGAAATTTTTGGTTGTTTTGGATGGGATGTGTCTCATGTCATTTTAGATGGCAGTTAAGTAGATACTTGTGTCTAAGCCAGGTGTGGAATTTTCTTCTTCTTGATGTTGAGGTGTATCTGCCATACTTTTAGGCCCCTGCCCAACAGAGCACCAGGGCACATGTTTTACTTTAAAATGTTAGTTCCAGTCTTTGCTATGGAGAGGTGGCTTTGAGCACTGCCCTGAGTGCCAGGCTGAAGTAGCTTCTTAGTTCTCTTTTAATGGGATGCTTACAAAGAAGAGCAAAAAATATTCCACTACCACCAGATTTGTGCTAGATAGCAAAAAACTCGGTGAAGATCTATCAACTGTGCCAGAATTACAGAAACAGGAATAAAAAATTTAGTTTTCAATGTCCTATATGAACTTGTCCATAGATCTCCAAAGCAAGGGGTTGCTGTTTCTGTTATAGCTGCTGTATTTTGTGTGTATCTATGACAAACTTTAAAAACCTTTTTTGCATTACTGATTTTAAAAATATTACAGAAATGTACTTTCCCCTTTAGGGGTATTTATTGGAAAACCTCTGTTCTGTCATCTATTCCCACCAGTGTTAGCCCACATAGTGAAGGCCCAGAGACAAGTGTGGAGCTTTTCATATAATGAGGTGGCAAGGAAGGCTGCTCCTGCTGTCATTAACTAAACTGGACAATGTTTTTTCTGGAACAAAACTTCTATGTTTCATCTAGAAAGGGGGTAAAAAGCCTTAGCTTTATATATTTAGCATATAAAAGCCTCAGCTTTTGGATATTTTGTATAAATATTTGCACCATGTTTATTCTGGAGTTTGTGTGTGGTCATCTTTAATTGTTTTAAATAATCATAATAAAGAAAAGAACCACTGTTTTTTTACAAGATAGCCGGAATGCAGTTATGTAGGGAGGTTGAAGTAGTGGCCTAAATATACACAGTTCAGTGAAATATGGAAGGATGGATTTGTCTCAGAAAGTCTGAGACAAAACAGAGCTCTTTCAGGAAAGCCATTGCAAGTACCAGCCTGGATATTGGCAATCTCTGCACCTGCTAAAGATCCACATTTATACCAGTTTCCACTGCACCATCTTTTGGCTGTATGAATAAGAACAGCACAAATTTGGATTTCAGAAGACCTTATTAATGGCATTGTAGAAGAGGGTGAAACTACAATGACTTCAAGAAGGAAAAAAAGGATAGAGCAGCTGACAAAGGGTCTACTGTATGTTCAAGTGGTTTTGAAAGCTGGGCTGATGTTAAATCAAGCTTGTGGACTGATGTGAAAATTAAGGCTGTCTCCTTGAAGCTTCTGGCAGCTGCCCTGAGAGCCCTGGTTGTTATAGAACAGTTGCATCAACACAGAAAGTGACACCCTTAGTTACAGGGATGAGATATTATACCTGGGTTTTTCTCTGCTTACTCTCCTTACTTTGGGTTATTTAAGGCTGTTTATTTGCATGGAATAGGCTGAGTGTTTTCTAGGCTTTGACTATTTACCTTTGCCAAAATAAAATTGCCACTTTCTACTTCTCCACCCAAATGCCAAAAGAAGAAGTGTCCAAACCTTAGCCCTTGATCTGAAGGGAGCACTGAATTTTGGAAGTGTCCCTCATGCTAATAACGAGGTGACTTGAAATCCTGTGTCTGACCAGCTCTAGACTTTCTGGGATTTGAAAACAACTTCAGATTTGATATTTGGCCTAGTTTCTTAATGAAAATGGAAAATTGCATTTCCTCAGCCTTCCTGAAGAAGAGCCCATGAACCTGATGAACTTGAGTTAAAAACAAGGACTAGCAGGGTGCTATGTCTCATCTCATATGGAGGTCAGCAGGAGTTTTGAGCAATGTGGGACTGATCCCTCTAGCTGGAAACTTCTTTATTTGCCTCTGAACTCCACAGCCACTGGGGTTTGAGACCTACACAGGTGTGCAGTGAGCTGAGTGAGCCATTTCTTTTGCTCAGAAGAGGATATTTGTGATGAGGGAAATCACAGATTTTATGTGCTCACATTTTTTGATCCTCCTTAAGCAAAAAGGAAACATTTAGAATGCCAAAATCTTGTCTTAATATTTCACGGAGGTAAGTCTTTTATAAATGCGTTGCTGTAAATGGCACTATAAATTCCCCACTATGGAAAATTGCTATCTAGTTTGAAACGAGGCAGGATAAATAGAACTATAAAAGGTTACCTGGAGTAAACAGATAGGGTTTCCAAAATGTACCACATGAGATATATTGGAGCTCATAGTAATCTGTTTTCCATGCTTAACATATGATCAGCATCAGCTGAACTCTGTAACTGAGCTGCCATCTGTATCAATCCTGTTCCTGGATGTCTTGGCCCTGCTAATGAAATCTGGAAGTGGAATTGTAAATGGATTCAGTGAATGGTAGATGTCAGCCCATTGCGTGATGGGCAATCATCAATCATCCACTGTCAGTTATTTCTGTCTCAGTGAGTAAGCCTTTATTTAAAGCATAAAGTAAGAATGTTGCCAGACCACAGGAACAAGCCCTGAGCTGTTTGCAGGTGCTGCTATTCACAGCTGCCAATTAAACCCCTGACATTTCCATAATGGCCAAGAGGCAAGGCATATGCACTTGATACAAACATTTTTGTAAAAATTAATCTCAGTTTATCAATACTTCACTTTTTTCTTTTTTTTTCCCCAGAGCGACATACAACATCCTACTTTGGGCCTATTGTTTGTTTGCCGTAGAAAGAGAGAAATACGAGTTGGAAAGCAGCCAGGGCATTCATTTCCCCAGGATATACAGAGGATTCCAGTGGCTCATTTCAACCCTTAATTGGGGAGGGAAAGCACAGTAGTGAGGAATTCCACCTTCAGAAAATGGTGTGTGTGCCCTTTGCCCCTCAGCCATGTGCACATACTCAACTCCAGCATTTCTCATCACATGCTGGCCCTTACCTTGGTAAAAATGTAATGTTTGGTTTGGCAAATGCTGTTCCTAAAGTTACCTAGCCCACTGTGGTTTGTTGCTAATATAACAAAATGTTAGCTTATCTGGATTTTTATACAGATGTCTGGACATACTTCTTCTATCTGGTCCTTCTCATAACCCCTCCACAATCTGAAAAAAAAAAAAAAGAAAATCCAAACGACAAAAACCTAGAAATGTGAGCACATTTTAATACGCTCATTCTTTTCTTTTGGGCAGGAGAAAAAAATGAATTATCATCTCAACTTATCAAAGACATTCCTCAATATTTCTGCAAGTTTATATAAATTTCATAAAATTGCCAGTGATGAGCTAGGGTGTTGTTTTTTTGGTTTTTTTTTCCTTGAGAAAATATTTTCATGGGAAAAAAATTATATATTTCTTCAGAAAAATAAACTGCCTAGTATTGCCACCTGACATTTATAGTTTGGAGGACATAAAACTTTTCAGAGGTCCTTTTATTTCTTGCTCTCAGCTGTTTATAGTTCTTTAGGGGTACCCTGATCTGTAAGTAAATACAGAAAAAGAAAGAACTGCATTCACATTTTGGAGGAGATTTCATTACATGCTGATTGCTCTGCCCTTTTTTGCTGCAAAGACTAAAAAACGCAGAACACTGAGTGGGAAACTGGATAGCACTGGGGCATTTTAAATTTGTCTTCTTCAGTCTTCATGGTATTGAGGGAGATGACACAAGTCACCCAGAAATTTGGAGTGGATTCTCATGTTTCGTTCTGTCTGGTTATAAAATGCTGCACTATTGGATTAAATTAATTTCTGAAACCTATAGAATTCTGTTAACATGACATATTTAGAATTGTTGTTCGAGAGCTTGCTGGCATGTGGGTTTCAAACTGGGTGTAATTGTTTGCCCAACAGCTGTGCCAGTGTGCTCATGGTCAGATGCAGAGGTGCCAGTGCAGTTCTATCAGCATAACTTATTTTACTTCACCACACTGACACAAGCTGTCCTGCCTTAAGCATTTCATGTCAATGGAAGTAGATAAGTGTACCTATGCTGAGTAATTTCCTACCTATCTTGGATCTGAAATTTTAAGTATAGAGTGAATTTTACTCAATTCTTTTGTCCATGTAGGTGCCTTGAGAAGTTCCACATTGCTTTTCGGGCATAGATGTTGCTTCAGGACTAGTTTTGAAATCAGCTAATTCAGCTTATTTTCTAACAAGTTTCTTAATTTTTAAAATTTTTTCATTCAAAACCACTCAAAATGTTTGAGATCTGTGAAAACATTGCCTTTAGATGTTAAATAAGAATGTTAAAACCTGATTAATGTTTTAATTAGGTCTCTTCGGAGCTTGAAGGACCTAACTGTCTGAGTTATCCAGTGTAGATCAATTAATCCCACATATATTGCTGTTTTGTTTTAAAATAAAGAAAAACGAAAGCACTAACTTAAAACTAGCTGACTTTAAAAAGTCAAAAATCAAAAAAATCTCCCAAGTCTCAGCATCAAGTGCTTCTTTGTAGCATATCTTTGTGGCTGTAAGGTAATTTCCTGTGTTCAGGATGACTCAGCTTTCATTATCACCCAAGATAACCATCTTCTTTGGGTGGTTCCATGTGAGCAGAAATCACTGAGGTCATGCTGCTGTGCTGTCCCCTCTGACTTGGCCCCCCTGCTCTGAGCTAAAAGGCAAAGGCAAAAGGTAACTAATCCCTGTTGGACTAAGTTTCTGTGATCTTGCAGATGTTAACAATAACAATACTGCTCTGAGTATGTCCACATTTAGAAATGCAGAAATGTCCAAGCTGGATGTAAATGAACCATTGTGGATACTGGACACAGTAAAGATGAGCCAGCAGAGAATACCAAGAGGACTAATTTACCCTGCTTTTTGCCAGTGGTAGCACCATATAGGCAAATTTATTCTACCAGAAAGCAGGCTTATTCATTATTAGCTCATTTACAGCTAGTCTGACTACTGGAATTTGCATTGTAGACACACATTCTATTAAGATGACTATGTGATTGTTTTAAATAACAGTACAGAGGTTGAGATTTTGGAGATATCTGAGGGCTTCCATTGAAGTTGGTTTAAGAAGTTGCTGCCTCCAGTGATCTCTTTGGCAACTTCTGCTGAAGATGGCATGCCCCATGAATTGGCACATGAGACCACATGCCTGCCTAAGAGCCTCAGGTGTTTACAACACAATATTTCAGCTTAAATCACTGAAGAGGATTTGCTTGCATCTAGAGTCCTACTCTAAATGATGAACTGGATCACAGCAATTGCATCTCTTGATGTGGCAGAAGCAGGCAGACAGTTTGGTGATAATGCTCCATATCTCTCCTTTTAAAGAGCCCAAAGAGACCTCGGTGCCAGGGCCCATGGAAATGTCCTTCTGCTCTACTGTGCATCAGTGGTTGAGCACCTCATTCTCCTCACATCCTGTCAAAAATATTTGTCCTTTTAGGGTTGTGGCACTATGTAGCCTCCTACTGTAATCTTTGATCCTGGTACAGAAGGCAAAGCACAAATGCAGATTTCCAGCCTGATGACAGTGAGATTTCTCAGGGGCTTAAATCAAAACATAAAATTCCCTTATTCAAGTTATATTGCCTTTAACTTCAGAGAAGTTTATACATGTGAACATTCCTGGTACAAAGGGATACTGGTATGTAGAGGAGGATTTGACATTATGAAAGTTAACAAGTACCAGTAGCCATTCTTCCCTCTATTGCTGCACTTGTGCATGATGAACTCCAGGTCTGTCTCTTGCCTCCCTACTCCTGGCGCTGCCCAGCTATGATCTAGTGTACTGACCTCACTAGCCATGTAATGGCTTTATGCTACCAAATCCCATCAGGAACTCCATGTCTCTTGTGGCAGTCTTCATCCATTGCTAACTTGTATTATCATTGGCACACTTAAAATTGTGATGTTATGTTTCAAAAGTTTTTGAAGCTGAAACACACAAGCTCTTTTATTTCTCTTCTGCCCTGTAGGATTATTTTAGCTCTACACATGCAAAACCTCATATTAAGCAAGAAATTAATCATATCAGGGTAAAGTAGCTACTGAAAAATTGCCAAGCACCATAAACATTGGTCAAAATGCAGGCCAACCATTTGCACAGCAAGTAATTGGAGCTAGAGATTCACTGGAGCGGCGCGTAACTTTGGAGCGATGCGTAACTTTTCATTTTGAATTAGAAAGCTTTTCAAACAAAAAATGATATCTGAGAAGACTGCACTACCTAAAAGGTTTCAGTAAACACTGAAAAAAAAAAGTGTTAAAATATGCTGGAGAGATCAATCATGCTTTGTGGTTACTTGCTCCATGTAGTTTCACACACATTCTTTGATAAACAATGTCCCGCACACTCTGCCCAGACCCATTATTTTCTTCAGCACCAAAGCGTCAAGGGCCAGATCCTCATTTGGTTTAAGTCAGCAGAGCTCTGCTGAGGTTGACTGCTTGCCATTGATTTATGCCAGCTGAAGATCTGGCCTGAAGAGTGACAAAAATATAATTTTATGTTTTATTTATGGGTGTAAAACAATAGTCCTAAAGGGAGCAGATGTTCCATGTCAAGGGAGGAGGTTTATTAAATGCAATTCCAGACACAAAAGCTAATCTTTGTGGTCAGGGAAGGCATGAGGCCTGTTTTACATGATGAACTTTAATTGAAATCTTGCTCTTTTGTGTTCATTTATTTCTTCTATTTGGGAGCTGACAAGCGTCATTTAAATTACTTAACAGCTGCCAGACACCTTAAAAAACAATAAATAGTTGTCTTAGACACCTGGAGAAGGTTAGACAGTCTTCATTTGTCTTCCAAGTACCTGCTGAAATGGTATTAATTTGGTATCACATATTTTTAATTAAGTGGTCACTTCACTAACGAAATTTCCATCTGCTTCAGATGGAGCTGTGGGGAGAAAGATCACTCCGCTTATGGAGGGTTTTGCAATTGCAAAATGTCTTTTTTTTTGCAGTTTGGATTTAAACCCAAAGGATTTTGAAATCATCTCGAAAAGAGAAGGGAGTGTCTGCCTCTAAGTCTCAGGCCTCAAACCTCTTATTGTCCCCAGCACCAAAACTATTCCCTTTGTGAATGATCTTCCCTCTGTATGTCCAAGAGCAGGAGTTCCTTGGGTGCCAAAAACTGAAGTTAGGGAACTGAAAGAAAATCAGTGGCAAAAGCCTGCTTGCAGGAATGTCACATTTTTTTTGAAGCTCTCCTCATCACGTTTTCTTTCATTGAGCCAGCATTTTTGACTCCCATGTCACTGCACCACCCTAAAAAGGAGAGAGCATTCAGTGATGTGCCTGTTCCTTGGGTTTAAATGGCCAAGAAATGTACTATGGCGAGATCTGGGCTCTTTAGAGGCACACAGCAATAGTCAGCGAAGCAGTGCTGATTCACATCAGATAAATTTTGGACAGATATGCACAAGGATGACATTTACTCCCTGACCTTCTGTGATCCTTCCCACACCCTCACATGGATCGCTAGAGAACAAGCTGTACTTATCAGAGGTCAACAGTGACATGTAAACTGGAGCTTCAGAAAAGACAGTAAATAGAGGAAAATTGGAGTGAATATTCCTGTATTCTATTAAAAGAGAGGAACAAAAGTAAAGATTGAAGAAGGCTGTGTATGGAAAAAGAAATGGAGAGGGAGCAAACTCCAGTGTGTCAGCTTGGGTGAGATTTAATGTGAGATTTTGTTCTGAATCAGGCTGAGCATAACAAGTTTGAAATTGTCTATGAACCAAAATTAGAAAAAAGAAACCTGAGGCTAAGCTGTCAGTGGGATGCAGGGAATGCTGAAATATTTCATTCATGTTTCAGCATAATTTTTTGTTAATTTATGTTAGAAATCTGGTATATCTTCATTGGAACTTTTCAACACAAACAGCAGCAGCAACCACAACCTTCCATTCTATAAATATCAAAGGAGAAACTTCCAAGATTATAAAAAAGCCTAATACTTGTTATCCTCCCTGAATAAGAAGTTAACGGAATAAGTTTTTCACAACACATGTATTTTGTTTGACATAACATTTGTTTCCTTTCAAAGCCACTCTGAATAACATTTCCAGTTGCACATTTCCAAAGGCATGACTCACTTCATGGGATGGAATATGTCTATGGTAAATGTATTCTACAGCCACACTGGGCCTTCTAGACTCCTTTGTAAGCTTTCCAGTAGAGAAACCCTTTAGAACATAGTCTCACCTGTTTTAAACCTCTCTTTTAGGATGATGTAAATTAGAGCCTGGAACTGTCTTTTTCCTCTTATCACCAAAAAGCAGTGTAGGGTGAGTAAGGATCAATCTAACTTCACCCAAATATTCTTGTCCATGGGGACAGTTGCTGTAGTATATTGTGGTAAAGACTTCACGTCTACAGATACCATATGCAAGAGAAAGGTTTAGGCATTGGAGTGAAGACACAGAAGAATTACAAAATGCTCCAAAAATACAAAGGGCTTAGTTAGAAAGAAGTATGAAAAGGCCTAAATGTACACAAATGCAAAGTGCTGGATGAATATGTTATATGCATAATGATCACTTCAAATGTGAAAACAAACTGAGGGGCAGTAAAAATTAGGACTTTCCAGGGAAAGAAAATAGAGGATTGGTTGTGATAACAGGGCAAAATACTTTCTTATCAGATGATCTGTTTTGTCTGGGGGCCAGTTTTCAGGAGAAGCAGTAGCCCCAGAATTTGAGTAATTTCATACCAGAGCTTGGAAATGCACAATAGAGATTATTCCTGTCTGGGAAGAGAATGAAAAGAGGGTCTACTAAAGAGGATCTCATCCAGCCCTCACTTCATTCAGCAGGAATCTTTTCCACTGACCAAAGCAGGATTTGGATCAGACCCTTTTTTACCTTCTATGTTGATGTCTGTCTAAAAAAAAAGACTTAGGAAGAGACATGAATGAGAGCCCAAGTATGACACTAAGAATGGCTTTTTTGGGCTGCTGTAAGGAAAAAGGCAAGTCTCAGAAAATTATGAAGCAGGCAGCTGGCAAATCAGAGGGACTGTTTTACAGCTGCAAGCTGAGTCAATCTCTAAAATGTCTTTACGGAATTAAATGACATTAAGCTTGGTGTCAGCAATTCCCTTAAAACTGTGAGCAAACACTTTTTGAGCAGCAGATTTAAGGGCAGCGTCATCACTTGGCAACTTTTGTCACAGCGGGACTTTGCTCTCTAGCTTACTCTATTTTTACACACAATATTTGAAAGATGTTTTGCTGTGGTTAACAAAACATAGTTGCATTTTATATCTGATTCAAGAGAAACCAATAATAATAGAAGTAGAGTAACATTTTTGTATATGCCTGACTGATTCCCTTTGCCTGTTTTGAACCTACCTAACGGCAAACCTCACTTCATTCTACACTGCTCTAATTAATTTGACAGGACTGGAAACTTGCTCTTCCTGTTCACACTTATTATTCATCTCTTCAGAATGCCATGTAGGGAGTATGAAGCATTTACCGAATCCCTCAATGCTAAATACACCTTTTAAGCTGACTCTGCACAATGCCAGCAGTGAGGAGATCTGACTAAAAGGGCAGCCAAAGAAAAAGAACATTTTCCAGAGCATCGTCTCTTTACACATGGCTAGCAGGTCTTAGGCAAGGAAACTATGTCTTTTTACCCCACTTCAAATTCTATAGTATGCTCTGGGGATTCCAGTTTAGTCCTACTCTATCTGAAAGCTTTGCTGTAGCCAAAGCAAATGACAGAGTGATCATACTCAATGAGCTCTGATGTTAGTTCACAAGAGCCACTGAGTAATTTCATACAGGCGTATCTTTTAACCTTTCATCACCCAAATTAGAAACATCATAACACAACATAAAACACATCTGAAAAATCCATCAGAGACAGGAACTCAGAAAAATGCGTGTAGAAATAAGCGTTTTGAGATGTAGGTGTTTTGAGAAAACACTGACATTGAATGTTAGATTTCCTTTTTTAAAATTCTCAGTGCAGAAAGGGATCTTTTACAAACACACAAAGTGATCAAGGAGTTTAAAAAGTGAAACATGCTTGTTTGCACACACTAGGGAAGAAACTCAGACATTTCATATTTTAAAAGTGAAAGATCAATGAAAGAGATTTTCAACAGCAAGTTACCAGTTGGGTCCTTGAATCTAATCATGAGCTCCCTTTGCACTTTTATGCCTGTATAAATCTCACTTTACATGAAGCTAAAGGTGAAGTTTTCAGAGTACCTGAGAAAATTTCTCCATGGCGTAGGGCAGCACTGTGCGCAAATACCCACATCAGCTCTAAATGAACTAACTCAAGAACCAAATGGGACAGAATCACTGTAGCAGAGCAGTTTTTCCAGCTTTCTGCTCTTAACCTCCAAATATTTCTTTGTGTGGCATCCACCAGAGTTAGATGCCACAGTGTGCAAGTCACTGTTTTTAATGAGGACTTACTTTCAAAGAGGTGTGGAGAAGCAGATGGGCATTCAATGGGATTTTTCAAGGCACATGTTAAAATGGAAACTAAAGTAACTACACTTAGATGCTTCTGAAAATTAAACACTTTAAACTCCTGAAAAAAATCAGAAAACTAAATACCTGCCCTGCTTCTGAAAAGTTTATGTTGAGTAATTTTTCCTAGTACCTGAATTTTCTTATTCATATTTCGTGGAAAAGCATGGAGACAATCACACATAGGCTTCCTTATTCCCTTTAGTCTTTTCTTTTCTTCATTTATCCACTTGTTCACCTATGGAAAATCTAAACACTATTCTTTTCACAGTCATGGAGCTCTTACACTGATGTTACACTGTTCATCTTTAGGCTAAGCTTAATGAAGACAAACAGGAGACTCCCATCAGTTCAGCTTGGTTTTGGATCAGATCCTAATAGAGAGGAGTTGGGTTCGTTGAATTGTAGATAGAGTAACAGCTCAACTCCTTCAGGCATAACTCCTCTCTGAATTGTTGTAGAGGAAAACCCACTCTAAACAGATTGAATCTGGAAAAAAACCTTGGATAATTGGGAGTAGAATGGGTCCATTGACTTCAAGAAGAGCTACTGCATGAATAAAAGGTGGTCTGGCATTGGCTTTTGCCGTGTTACATATGAAAGATGGTTCTTGAAACTAATTAATCCTTGGAAAGATCAGCTGACCCATCTCATTGTTAGCAATACATTTTTAATTATTCATTTTAGTCAAGCATCATTTGAACACAAGTCAATTTGCAATTTCATTAGAGTACAGAAAAGGCCTGGGGTCTATTCCCAGTAAAAAGGAAAAAATCTCTGGCAAAATTTCATAAAAGATGTTAATCCTTTAATTAATTTTATGTATCAAGTAAGAATTAATGTGTCCTGCTATTTAAGCAGAAGTCATCTTGCCAAGAAATGCATTTTGTCATACCTTCCCCTCCAGGAAAGCCTCTTTACAAGCTTTGTGGCAGAACACCCTGGCAACTAATGACTAGCTTTGAAGCAACATTCACAGACCATTTGCTTTGATGACATTTGGAACTTTTTTCTCCCCCCTAGTACTCATTCCAAAGTCTATTGTAAATGTAGAGCTCTCACCCCTCTGCTTTTGAAAACTAATCAATAAAGTAAGATTTGTCAGGTTGCATCTGAGGAGTATCACATCTTTTAACTCCCTTCTTGGTTGAGCTGCTGTATACATTTTTAAACTAAACCTTATGAACCTATTTGAGTAGGTTATACGTACTATATTCACAGGCACACAAGGGTGACGCGTTTCTTTTTTTTTCTTATATTAACTTCAAAAGCTTAAAACTTCTGCCAGTTAACCTTCCATAAAACTGACATTATATGGTCATCATACATAATCAAGTGATGGATTGCATGCCAAGAAGACACAAAGAGCAAATGTTTACACTTGTTATAACTATGACAATTACAGTATTCAAAAATGGAAAAAGAATACTTCACTCCATGCTAAAGAACTCCAAAGAAAACATATCCATGTTAGTAAATACTGAAATGAATTTTAAATACCTCACTAGCATCAGCGTAAATCCTAGAGTGAGGCAATCTGTGCTCACAGAAAAGAATTGAGATCAAAATAAGGGCCACAGCGTTTCATCTTTATTCTAACTTTTGACTTTTCTCAATCAATGCTAAAATCCTTAGGTCTGATTTCTCATTTTAATGGCTTTGTGCTATGTGTCTCAACCATACCTCATCTAATTTAATAAGATGCAAGCTAAGGAAGTACTTAAGTTACTTATCAGGGGTTTCAGATGACACATTATTATTGTACTCAAAAGTCAATATTTGCTAATCATGTTAGTAGAGGAACTGATCCAGAGCTACAATTCTTGAATTGCTAAGGCATTTAAGATTAATTAAACCTGTCTTCTCCTCACTTGTCATATACACACATAGCACAACACCCTCAATCCCCACCCCTTCCTCTCTTCTGAATTGGACAAGTCAGTTTCTCCATAAGGAAAATCTGCCTAGTCCACAGCTATAGGATGAAAACCTCATAATTTTCTCAGTTTTCTACCTCCAGTGTTGGGATGGCCATTCAGAACCTGATTTCAGGTCCCAGGGCAGGTCAAGTTCAGCACTTTGGCGTTGTGCCCTTTCTCTTTAACACTGGTACAACTTCAAAGCAGGCCGTTGTATTCTACCTGTGATCTTTGCACAAGACTGTGGTTGAAATTAGGAGAGAGCTGCATGCTAGCAGAAGCAGAGCCAATCTGGCAGTGTGACACAGGTTGAAAAAGCCTGATTGCTCATCTTGTTTCAACTGGGCTTGTTCATCCCACGGTCTCACACGTTAAAGGTACTGAAATGCTGAGCAGGTCTTATTCCTCATAGTGGCAGAAGAGAAGTGAGTTTACACCTCACTATCTATCCTAATTTTCATTTTATCACGCATAATGGGAACAGTTAAAAACTGATCTATGTCTCTCTTTCTCTCTTTCTAAGCTGTTGTTGAATTTGTTATGTACAACGTGAAAAGATTAGTGTATTTCCTAGGGCTAAGTGCAGTGTAAGCAAGTAATGTGCAAGCTTCCACATGCAGACTTGCCAGTGCACGATCAGGCTGGATTTCCAACCCTTCTGCCGCAACAGACTCAATCTCCTCTGAGTGTACATCAGCTGCTCAGAGGCCATGTCAGTGTCTGGACATGTGCATTTGATTAGCAGTGTGATGGCTTCCTGATAGGATTGTATATTTATTCAGAACCTGGCTTAGAAGGAGGCACAGATCTGCCTTGAAGCAGGAATCTCTTAGTGGATGAAATGTGGCTTACCTGCTACCCAGAATATATTACTGTAGTTTGTGTATTATTGTGGTTTTCTCTTGCTTGACTTTAGGCAATTATTATACTGATCTAAACAGAGTGGATTGAATGTTTACATGAGAATAATAGAGCAGAGTGGAGATTTGCAATCAGACACATTGGTAGAGTTTCTGATTTACATAAAACTTATGCAAACCAGGAGGATAGTTATATCTATACTAGATTAGGCCAGATTTACGCTCATAAATGGGACGGTAGTGTTGGGAGACACAGGTATGAATCAACAGAGTCACTTGTAAAATTGGTGTTTTGCAAAGACTTATAAAGTGTTTGTTTCACTTTAGTGGGGAAGTGTTCACTGTTATCAGGAGATTGAATAGATATTGTGTATTAAATTGTACAGTGACTGCATGGGGTTTGAAAAAGACATATAGAACATCAATACACACATTAAAAAAGTAACTGTTTTGAGTACTGTGGTATCCAGCCTGCAAATGTTTCAGATCAGCACATTATTGAGTATAATACTCAGACGGACATTTTGCCAAATCAGAACAACACATTCTGTTTAATATTCCAACTAGTGTTAAACTATTAATTTAAATGTGTTAATAGTGGCTGTCATGTAAGCTGAGCATCTGAAAGCCTCCCAACAGTCATGCCTTATCCTCAAGTAATTTATTTTTTATATTAATTCAGTAAAAAATATAAGATAATTTACTCTTTAAAGTGGTTCCCCCTCCTCCTTTTTTTAAATTAGACATTATTTTATGCATGCCTTTTAACTTACTAATTTATTAATTTAGCCCTGCCACACACAGGTTGAGTTACTATTTTCTTTTCTTTATTTATTTGTCTTTAGATCAATCATGGTACTATTTTTTGACATAGGCATGCTTTTGACATAGGCAAGATCTCACGTTTTTCTCTGTATGAGTACCTTTTTGCCTCAGTAAATTGTTAGTGAATATCACACTTACCTTTACTGGTCTATGCAAACTCAGTTTGATAATCTTAGCTCATCTTCCAGTAGAGCACATATCTGTATCACAGATATCATCTTTGAAACTGGCACTAATTGGCATTCATGTTGGAATTCTCAGTGGAATGGCCACAGACACAAGGTGAAAATTTGGCTCTGTTGAAGGCAACAGGAGTTTTGTCATTGACTTTAATAGGGTCAGGACTTCTTCCAGAGACTGAGCTGCCTCTCATACAGATGTTCAGACTGAGATGGGAGATTCAAATCCTCTGTGTTTGCTCATGACTAACAAAATGTCATTTTCTGCTAACCTTTGTCCCCCTTCTGCCAGGATCTAGTATTTTTTTTTTAAAGGAGAAAGTGAATAAGTAAGGCCCCCAGCTTCGTATTGCATTGTCTTCCTCAAATTCCAGTTCCCTTCCCTCTCTTTCTACTTGATATAGTATCTCTCCATGCACAGTGCAAGCTCTCTGTCTTCTATTATCTCTTGATTCTTCAGTTCTTGTTTATTTTTAACCGCTGTTTTCTTAGCAACTCTACTTTCAAGGAAGCTCTTGCTCTTGAAAAAATGAAATTCCTTTAATTCAGTCTATCTTTCTAGCAACCCACTGTTTTCCTTGTGTCTGCCTCTATTTTCTCAGAAGCTGTTGTTTCTTGCCATTTCTAAGAAGCTTCTCAGTCTCTGGTAAGAGAATCTACATTTCTCCAGGTTCTGTACTGGGCTTCATCTAAAGGGAATCTTTGTCCTTTTCTTTACTGACCCTTCCCTCCCAGCACCTGTCTTCTGTAATCTGCTCTCATTTCAGTTTGCTTTGGATATGCACCTTCACTGACAGCTCCTTTATTTTTTCTGTCTCTCTTTGCCACTTGCTCTCCCCGCCGCCTCACAGAGGTGTCCATGTCAGAATCCTTGAGGTACTTGCTTTTCTCTGACAGTTATTCTCCTCTGCACATCACAGTCATTTGCCTCTGTGCATCCTGCTGTCACTTACATAATGGCTTGACTTCCTAAGGTTAGTTATTTACTACTTCTTGCTGATTTTCAGATCCACATCTCCTCTATCAATCCTGTTACACTTGCTGTTTCCTCAGTTGTCTCCTAGACCATCTTTTTCTCTTATCTTGCTGCCCCTTCTGCTGCTGATTGTCTTCTCTATCGCAGCAGCAATCATGATTTTTTTCATCAACACAAACTAAAAATGTTATGATAATCTCTGTTACTGATGGATGATGTCAGCAAGATCTTCCCACTTCCTCTCCTTCCATCTAAAATACTGCTTGCTAATACTGCCTTGTCTCCACCAACCATCATCTTCCTTGATTTTCTACTGCCTGCTATAAGAAAAGCAAGCCATTAAAAATTCTGTAAAATCTACTGCTTGAGGTTCTACTGCCATTTATCTTCCACTCAATTTATCCAACTGCTTCTCCCATTCTTCTCTTTTACAGACTGCCTCTGTCCCCTTTTTCCTTTCTGTGTTTTCTTCTGTGTTGCTCCATAGAGTAGGAAGCTTTTTTATTTTGGTCATCCCTCAGCAATTTTTTCTTTTGCTTCTTGAAATCTTTTATAAGAACTCATCTTTCAGCTTTCAACTGTGCCTTCCAGCACATTAAAGCAGAGGCTTTAATGTGCTGGAAGACAAAAACTGAGGCCTGTTACTGTAATGTCCCCTCACGGCCAAGTACAGCTCCAGTGAAGGCGCTGTTCCCAACATTACCTGGAGATGGTAGAGAGCACAGACTGGCACTCGTGTCTGAAATGCATGAACTACATGTTCAGTACTACCTCAGTGTGCTACAATACATCGCTGTTAAGAACTCAGAATTGTCTGCATGCTATGAAGTAACTGCATTTCTCATGTAGTAAAAAAAAGAAAAGGCAAATGTGGAATGCCTTGAAGCCTAGAGCAAAGCTGAAAGCTGCAAATTCTACAGCTGCTCTTATCTTGCATTGAAACACACTGGCTACTCCTTTGAAAGTTTTGCATTAAAAGTTAGGACAGGAGTTCTTGGTACACCCAATTACTTGCTGGGACTTGGAAAGCATTGCTACACAGAATTTTTACTGGGTGAGTTTTTACAACAAAGGCCATGTAGGAATTAGCATGAGGTTATCTTGGTTTTACAGAGCAGGGTGATTTTTTTGCATAGGTTTTTATTTTATTCTGCAAAGCTTCCCCTGGCAACATAAAAGGAGAGCTGGACGAGTGCAACAATTGCAACAATTGAACTCCCTATGACAGAAGTAACAAAATACTGCAGTGTGTGGACGATTGAGTGAGATATCAGAAATATTCCCTCTGATACAGGAAGAGAATGATGCCACATAGTATGATGCAAAGTATTTAATTCTTTACAGTCATGAACTAGAAGCTGTGTAGGCCTTGACTCAAGAGTCCAGATGTACTGGTGGACAAGTGAGTCATTTGCCAGTTCATACAGGGCTACGCCTGATGTTATGAACTTCAGACCAGTATATTCTGTGTTCTGCAAATTACTCTCTTTTTGTGTCATGACCATGATACAGTTTGGACAAAGTCTAGAGCAGAAGGTTTTAAGTAGTGAGTTCCAGAAAAATGAATGGAAGAATCCAGAATTCAGTCTCCAGATCCACGTCACAATCTTTGTGATAATTAAAACTCCTCCAATACAGGAAATTAGATTAGATTAAATGCTTTGAGCCACTGCATGACCTCTGTATTCCGCCTTCCTTCTTGTGCAATCCATATATTATGCTGAACCATTTTTCTTTACAGAGTGATAGGAAAGGTTTTCTTTTGGGAATACTTCAGTTCTGAGCCAGCTTTGACCTCTGACTCAGAGATCAATGCTTCTCCACAATCTAGAAAATTGGAAGGTGACCACCATCCCTTCACTGTGTCCCTGTGGCACAAAATCTTGTCTTCTCCTCTCCCACACCTGTCTGTGTGCTGACAGCAGGACCAGCTGGCTGTCCCTTGGCAGTCAGGCCTAGGCTTGCCCTCTCCATCACAAAACTGATTTGAATACATTTACATGATTTACATTATTCAGTTCTAGTGCCCAGGATTACCTCAGCTGGTCAGAGCGTGGTGTTAATAATGCCAAGGTTGTGGGTTTGATCCCTGTATGGGCCATTCATTTAAGAGTAGGACTTGATGATCCTTGTGGGTCCCTTTTAACTCACAATATTCAGTAATCCTGTGAAGGTAATTACTGCAAATTCCTGGCCTCTGAGCCAATCAGGGCTAATCAAGCCTCATGACCCCTTCAGCATAACACTGGTTGGCCATGCAGTACTATGCTTGCCTAGGAATACTGAAAATCTGTGTGGGTTACCAAGTGCTGTGTGAGTTGTCCAGCTGCAAGTAAATTTTCCCAGGCATTTAGAATGCACCTTAGAAAAAGGAACTTGAAAAGGCATTTCTGTTACCAAGTGCACCGTTGCAAACAACTATCTCAGCCAGCAAAAGGTGAAGCACACCTGTGGGGCTGGAGTAAGAAACCACAAGTTTACCACTGAGCTCAAAAAAAAAAATTTCATGTTTCTGTAGTAAAAGGACATTTTATGTATGAGAGGTTGACTTTCTGTGCACAAATCTTCTGGTTGTGTAAAGTGTCCCCAGCTCCACGGAGGAGCTGTGACAATTTATACCAGCTGAGGTGCTGCTCAGCATTTTTGGTTATGGACCTTATTTACTCATGGCTAGTTAGAGTTCCTCTGGAGCTGTTAACAGCACTGTGTGCATGTAAATCTTGCTTTAGATGACTTTGAAACAGTTAGGAGACAGCCTGCCTGTCTATAAAGTAGAAGCATCCTTGAACATATGCCTGGCATAAGGTTAAAATAGAACAGTGCCCCAGCAATATGAAATATAGCTATTATCACCTAAGTGAAGACCTACAAATTATGTCCACTAAAAGTTGTCACACAGGATAGTTAGGCGGTAAAAAAGTTCCCTTGTGTTTTGGCATAGCCTATTTCATTTGTGTCTGTGGTTTTAAGCACCCTCATCCCAGAAGATAGCTAGCTCCTCATTCACCTCAGGGTATTGTGCTAACTCACCGACATTTTGTTCTAGAAATTGCTCAGTCAGGGAACGGCATCAGCCGTTTTATTGAATTAAGTTTGCTAAACAGTCAAACAGCAGCCTAAGGTAGGCAAGGCCTGAGGTACTGACAGGCAGCAGCAGTTACTACTCTTTGCAGTTAAAAAGGTCAGGGTAAATGAGAATTTAGTTGTCTGGCTAGCTACTTTCTGTGTATTCACACAGGTAATTCATATGTCCCTGTGGTGGGATGCGACTATGCTGCAAAGGTCAGGTGGCATTTTCACAGCAAGGCCCTGAAACACAGACATTTCAGAACACACTCCTCTCCCTGTAACACTGCGAGTGGTACCAGCAGAAAACCAAGGTAACAGTGAACAAGGAAACCATTGCTTTGTAAACCTCCCTGAGCTCAGTATGCACAAAGCCAGCAGTGAGCAGGAAGAAGGAAAAAGTTCAGTCTTGTGTATCCTTATCAGCTGTCCACTTCTTGGGTGAAGCTGGTTCTGCAGAGCACATGACATTTCAATGTTCTCCTGATGTTGTGTGTGAATGTAGGGATATAAAGCACATATTTCTAGGTAGCACTAAAGGGGAAAAGTAGGTCCTCTGAAAAAATATTTCTGTACAATTTTTTAGCTTATGATACTAACTTACAACAAAACTTCTCAAGACTGTCCTTGCAAGTCATTTATACCATAAAACAAAAAATTACACTAAGTCTCCATTAGTACTGTAGCTAGTATTGTAATTAGTTTTGACAAATGTGCTCTATTAGTGGAGGTATTTTGATTTAAGATCCTGTTGAGGAGCAGTCTAAAACATACACTTTAAATTACTCTTTAAAATATGTCCCATGGTACCTCACTACAGTGTATACAGTACACTGGCTCTGTGTAATGAATTCTTGTCCAATGTTGTCATTAAGTTGCAGTAAATATTGAAGCTACCTTAATTTTAAAATAATTTACTTCTTGATTTTAGCTGATAGATATTCTTGTATAGAAAATTAATAAAAATATGTACACGTATAAAACAGGGCAGGACTTCTGCTTTCAGCTGTTACTATGGCTGAAAGCAGAAGTCCTGGCTTCTATCAGCAGTATGGCAGTTGACTGACAACAACATGGAGAAAACAGTCATACACAGGACTTCTCAGGGTGAGAATGAAAGGAATTAAAGTCCCAGGCCCTCTCCTATCGTCTGTCATTTCTAGCACCAAATTAATTATTAATTAATTGAAATACTTCCTGTGAATAACAAAAAATCAGATCTGAAGGGTAGAAGCAACCATTTCTCATATGTGGTCAGGCCATCATGGGCACAACACTACCATGAAATGGAAAGGACAGAGAAATTCCACTGAGTAGACTGGGTGACAAAAATGTCAGCTCTTCAGAGTTTAAAAAATAATAGTATTTTTCAGAAGTTTGATGAAACTGACTGAGATGAGGGAGAAGAAAGTCTCAAAAAATCCTTGAATCTGTCAAAGAACTGATGGAGGCAATCATTGTTACTAGAGAATCCATGGCAGATTCTCATAATATGGGATTCAACCAGAAAAGGTTCAGTTTGAACTTTCATCTTTTAGAAACTCCATTAATTAGTCTGTAGGAAATCAGGCTCAATTGCTTTCAGTGCTCACAAACTACTTGTGTTTTTTCTGGAACACAGGCAAATTGCTGAGATGACAAATATATGTCTTCCAAGAATCTCTCTCTCCTTTTCATGAATGTCTGAATATTTTCATTTCCCAAATGTATATTTGTTTGACAGTTTTATACCTAACAGATGTTTTATGTAGATTTATTGGTGCCTCAGACTTTTCAAGAACATGAAAAAAGGGTCTGTCTTTACCTGGACTACACTGATCGAAATTATCTTAAACCATTGTCAAATTTCTTTCCATTCACCTCCATAAGTCTTTCCACAGGCTGCCCTCCAAGTTTTCTTTATATCTCTCTGGTTATCTATTACAGAACTGCCATTTGGTCAGACCCTTTTTAATGTGTTACATTATCAAGATTTGACACTCTGGTGGAGCGTATTCAAAGTTTGCTTTGATTTCGACAAATTTTTCATCTGTGATGTGGGGCCTTTAAAAAATGTCAGGTCTGCAGATTTCTATCGATCATATATGAACTTGTTGTTCTGACTCCACACACATCCTTTAGAAGCAGTCCAACTGCTCCTCCACTCCACACCCAGAGATTACAGACTGCACAGTTTTAGCACGTCAAACTTGGGATCCTGAAATGTTGGGAGTGCATGACTTACAAAGAAGAAAATATCTGAGGTAGAGACCTAACTAAAAATAAATGTAAATTTGAAATAGTAGATTGTGCCAGTCTCCCACAAAGGAGCAGGAGTCTGGTTGTTGTGAAAGCTTTAATAGGACAAGATTCCTAGTTAGAACTACATAGCACATCACATCAGACATTTTCGCATTACAGTTACAAAAGAGAAAGAGAAAAAAAGAGCCCCAAAGAGTTTCAAAAATGTCCGTATGAGATATGGATAGCAGGCTTCTGTAAAGAGGTTGGCCTAGAAAAAGAATTGTATTGAAAATAGGCCTGTGAGACTCCACTCCCAGCCCATAAACAGGCACAGTTTTCTTCTCCTTTCTTACTATTGATTGGCAATCTGGAATTCCAAAAAAGGAGAAAATCTTGAAAGCTTTTGACACTGTATCTTGGATACAGTGAGGTCTTTGTTGGTTTGACTGTCACTTCTGATACATGGTGTACATCGAAGTCACAGGACAAGTAAGCATGCTGCAATTTCAGCAAGGTGGAAAATAGGGTAAAATCCAGGGTCATTTATTCATTGTTAACCCTATTCAAGTTGAATAAAGAAGTAGCTATTCCAGTTAATGATGTCTTCTTTTACAGCATTAGAGTTTACAAAACCATCTATCCCTAATGTCCCTATCCAGGTACAGTATAGCCTAAAAGAAGCAACCAAAAAGTCAGGAATTCAAATATCTGAATTTCTAAGCATATTTCAGGAATTTGATATAGAACATGAGAGAGAACTTTTTCTAAAAATGATCCTTTGCAAGTCATTATCGGTGAAGGAAGTTGTGCTGGTTTTGGCTGGGGCAGTTAATTTTCTTCAAAGTGTCTGATGTGAGGCTGAGTTTTGGATTTATGCTAAGCACATGACTGGTAATACAGAAATGTTTTTGTTTATGCTGGGCAGGGCTTACCCAGAGCCAAGGCCTTTTCTGCTTCTTGTACTGCCATGCTGGCAAGGTAGTTGGGGGTGCATGAGGAGGCACAGCCAGGACAGGTAACCACAACGGACCAAAGGGATATTCCAGACAATATTGACATCATGCTCAGTACATAAAGCTGAGGGAAGAAGGAGGAAGTCGTGGAGCATTTGCAGTGATAGCATTTGTCTTCATAAGTCACTGTTAGGCGTAATGGGAGCCTGCCCTCCTGGAGATGCCGAACACCTGCCTACCCATGGGAAGTAGTGAATTAATTCCTTGTTTTGCTTTGCTTTCCCTATTGAACAGTCTTTATCTCAACCCAGGAGTTTTCCAGCTTTTACCTTTGTGATTCTCTCCCTAACCCTGCTGGTGGGGCAGTGAGGGAGTGGTTGTCTGGGGCCTGTCTGCTGGCTGGGGTGAAACCATGACAGAAGTGTTAACACTTCATTTACTGTTTCTGAACGCTTACTCATGGCTTGGAGAACACATTTTTCTGTCCCTCATTATGTCCTTTTTTTTTTTTGCTGTCACACTTCAGCTTTCTGAAGCCCTCTAACACCCAAAGATGCAGCTAAGTAGATATAGTGAATATCTACTAGGATACTCAAAACCAGCTGTTCATTGGGCTCTTTATTATACCCCTCTGAACGGCCAATGTGACTCACCATGAGTAACTTCCTAAGGTGCTTAAATACCCTTTGACACTTGGCCCTAGAGCTACAAAACTTGCCTGATGTACGCTCAGCTTGAGGCATGTAAGCAATCCCCCCTGCTCAGCCAAAAGAAAGTACAACACCGCAAACCTAACTTGCCATGATCAGTTAGAATATGATATTTTATTTGGATCTCCTCTGTCCATTGAGTGTGGCAGTGTATGCAAAACTTCATTTCCATGTCTACACAGATCCTATTTTCCCAGGGTTAAAACTTAAATCAAGTTTTTCCTTTAGGGAATACAAGCTGCAAAGAGCAGACAACCTTCATTTAAATATAAATCTATAAATCCTTTAGTCTTCACCTCTTTTAACCACATTGAGGTGAAAGCTGTTAATTGTGGTCTTTAGAAGGTATGTGTAAATGCAACCTTTTCCCCAAAAAACTTTGAAAATACATAATCAATAATATTTTTGATAAATGCTACTGCTAAAGACAAGAACTACTTGTCATAGTGAAATGCATGGGCTTGATTCTTTATTCAGCTGAGTCACCCCCTTACCTCCAGTGCTTTAAGGAATTCACTGCAAGAGCAGGATCAGGCCCTTAATGGTCTGCCAGCTCCATACCGACATTATACCCAGACAGCTGTCACTGAAATTTATATTTAGTTGCATAAGAACAGTACATTAGATATCCTTAAATGTTTTAGGAGGCAGGATTTTTCTGACTATTCTGGCAAAACCACCAGTACATGTAGAAACCAGAGCTGTGAACAAATACTGCAGTTATGATTTACAGCACAATTGCCAGAGTCTTTCCAGCTTCATCTCTGATGGCCACTTACTCAGGCTGTCATTTTTAGCTCCACAGATTATATCTGCCTTGGCCTCTTCCACAAACACTGGATTCACTGGAGTGTGTTGCAGACAATACAGCTATCAAACAATGAAGCATTTGTGTTCATTTTCTTCTATTTTATCTTAGGAATTCTACTATTTAGGTCACTATCTCCTGCTTCCAGCTATTCTTTACTGAAAAATTGTAGCTCTTTTTAGGCTTAAGAAGATAAAATCAATGAATTCATCTATGTTATTCCTCTGGGTATAAAGGTCTAGATGTAATAAGTGGTATACATAGTATAAGATTACATTGCTGTTCCTGAACTGCAGCCCCAAGATTAATTGTGCCTTATAGGCCAAAATTTGAAGAGCTGCTGGATGCAGGCCTCTCTGAAAATCTGATATAACTAACACAATAAAACCCCAGTATTACCAAATTTCTCAAATGCTTTAAATGTGATCCCTCCCTAGCATGAAGAGGAAAGGTGTGAATGTATGTCTGTGTAGAATTTTAGATACAGATATGGAGAATAATGGTGAACAGATCCTCTTCCTGATTGTATCTGCCTTTCCTAAAAGAAATGAAAAAATCCACTACAGGTTTTACTTGAGAAAGATAATGCTTGGATTTTAGCAAGCAACATCACTCATTGTGAAATCCATCAATATCTGTGGAATAAAAATTATACTTAGATATGGCGACATACAGGAATTCCATTTACATTACATTTAAGCTCACTGATAATTCTACTGACATAAAAAATTGGTATGCTCTGAATGAGAAGATGGGTGCTTAAGAAAACAGTCATAATTTAATTTAGAATGGATTTAAGATTGTTATTACTATTTGTATGGGACTTTTTTTGCCTGGAGGAAGATGTGGCTTCATAATGAAATGCCAGCTATTGAAATACTAAACTTCTTAAGTGTACATATGTATTAATTAAAATTATGTAGATACTTTCCTAATGAAGATCTATTGTCTACCACAATCAGTCAAAAGACTCCATAACTGAGGCATACTAGTGGGCCACCAGAACCCACCAGGAAGCACAAAGGATGCTGAGCACAACCTATAAAATCTGTGGGGTCATGAGCCTGCTGCTCAACTTTCTTTCTCAGTAGTGAGGGGACAAAGCAAGTCAAATGACAAAAAGAAGTAATTCTATCGAGTTTGTTAACTGAGAGATGGCATAGCAGGGCAATTTGGGGATAGTCAGGCCATGACCAAAAAACTTTGTCAGTTTGTCTCACCGTCAAAAAATAGGCACTTATTAAAAGTAAAATAAATAACAAATAAATAACAAAGTCTCTCCGTCATGATTAGTTTAAAAGCAGAGGGCAATAAATTGCATTTACCTCACTATCAAAATTGGTATGTGTCACACTGACCAGCAGATTCTTTAAATTTGGTTTAAATAAGCAGCACATATGTTGTACTTGAGTGGGTAAGAAGTGACAATTGGTTGAAATGGAGTTTTTGGAGTCTCACTGCATTGGAAAGTTTGCAAGGGGTTCTTTCCACATGCTCCATGGAAAGATCATTCCCCTTGTCATACACTGAACTCTTAAGTTACAGCACTGACAATGATGATCAAGGGTGAGCTAGTATATTCAAGGACAGAGCAGTGGTGGCATTTTAGATGGGCAGCTCCAGGACCTTTTTATTGTGAATGCTGAGAAAATCAGCAGTTAGCTGGTTTTAAACATTCTGAGTATGCTCAACAACACACAGTGACAGCATTCAGGCTGTGTCATTTCCATGCAGAACTTGGGGAACTATAATGTGGTTAGCCCCCATTATTTACCCCCATTTCAAACCTGATTAAAAGTCAGTCCTTTCAAATCACAGAATGAAATCTTCCTAAAAAAATACTCAACATCTACAATAGCTCCTTCCTTTCATCTTCTCAAATTGTAATTAACAAAATTATTCCTGAAAAAAAACTTTACCCTGGTTTCTTTACAGAATTGTATCTAGGGAAACATACTGGGAAGGGAATGATGGTTAAGCTGAATACTGTTGTAGCAAAAGCCTTTCTTTTATCTTTCTCAATTTAACATTCTCATGTATCAGTACCTTAAAAGCCACTTTTGTAACTCTCATATTTAATACTGGTGGTAGTAGCCTTTTCTCATTGCCTTTTGCTTGGCTTCTGGCCTGTTACCTGATTGTAGTGTTCTAGGAGAATCTAAACTAAGAAAAGCATACCTCAGATACACAGAGCAAATTATATTGTCTGGATAAATCAAATTTCTCCCAATAGCTGCTGTTTGGGGTTTACACTTATTTGTCATATGGACATGCAAATCTTCTTTTAAACACAAAACTGCCAGCAGAGGCTTGATGATACAACAAAATCTTGCTATTTCATGGTATGTTAGCTGTTGAGGGTATTATGATGAACTTCTTTGAAAAGCTGAAAAATGTTTTTCTGGGTTAATTTTCAGTCAGATCAGTAAATGAGTCCAATTCATCATATATTGCTCAACAGTAGCAGGGGAGGCACTTACAGCCACAGACTGTAACGCTTACTTGGGCACCTGCACAGGCTTTGGTGGCCTTAATCACCTGACACTGATCCCACAGTGGTTAATACAAGCAAACAGAACCCAGGTAAATACTTCAGGACTGCACTGCAGCTGGTTGTGTGTTGAAACAGTTTGTCCATGAAGGACTGTTAGCTTAAATGGATCAAAGGAAGCTCTTTGTCACCACTATGGGTAGAAAACTGAGGTATCGAGTAATTAGGGAAATTACCAAATGAGGGCTTCAGGTAAAGCCCATATGGAATCTCCATTTCACTCCCTTTTACCAGTTTCTATAGTAGAGTATTTTCAAAAACAGACTAGAAAAATGTGAAAAAAAGTTTAATGATGACTTACAAATATACAATACTTACATTTTCAAGAGTTACAAAAACGGCATACTACAGAAACCAAAAGCTTCCCCCAACCTTTGGAGGAACATTTCCTAGTTATTTATTTACAAAGAAAAATTACAGTCACTTTTCACAGTGTCACATGTTTACATATAAACACTTCTCAGTTGAAAAATATCTTGCAGCTTACCCAGAAGCAGTTTTTGCAGTCTGAGCCCTACACTCATCTATCAGAACAAAAATTCTATCAGACCCTTAGGCTGACATGACACAGCATTCTTATAATTTAACCTTTGTTAATTTAGCCTTTGTTTGAGAATATGTACAACTCAGATGGCTAAACTGATGCATAGTTGAGATTTCACCTGGTGTATTACGTATTGCTCATGATTGCGTAAATGGCATAGGCTACCTTTTTTAATTAGGTTGGTGATGTGCCTTTAGAAAAAGGTGGTTTAATTTCCTTAAGGTATTTATATTTATAAGTTCTTCCTGAAAGGAATTTAAAAGAATATACCATGTCCTCTGCAGGGCACTTTTTCACACAATGAAAATTCTGTAATAAATTCTTCCTTCTCAATGTACAGTTCTTACCCCTAGTAAGGGACAAACTGAGCACATTTTCCAAAGTCTGTTCATTTCCATCAGTTTTCTGATGTTGGAAGTTTCTTAGATTGTAGTTATTAACCCAACATTTTAAAACTTTCTTCTACCTGAGAGCAAACATTAGTATTTCTTAGTCTGTGTGTACTTGAGAGTCTTCTTGTAGATTAGAATACCTGTGGTAACACAGCCAAAACACAACCAGTCTATTTTTGACACCTTCATTATGTGAGTATACCAATACTTTCATGATTTTCAGGCGATACTCAACAGAATCTTCATCTAGCTGAATGTAGTTTGGGACTGCACATTTATACTGATTGTTTTTAATTTAAACTAAGTACCTCCAGAGTATTAGTTATAGTTCAGTTCCAGATCTTTTTATATTCAAAACCAGAAAATGCGTGCCATCAATAGCTGTGATCAGAGTTCAAAAAGTGTCTTCCAGCATTACAGTATTTCCCTACCAAAAGCTTACTCCACAGACAAAATACACTCCAAGTTCAAGCATCTTTAAAGAATGCCTGTGTTCTGGACTTTCTTCGTGCAAGAGCTTCTTGTTTTTTTCTTTCAATCTCCTCTTGAGAACATTTTCTATTTTTTTGTTCTACCACAGACACTGTAAATAAAAAAAAAAATATGTATTAGGAGCTTCAGGTTTGTTCCATACGTATTTTAACTTAGCCATTTCCAGTTTTTGAAGATCTATGGCAGGAGCACACTGTTCTGACACACTGGGCACCCAAGTTAAGAAAGGCTCATCTATCCTGTCCCCTAGGCAGGAAGGGGGCAAGATGCATGACCTTTGTAGCGCTACTGGTTACTCCCTCCCAATGAAAACACTGGGATGCACACATTTGCTTCAAGGAAATTTTACTTGGGTGCCCTTCAAATGAACCTTATGACATCAGAGTCAACACAGGAGATTGCGATGGGTTAAGAAAATTAAGGCTATCAGAGTGAAAAGGGCTCTACAATTTAGTGAGTTAGGCAGAGATATGAACATGGAGATAGTATAGATACAGGGGTCACATACAGTACAGGTGTCACACAAATAAAACAAGATAGGTTGAAAAAAGGTCAAAAGTAGCAATAAAAATTGGCAAAGGAGACAAGAACATGATAGCTAAGCATACCATTTTATATGGTGTGTTACAGAACTATGAATTCCCATACTATAAAATCCTGACCTCACTGGAACAAACAGGAACACTCCTTGCACATATGAAATAATTTTACCATTTTTATACACCAATTTCCAATTAATGTATTTTTAATAAATATTTCAAGTGAATAAATAGAACAAAGGGTATATTTGCTTCTCACAAAAAAGCGTCCATGAAAAATTAAATAGCAATTTTCAAAAGGAACACTTAATATCAATTTTTTTGTTAACGCCCTTTCCCTTAAAATTTAAGATGAAGAAAGCTATGGTTTATCTGTACAGAAAATCTATGCTATCTTCATTCATTCCTTTAGTCTCTAGAACATTCCACAGAATAACTAGCTATCTCTCTGCTTTTTTCCCCTTATAATCCAAAATTGCTACTTTCCATTTATACACCTCTCAGCTGAGGAAGAAACAGATAAAATATTCATTCTTCAATAATTGATTGTTTTGTTGCTTTTGCAACAGTGCTTCTTTATAATGGAGGCTAATACAGGACACTTTTAAAGGCATGTTTTATCAGAATGAATATTGATTAGAACTTTGCCAAGCTGTGAGATCAAGAAAAAATAAGACTGACTGGCACTTGACTGGTTCTCCATTTCCCCAGTAAGTAACACTGAGCATGGAATATTACTGATGGTCTCTTGGCAATAAAGAAGTGACTGACCTCTCTTCTGGATGAAAGGGCATCTTAGTGCTTAGATAACACAACAATATTTCACTGGCAATTTCAGCCACAGAGCAAACAATAGAGGCTGAGCTCTGAAAAGTATCAAGTGATTTGAGGTTCCAAATTCCAGGTGTACAGTATTATAAACTGGCATTCCATATCACCTGGTGTCTTCTTCCCCTGTCCCATTATTAACTAGGGTTTTACTATGCATCAAAATACCAGTATTTTAAGTAACAGTTTAAGAAAATAGTATGCTGAGTGCTGCATCAGCCTATAATTGATCCTAGGGAACCTGAGTGTCTATAGAGAGACGGTGTCAGGTATTTAGAGAAGTGGAAGGGAAACAGGTGTCCTGAAGGACAGGAATTCAGGATATGCATCAAGACAATTTAATTTTTGAGAAAATGAAGTCCAGATTCTCCTTAGAACATCTGCTAACACAACTGAATAGATGAACACTGAAGCCTGTTTTAAGCTGCAGTACAGTATTAATTTCTCTGACACTCTGACTACAGTAAGGAAACAAACGGTCTAACAGTGATACAATAAAGACAAATACCTGATGTAGTCTGTGCAAATGACTCTGAAAGATGCCTCTTGAAAGGTGATTTCTTATTGTCAAGCTTGCGGTGCAAAGTGACATTCACCTGATTCTTGCTTCCTTCCAAATCCTGCAGAGTAATTCCAATGCCAGAATGATTCCCTGAACTTTCAGACCCTACATGATGACCACCCTGAGAATTGTTAATCTTTTTGAACTTAAACTTTGAATGCACAAGTGAAGTTTTGTTACTAGAGGTGCTACTTGGAATCTTTCCCGCATTACACAAGAAATGTGAGCAGTCGAGTGCTTTTCTACTAAAAATATTTACTGCATTAACAGGACTTAGTTCAGAACCTGTCTCTCCTGCTGGCACAGAATTGGACCTGTACCATTTCCCTGAAACAGTCTTTGCAGTATCTTCAGAAGTATCTTGATGACAGTTTTTAGGGAGTGTGTATTTACACTCCACAGAAGGACCTGAGATCACAGTCAGAGGATTTGACATGTTCTTAGAGTTCATGACATGACCTGTTGTGGCCAGCCCATGCACTGTCTTTGATGAATTCCTACAGGCATCATTTAGTGAGAGAGCCTCCTGTTTTGCATTTGTTTTTTGCACCAAGAGGAGATCGGGTAGTCCTTGTTTAGATGCTGGGAAACTGTTATCAGCATTTGATCTGGAATTAATACTAGCTCCTTGAATAGTTTTAATTTTTTCATTTCCTTGTTTAACATCCTGGCTCTGAGTTTGCTTTTCTATATCATCACACACCTGATATAACAATTCATCATCCTCACAGTTTGCATCCCAAGGATTATCGGATCCACAAAACATACCTAGTATCTCATCAGAGAATTTCGCTTCATTCCAGTCATCAAATGACAGAGGACATTTCTTTGGCACTTCAACTTGATTTGAGTGACCTGTATTAGCTTGGTTAACCACTTTGGTTAGATCATTAGGCTTCATGTTGGTAGAAACACTGGATGACTGACAGGAAATAGTATGAGTGTTATTCCCAGGTTTTCCTGCTGATTGTCTATGAGGATTAAATCTTGAAGGAAAAAGAGGAAGAGCATCGCTTTTAGGCTTAGTAGATTCATTTCCATTCTCCATTTCAGATTGCACTGAAACAGGAATATAGTTCAAATCATTGTTTTGGGTACTCTTCCAAACAGATTTAGTTTTATCTGGTTTAACATCACATTTACCATGCAAGGCCTTGGTCTCTGTCTTGGCGTTTTCTGTCTTACATGGCTTTTGTAAAGACAGGGATTTTACATGTTGTGAGTTTTTATTAGAATGTTTCAAAGGTGAATACTGCAAACTGTTAGATTTGCTTATAGTCCCCAAAAGAGTTACTGAATTGCCACTACTTCTTTGCTTTGTTCTGCTAGCATCACTGAAATCATGCACAAATGGATTTACAGGAATTTGTGGTGGTTCTTCAGTACTTAGCAGTTCAGGATTTTGGGTTATTTGCATCACAAAAGAGTCATCTGCCAAAAGATCTGTATCCCAGTCATCAAAGCTATCATTAACTACTCCAGCAAGCTTAGCAGAGGCCACCAATTGTGTCTTCAAAGAAGGAGGATTTTTTTTGGTCAGCGTGTCAGCGTGGTCAGCTTTTGGTATAGTCTGGTCCATGCTTCCTACTGCAAACAGAGTATCTTTTTGATATGCCTCTGAATTACCATGCTGTGTCTCTTCAACTATCTCAGGAAGATTCTCCTCCTCCAATGTACTTCTAATTTTATGAAAACTATTATTTAAAGAAATATCTGACAGTCCTTGGCTCAACTGTCCACTGCACTTCTGGGTAGAAGAGTCAAAAAGAGCATGAAGGGCTACTTCAGCCTCAAGGTCTACAGACTTTTGACTGCTGGACTGACAGGGCTCTGCCACAGGGATGCCAGTGCTCTGTCCAACTGGTTTCAGGGATGCAGTAGGATCTGCTTCAGATCCTTCACCAAGGAGTGATTTCTGGTTCTTCGTATTTATTTCATCTTTAGAATTACTTGAAAGCTCTGAGGTGCTCTGGATGAAGTTGTGACCAAGCTTCTCCTGTTCCTGAACAGCATCTAACTCTACTAGATTTTTATCAAACTCCTTAGCCAACTTCATGAGTTCCTCTTCAGGATTTTTTATTTTAAGATCTCTAGATTAAAAAGAAAATACAGAAAATAAAGTCAGAGCTACTGAGAAAGTTTGGCCAAGTTCAGTTACATGACCCTATGAGCTGCTCATTCTATAGTTTAACAACTACAAAGGTATGACTAAATCCCACTGCTTCCAATATGCAGTCAATATACACCCACTGCAAGAAGACACAACAAGCCCACAGTTAAAAGCATTCTATATGCTAATGTACAATTATATGGTTCACTATACACAGAAGACCACATAGCCTTCTTCATGAAAGTCCAGCTATGATTAGTGAGAAAAAACTGTAACTTACCTTGTACAACTTAACTTTGTCCTAGCTTTTACTACTATAGGTGTACAGGGAATAGCATCCTCACCAATCCATGTTCCTAAAAGGGAGTCTTCATTACAGCTTGCTTTTTCATCCTAAATAATTAGATTTATTCAGGAAATTAGAAATTTGATTATTAATTTATTTAGAAATTTGATTTCAGATAAAGACTGGATTAGACACACATCTTACATGAGTTAAAAGTTGCTAAACTAAATAAACTGGATAAAACCTGTTGAAAACCACAGATAAGAGCAAAAACAAGTTAAGTGAGATTACTGCAACATTGTCCACTGATACTTGCATCACTTTAATTATATCAATTTAAAGCAGAACTTCAATTAAAATAACTGAATTATACTTTTGGCATGCAAGTCTAGTAGTCTAATTCAGGTTTACACACATTCATGTTACAAGCAGCCATCTAGTTTACTTCAGTATACTACTAAGGAGCTGGCTGAGGCAAGCAGCACAAACAAATTAGAGACCTTAAAATAAATTACATTCTGTATGCTTACAGAAAAAAAATCTGACTTCTTCCACTACAACTAATTTACAAAAAGAGCCTTTAAACAGAATTAAGTGACATTTAGAAACTAAATGAAATTGTTTCAGAGCTTCAAAGTTCAGGCTTGAATTTGAATTCTGAAATGAAGGAGATACAATACTGTGATGAATTGTTTAGAAGGGCAGAGCAATGGGATGTAGGAAATTGCTGTGTGTAAGCCAGCAAAAGTAATTAGAACTTTACTAACTACTAGGGTTGTTTTAAATAGGTTCTCTTATTCTTAGTAAATTTAACGTTTTTAAAAATTATTTTTGTTTAAAAAATAATATAAACAGCAGATTACATTTATGGCAGAACTGTAATTATTTAAAAAGCATGCAGTAGCACTCCTTATCAATGATTTTCCAATTCTTTTAGTAAAATTTCTCACAAATACACTAAACAGTAAATATATTTTAAACAGCCCTGTCAAAAAAGTAGGCATGTTTTGCAAGCTAAATACTACAGAACTATTTTAGGAATTACATGTTTTCTTCTTGTACTTAAAATGCAACACCACTTTGGTTTTGACTTTCGGGACTGTGGACATCAGGTTCATGGCAAGAGGAAAAGGGCAAGAGATACTGGGGTAAAGAGGAGAATGATTTATAGTATTGAAGCAAGGCTACTATGTTTATATTACTACAAAATATTTCTCATCTTGGTCATCAAAAATCAGCATTGTAAATTCATAGTCAATCAAGACTCTTCAAAATGCTTAAAAACAACTGCCAAGTAAATCTAGTATTTGAAAAAACTCTTACCTTTTAACAGATGAGTAATTAAGGGTAAATAAACAGTATTCTTAAGACCAAGGGCAGTAACTTGTATTCTGAAAGTAAAGCTTTCTAAAATAGAGCTGCTGCAAGTCTCTTCATGTGCCCTTTTCTACAGCATCTGTGACTCACACAACAACCAGTAAATGCTATGCTTACTATTTTAATTCAATCCTGTTCTATAAACTAGTTTTCTACAAGCCCAACTCTAATCACGACACTACTGTAACTAAAACAAGGCTAAGGCTGAAATACTACTCTCTTTTGATCAGTGCACATGCACAGCATTGTTTTAGAAAGTTACAATTACCTGAGGAGCAATACGATTAACAATTTCCGAAATTTCTACTGCGCATCTGCTGGTAGTCTGCTTGCTTTTTCCATTGCCTATGAAAACAAACAAACCTCTTAAAATTTTGAATTATCTATCCAGTTTATGAAGTGCAGTACATCTCAAATAATTCAAATAAACCTGTAGACATGGGAGCTTGATTCAGTGCTGTATTGAAGAATTTATGGGTTTTTAATGCAAGTAAAATCAAACAACCATTATAAAAGAAAATAACCTTTTTCCAAGAAATCATTTATAACTTTTGCTACACCCCCACTGCATGCCTCAAACAGATGTCCTGAAGTCTGGATTTTAGTATTACCTAATCTGTGTGCAACTGGTGAATGAGAATCCCAAAAGATTTCTTGCTGTGTCTCAGTGTCATTAATAGGAGAGCTGAAAGTAGGTATTCGGGATTTTCTACTCAATGATCTCTTTGGTGTTTTATGTAAACATGGTTCTGTGAAAAAAGAAATAGGATCTTTATTAAAAAACAACAAATAAGAGGCAAAAATCACTTAAAACACAGAACAGGTCAAGGCAAAAGAAGATGCATTAGGAACATCAAGAATAAAAATCAAGTTCACACTCACCAGGATTCCTTTACTCACAACAGGAATACTGTACAAAACTAGACATTAAATACAGGACTCTTAGCTTTGCCAATCATATCTCCACAGAGATAAGAGAAAATTACATGATACTGACACCTTTCCACCCAGGATCTGATTGCAAGGATGTCAGTTCTTTCACTGACTTAATCTTATATTAAGTGTAAAATGATGTATACCTCTATGAGAGAATATTTTGTATTCTTGCTTGCTTTGTGTCTTTCACCCAGACTCTGAGCTAAACTACTATTTTAATGGGCATCCAAACTATTCTGGGTCATAACCTACATTTGTCTATATTTCCTCCCCTGGGCTCTTCCAGCTAGGACTATTAAAAGCAGGAATATAGGTATACAAAACCTGCTTGCAGCTGCCTTTGATCAGTAAGTGAACTAAACACCCTAAGTGAAACTCAGTTAGTCACCCCTGCCCTTTAGAAATGATGCTGTAGATGTGAAAGCTTACAGAAATAATTTAGAATATGCTATTACTATGGGAGGAACATCTTAGAGGATGTTTTGCCCTGAAGTGCCTAGCACGGCCACAAAGATTTTATCTTCTCCTCGGTTAGTTCTCAGTATTTGCTGTGGGAATCACAGAATATGTCAGGTTGGAAGGCACCACAGTGGGTCACCTTGTCCAAACTCCCCCTCAAACAGGGTCATCCCAGAGCACATACCACAGGATTGTGACCAGATAGTTCTGGAATATCTCCAGTGAGGGAAACTCCACACTCTCTCTGGGCAACCCAGTGCACGGTCACCGTACAGTGGAACTTCTTGTGCATCAGTTTCTGCCTGTTTCTTATGCTACTGCTCAGCACCACAGAGCAGAGCCTGGTCCATCCTCTTTGCACCCTGCCTTTAGATATTTACACAGATTGATGACGTGCCCTGTTTTCTCTTTGCAAGACTAAACAGGTCCAACTCCCTCAGCTTTTCCTCGTGAAAAACATTCTCCAAACCACTAACCAACTTTGTAGCTCTCTGATGGACCTGTTCCAGGAACTCCATGTCTCTTGTCCTGAGGAGGACTGACAACTGGTCACAGTATTCCAAATGTGGCCTCATCAGGGCTGAACAGAGAAGCAGGCACACCTGCCTTGCCCTGCTGGCAATGCTCTTCTTAACGCACACCAGGTACCATTGGCTTGCCTGGCCCCCGGGGCACACTGGCTCAGCCGGCCCTTGGCAGTAACAGCCCCTTCCCAGGGCACGCGAGCCGGGCGAGCGGAGATTTACTCCGCACCAACCCCTCCTCACGGCTCAGCCGCGCCTCCCCCGCGGTTCGAGAGTTGGCGGGCAGGGCCGGGGCCCCCAGGGGCCGCTCCCGCCGTACCTGCAGCGCGGGGCGAGCACGCCGCCGCCTCCCCGGCGGGCAGGCCTCGGCCCGCGCCGCGTTCCACCGGCCCCTCCTCCGCGGGGGGCTCCGCCCGCCGCCGCGTCAGCTGCTCCTCGCCGCCGCTGCGCCTCCTCAGGGCGGCGGGCCCGAGGGACAGCCCCCTCCGCCGGCTACTGGGCATGGCGGCCGCTACGGCGGCACCGCACCGGTCCCGCTACCGACCGCACCGCCATTTTGCCGGGCTCGGGAAACCGCCGCCAATTGGCCGCCGCCGTGCCGCCTCAAGCAGCCATTGGCCCCGCGCTGTGGGGGCGGGCGGGCGGACGGTCGGGCTTTCGGAGGCGGCGGAGAACTGAGGCCCCGCCCCGCCCTGCCGGGCGTGAGGCGCTGCCGGCTCCTCCTGCCCCGCGCTGCCTCCGCCGTGTTGCGGAGAGACCCTGCTGCCCCTACAGCTGGGGGGAGGAAAAGCTCAGCCATGGGCAGGGGGGCAGGAGGTGCCCTCCTGCGGACTCTTGCTGTCGGCTTGGCCTGAGGTGCCTCGAATCTACCGTTAGGAAATTCTGGCCTGATATCTCGGTGGGTGGGAATGCTACTGTGCCAGAGGGCAGGGAGGCTCTGCAGAAGGATCTGAGACAGACTGGATTGATGGGCCAAGACCAATAGTTTGAGGTTCGACAAGGCCAAGTGGGGGGTTCTACACTGTGGCCAGAACAGCCCCGTTCAGTGATACAAGATGAGGGATGAGTGGCTGGAAACGGGCTCCAGTAAAAGCACCTGAGGGTGGTGGTCACTGGCTGCTGGACATGAGCCAGCATATGCCCAGGTGGCCAAGGAGGCCTGAGGCATCCTGGCCTGTATCAGGAACAGTGTGGCCAGCAGGAGCACAGGGGAAGGAGACCAGGGGAAGTGATTCTTCCCCCACACTTGGCACTGATGAAATGGCACCCCAACTGCTGTGTCCAGTTCTGGACTCCCCAATTCAGGAAGGACATGGAGGTGCTGCAGCGAGCCCAGAGTAGGATAGTAAAACTGAGTCAAGGAAATCATTCTTACAAGGAGCAGCTGATGGAGCTGGAGGTGTTTAGCCTGGAGAAGAGGATGCTCAGGGGTAACGTACGTACTCTCTACAGCTCCCTGAAAGGACATTGGAGCCCAGTGGTGGTCGGTCTCTTCTTCCAGCCAACCAGCAGCAAGATGAGAGGAAATTTAATGAATCTGCGCCAGGGGAGGTTTGGGTTGGACATCAGGGGGAATTTTGTCACAGGAACAGTGGTTCTGCATTAGAATGGGCTGCCCAGGGAGTCACAGTCCCTGTTAGATGTTTAAGGAAAGTCTGGTTGTGGCACTTAGTGCTGTGGTCTAGTTGACATGTTGGTCATAATTTGGACTCAATGATCTCAGAGGAGTTTTCCGATCTAATTGAGTCTGTGATTCTGAGAAACCCATCAGGCACAAATCATTTAATCCCAGTGAGGCAGGTGATGCTGGTGAAGAGAGGCTTACAGAACCTAAACTGGTAGATAAGAAATTAGCTTGGGGTTCCTGAGGGACTGTGATACTACATCATTATTTTAAGCAATATAAATGCGAACATATGTATATGTTATGTAACAATGTGAATATTTCCTCTCTGAGCCTCTAAAAATAAATATAAAAACATATCCATTAAGCATGTAGGGTCAAGGAGTGAACTACTCCGTCCTTTTTTTCCCCACTGGTTTTCATTTAATTGATTGGGAGTAATTTGGGATAATTCTTAGTTTGTGACATGTAAGCAGTGGGTTTTAGGGTGGATCAGGAGTAAAAAGTTTTGAAGTCACTAAAGATTGATTCCCTGAGCCATGAAACCTTTTCTTTTCACCTGAGGCCTCAGGCAAACAGTATTTTTTTTTCACTTCTCCATTCTCATGTGTAATTAAAGCCAATAGAGCACTTTTTAACAAGGAAAAAAAATAGGTACTATGTATTAAATAGAGAAACAGTATCATGTATGTAGCTAATTTATAGCAAGCACAGAAAGTTGTGACATTTGAGTAGTTAACTTGTTTATGCCAGACCTGTAAAGTACTGCAAGCAGATTGTAAAATACAAAGAGGACTGAAAAAGCGAGTCAAGATTTTGGCTTCAAAATCTATCATAGATATCTGAACATTGCTACTGTCTTGTAATCATACCAATGTGGGTAGGTCTGTACATCAGCATGAAGTGTGGCAAAGCTGTGCAGGATATTTTCTTTGCCAGTTTGCAGTATAGTAATTAAAAAATGGCTTCCCTGGACTCCATGCAATAGGCACTGTGTAAGGTACCTGCTGCTTATTTATGGTTGGAACAGATACTGAGAAGAAATTTTGTACAGTAGCAGCAGATACGTCTTAAGGGAATGTAAAACACTGAAACTGACACATTTTCTAGAAAGTACTACTAGATCTTGATGTCTCCTACCACTTTCTGGCAGCCTCTTAGCAGCTGGGTACTGTACAGTAGTCTACCTTGTATTTCTTTCTGTTAACAAGCATAATCTGAAATACTGTCATCAGTAATTAAAATTAAGTGACATTTGTCATATTCACTGAGTGTTACAAATTTTGCAGTGCCTTCTTTGATTTCTTCCTTTCTCTGAGCTCATTGTTCACTAACCCCATTCATAAAATGTGAATATTTGCCACAGGTCTTTCACACATTTGTGAGGTTTTACTCATGCAGTAAAAGCATTTTGGAGAAAAAAATAGAAGCATATTTAACATGTGTTTTGTTCTGCATAGGAGATTTTTTTGCATCAATTTAAGCCTGTGTAAAGTTGTGTTACCAAAAGATAGCAAAACCCAAAATAATCTGTATGTATAGATAAGATAAACAGATTTATAATGGGAAAGAAATCCCACTTTCCTAATGAATAAAAGTGTGTGTATGTTACTGCAGTTTAAGAACTCAACTCTGAGCTGACACTGTTTATTAAGTTTAGGAATGTAGTGTTAGAAGCCTGTGATGTTGGAGGGTTTCTCTGTGGAGCTGTAGCCTCAAGGAGGGAGTTTGCATTCCCTTGGCGTGGCATGAGCAGCTGGATCAATGGCTAATTGTGGCAAGGCTGTGTTCCAGGGACTTGCAGCAAACTCCTAGTGCTGCAGTTGGGAGTCCTAGTTTCAAATCAAAACGGATAAATAATGCAGGAGATTGAATGAATAATAAAGTTAGTTCAGTTTTTAATAGTAGTATAAACTGCCTGAGAACTTTTCACTGTGTTTTATGAGACAAAATCTAAAATTAAATTAAATGAATGTGGCCGATCTGAGAAGTTTCCTAAGAATTTCCCACTGGTGTAATGAATTCATTGAACATTGAAAAAAGGACTGAAAAAGGCTCATTTCTAAAATCCTTTGAACACAGAACTTTTAAGTGAGGATTTTTATCTTGGACAGAGTATGTCTCATTAGTGAGTTTTTCAAAATATCTAATGTATTGCATAAATATAACAAAGAAAGGGAAGTGACTATGTTAATCTTTCATTCTTGTTAGGGCTGGGGAAAAGGGAAAATCAATAATAATGATTTCAATGAAAATATCAAGAATTATGAGAGCATGGAAGTTATTATAAACAATGAAATTAATTTGAAAAATACTGCTTTTTTTCTAGTATGTTTTTAAATGCTCTGTGATGTTTTCAAAGTGAGCAGTCTTTCATTTTGAAATTAATTTCTTTTCAACCACTGGAAATGAAAGAAACAAAACACACACGTGCTCATAATTTATCTCCAATGAAAACACATGTCTATGCATTTTGATCACCTGAGACTAGGTGAAGAAGCAAATTCTCCAAGCCATTTTTTCCGTGGTTAATCTGTTTTTAAAATGGTGTGGGTACAAACTCTAAAACTCAGGACAATTATAAGGTGCTTTAAAACATGTTTTCTCCTAAGGAAGGAGCAGTTAAGTAATGTCTATGTACCTATATGTCTCATCGTGTGTTTCTGCAGAGGGGGGCTCAGCAAAGCTCAGGGATTGCAGCACTGAGGGATGTAACTCAGGGAACCTGATCTCTTCTAGTCAGCTCTACCCCTTCAGAGCCAGCTTGGGTGTTTCTGTGCTGCACTGCCTCACCTGCTATGTCTGGATTCACAGGAGATAATAGTACTTACTGCAGCATGGATTGTCCTGGGGAAAACTGAGGAGTCATGGTACAGCAGTGAGGGGAATTATAGGAACAGAGGAGAGAATTTAGATGCCTAATGTAAGATGCATTTATAAATACATCTTTGGCCCTGTGACCCCAAACAAAAATGAACCAAGATATAACATTTAACTATTGAAGTACAATGTTTTCCACCTTTTCTCAACCCAGAAATCCTGTTTGTTCACATATTTTCTTAAGAAGCCTTGGAATGTTTACTAAAATTGAGCACTGTGTGATTACATGAGTTAACAAGAAGAGATTTGTGTTTTGTTGCTGGTTTTGGGACCTTAGGAAAAACTGAGAGAATATCTGAAATGTTAACTTAATGGATAATATTTTTTTCCATCCATAGCGGAGGGCAGGCATCATGTGTGTATTTTTGCTTTTATTAATAGCATTTTGATAGTACAGTTATAAAGCTTGTCCTTGGCTTGCCTTGAAATATCATACTGACTTCACTTATTATAGAATGTTACTTTAATTTTCCAAGGTGAAGTGCTCGCAGAGCAGAAACTGGTGAGGAAAAAAATATGGCCAAAACAGTTACATATACCTTTAATTTTAAAGTGGTGTCCAGAAAGGTTTGCAGCAATGTTTGCTGATGCATAAATTGACCTAGACAGTAAATGATACATGACCTTAAAAATACCTGAAGTAGCCTTGCTTGGGAATTTTTTAGTAGAGAGCTATTATATGTCAGAGTAATTTACACAAGCCTAGTTTATGGTTTTGCATTCTCTTTTCCTCTCTCTCTCTCTGCCATGACATCCAAAAACCATAGAAGCATTAAAAATATTTTACATATATTTCTTTCTTTTTTCCCCCTCTTCTTATCATAGAGCTTCATCTTAATTTATTTATCACACTCAGAACATCTCATCAAATGTGGGACTAAAATGTGCCTCACAAAGACCTGATCCAGCAGAGCACTTAAGTACCTGCATAACTTCATTGCAATGACATTTTCCATTGCTCATTAACTGGAATTTAAAGAAAGTTTTTCATTGCTTGGTGTCTGGGCATTTAGAGAAAATTGTCAGCCAAAATGGCTGAGCTATTTAGAAGAATTAGGTCAGGCAATGAACAGACTACAAGTTGCAGAGTTCTGCAGGGAGCACTGGAGGTTCAGACCCCTGGCAGAAAACTGGAGATAGCCATTGGGAGGGCCTTCCAGGTATTTATTGTAATGTAGACTTAATTCCACAGCTCTTGTCCAGGGATCAGAGTGAACTGCATTGAGGAGAAGAGTCACACTTGTGCAAGACAGAGGAGACTTATGCCTTAAACCTTAGCTGGGCCAGTCAGTTTCAGTGCACTGCTGCCTAGTCACAGCTCAACAGCTTTGTCTGGAACAGGTATGATCACTTGGGCACAGCAGTGTTGTGCTGGCTTGCACTGAAGAATGATCAGGAGGAGTCTTGAGGCAGTCATCACCCATCCACTCAGTTATTTGCTGTGTCTCTCCTTATGCCAAGGAGCTTTCAGAGTGCCTCGCTGTTTTTCAATTTTGTCCATACTATTATTGTTTGCTGTGGCATGGAAGGATGTGTTCTCCCAGCTGAGATGCATCCTCTGCTACCTTATTGTTAATATATGAAGAGAAGATATAAACAAGGACCAAAAACTGTTCATAGAAATTATAGCAACAAGATTTTCTTTTGTTTCGTTTTGCTTAAATCTGTTGATCCTGCTGTATGACAGCTCCGAGCCAGCAAGTGGTGACAAATAGGTTTTCTGTTCTGTTCTCTTAATTTCTGAATTTTTTTTTATCCCTTATAGGAAAGCAAGTTAGAGAGTTCTTTAAACAACAGGAAAGAATAGGTTTCCAGGTTGTTTGGAAAGCCTGGCAAATGCGGATCTACTATATATCCTGTAGACTAATTTTTTTCATCAGTGACAAAAACTAAGCTGTATTTCAGACCTCAACTTGCTAAAAACTCTCACACACTACAATGTAAATTAGTGAAGTATTTTGTCAGCTACCAAACACAAAGCAGTGGATGGTCAGAGAGGAGAGCTTTTTGATCATGCATTCTGGTGAAGAAAATATGCACTGCTTATTTATTTAAAGCAGGTTTAGCTTTTGATGACACATCTGTTCCAGGAGAATGTTTATCCTAAATAGCTTACTAAAAAATCAATGATCAAACTAGTATGAAGTTCTCCAAACACAGTAATTCTCTCTATTTCTCCAATATACTCAGCAATTTCTGGATAGACTATTTTTGTGTCGAGGGAACATTGCTTGCAATTGAAAAAACAATTTCTGTTACCAAAGTGCCTTTTTTGAGGCTTTCATTTTATACATTCTATGCATTATCCTTTGAGCCTGTATTCCATTAGCTATAAGTCAAGTTTACATGGAAATGCTTAACAGTGAAGTCTCCCTATTCCATGTGTGTGTGTTACTCTTATTATGCAACATAAACTTCTGCTGATTTTAATGTTGGAGTGATTAGAAGTTACCATCTCCCAACAGTGGTTTTGTAATCACTGTATAATGATTTGAAGTCTAGGACTGGTTCCTCATGGCCCTACAGGTGCCCTAACTGCCATTGTTAGTTTTTTGGTGACAAGATTCAAGCTAGTACTGGATATGGAGGTTTGACTCGGAATTTTAGAACCCTGGTTTCAGGAATGAAGCAAGAGAAAAATTTATGTTTCTGATGCCTCACCTGTTTTCTGGTGGAAGAATTCCTTTCTCTGGAATGACTGCTTCATCAAGCATTCCTTGAGGAATGGCACCTTCCTTAAAGCAGGATTGAGTTCTGGGCCCAGAGTCCCTTCCAGCTTTATAGGCCATAGCTTGGTCGTCTGAATTCATAGAGTGAGCAAACAAGTGCCCAGATAAGAATTAGACACCCTTTTGATTATTAATTTTTTCATTTATTTTCAGATGGCTTTTCCTTTTGTCGTGTTGTTCACACATAATGCCTCTGACTCTTCCTATGTCACACTACATCTTTGCAGTAATTTTCTGTGCTGTTCTGTCCCTCTGGATTTTACAGCCATGGATCAGAAAGGAAGTGCAAGCCCTAGCAGAAATAATAAATCCACTGCAGGTCTTGAAGGTACTAATTTCTGCAAAACAAAATACTGCCTCAATTTTGTTACGGGCTAGAAGGGGTGATCAAAGTGAAATACATTCATTGTGGAATTGGTTTGCAAAGCCTCTTTCCAAACCATTACACACACTTTCTAGATTTCTTTCCCCCACCCAAAAAAGTAAATAATGCAACTGTGTCCTGCCTGGCCTGTAGCACTGCACCCCATGCAGCTCTTGTCCAAAGATTGTTCCCAAACCAGGCCTGTCTCATGAGATGGACAGGGAAGCTATGTTTGCTTGGAAAGACGTCACTGGATATTATGAATCTGGATAACATATTAACATCTGTGAAGGACTGCACAATGCTCTGCTTGTGGGTAATGCAGGGAACCATCCCCATGTTTGCTGCACTGGATTGCTGGGAATCATGATCATCTCCCAGCTGCAAATTGCCTGGTGTGCCCAGAAGTCTGTGGCATATGTTCTGTGACTCCAACCAGAAGGTTGAGGTCGTTGGTCTTTGCTGGAGTAATATGACATTTGAAAAAATATTTTAGGAACTGTCCTATAATAGCAGGTATTTTTAATCTGTGCGATCTATCTAATTAGGTTCAACCATGCCCCATTCCTTGTCTGATTGCCTGAGCACTTCCGCTTAACCAGTGAGGTTTATTCAATAAGGTGTCCTATAATGCTATTTCCTTCCTTGAGAGTATATGTTATCATTCCCAACACAGACTTAAGAATCCTTCTACTTTTTCTCTTATTTTGACATCCTCTGTCTCCACAGTAAAGCCCTGTGCATTAGTCAGGAGTCATCTAGCTAAGGAGAAACCTAGGTGAGACTTTTGATCACATTAATTTTGTTTTTAAGAACCTAGAAGATTCTTAACAGACACAGCAAGTATAGAGCAAGCACAATACAGGTAGAATCCCCATAAATTTAATATAATCTGGTTAAATTATGGATTCAAATAGTTAACAAGATTAGAAATAATAAGAAATTAATACAGTTGCACAGGCATCTGTATTACTAAGACTATTACTATTGCATCTAAGACTCACTCTTACTGTAATTTCCTTTTGGCTTTGGTCATAGGGATAACAAGGTAAGAAATAACTGTTTCCTTTTATTGATTGGTTTGACAGTTGGAATAAAGACAATTTTTTTTATGTCTGAAAAGGTCTTTTGTAACTTAATATTGTGTTAATTAGAATGGATGTCTTTCTGAGCCTTATTTTCTTGTTCATTTGATCTAATTTGCTGATTAATTTTTAATTGTCTACCGAGAGATCTTTATCATGTTGTGATTTGGATTTTACATTTACATTTGGAAAACAATGGCATGACTAAAAGGACTCAGAAATTTTGTACTAAGGAATTTCTGCAAGGGATAATTACAAATTGTGATTTCTTCCTGCTTCCTAATTTTAGCGCAATCCATTTTGAATTAGTACTCTTTAACTAGTGGAGTAGTGAGAAGGTGTTTCAGTTAGGGAAGCTTCATGGTAGAGAGTTTGTCAAGGCACTCAATGTTGGTGGTCAAATGGAAAATAAATCTCTTGGCTGTTTATGAATTGCAGTGAGCACTTCCCAACTTACAACATATGTTCTTTTTCTCCATAGTAATGTTCTGAGATTCTTACAATTAATGTATTAATAAGCTTAGAAATAGAAGTATAAAGTTCTAATAAGGCCAAGTGTTGATTAAAGCTTATTTTCTGGTGAGAGAAAATAAAAAATCATAGTTCTTGGCAAGTTATTTCAAGTTATTTCCCTAAATGCTTAAAATTTACACCTTATTTTTAGACTGAATTAGTCTTGCTATAATTTCTAGCCCTTCGATCTTGTTCTTTCTCTGCCTGGTAGATTGAAGAGCCCTCTATTATCAATTTTTTATTCCCTGTGGGAGGCACTTGTAGCCTGTGATCAAATAATCCTTTAACTTTTACTCTGGTAAGTTAATTGATTGAGTGCCTTGAGTCTCTTGTAGTAAGACACGTTTCCTAATACTGTAATTGTTCCCCTGGCTTCCTCATAATCTATTTAAATTTTCACAGTCTTTCTTAAAACAACACCAGGAACACAGTGAAACTACTAGTCATTTCACTGATGCAAAATAAGAAAATACAACCTCCCTATTCCTATTTACTATTATTCATACATCTGATGAGTATGGTAGCTTTTTGTCACTCTCAAATTTCAGTACTCTTAGAAGTATTCTAAAAATTCATAGTAATCTGGTTACTTTTCCTGGCCTGTGATCCCAAAACCTTGCCTCCTCTGTGGGATCTCTTTTTTCCAGAGTTGAGTCTTTCCTCATTAAATCTGTCTCATTGTACTAATTCCTTGATCCACAGCCTTCCTGTTAGCTATACTGAGGTACATAATATCTGGTTATGGTCACCTAATCCAACAATCTTCTCCATTATTTTCCATTTTTTAGTCATCTTCCCATATTGTGAAAATGTGATTTTTTTAAAAAAAGTGAAAATTAGTCTAGGAGGCAAGAGCCAATTCCAATACTAGCTCCTTGTTCCCCAGTCACATAATGATTAGTAAGATATATCTGCTACCTAGTTTATAAGTAGTTTAGGATGTTATTGTGATTCACTGTATCTCATTTTAGCCATCCAAAAATTAGTTTCTAATGATTGCTAGTTTTCTAAGCTCTTAATAGTCAAAGGAGAGAGATGGAGACCTTCGCAGAAAGATGTAGTGGACTTATCTGGAAAACCATAAATCACTTTTTGACAGTATCTTTTTCTTTTCCTAGACTATAATGGGAATATAGAGAAGTTAAGACAAGCTGCCAAACTTTTAGACAACTATAATTAGTGTGGATGAATCCCATCTCTTATGCTTTTTAGCTTTTCAATCAAACTGTGGTGTGATGCAAAGCCAGTTCTCTTACAGGCATCTATCAAAATGGTTGCCTTTAGCAGTCCCATTTGAGATCACATCAGAAAATGGTATCAATTTAGCTTGACAAAATCTGCTTTCCAGAAACCCATGTGGATCAACTTTAATTTGATTATCCCTTTTAGTTCTCTATCAGGTTAGTTATCCCTTATATACCTCTTTTGCTTTTTTATCAGATCCTTTTATCAAATCCCTAATTTTTTTTTTTTACTTTAATATTGACACACATCCAAACTGTGAAAAATCTGAGGCTCTGATGTCTTAGATTTTTTTATTTGTTTCCACCCCATCTATATCAGATGGACTTTTCTCTGAGGTACTCCTTCAGTCCTTGATCAGACACCAGGAGGTCTCTGGATGACTTAGAGCCATTTCTGATAAGATGTCCTTTCCATGCAGCTTGTCCGTATGGTTAAGTCCTGCAACCTGCACAATGGAGGTGATAGTTTTGGGGTTTTTTTAGCTATTTTTTGGTTTGGTTTGGTGGGTTTTGTTTGTTTGTTTTCAGGTTTTTTTTGTTTTGTTTTTTTAGGACTTCAAGTAAAACATTTCATAAATATATTAGAATGTGTGTTTCTCTTTCCAAACATGCGTGGCTTTAAACTTTTTGTGTTTTAATATCTGAGGAAAAGTTGCCAGGTTTTTGATTTTTCTTCATCATTCTCATTTCTTTTTCTTTGTAAAATAGAGATGTCTGGTAGAAAACACGCAGACCAAGGTAGTCTGTCGCCTTCTGACTGCAGAAAGGCTTACAGGGCTGAAGGGAAGGCTGTGACCTTGTACTACTTGCTCGGTAAGTACCTGCTCTTTTTTAATTAATATTGTTGCATAAGCAGAATGCTCTGGAATAAGATATTTTGCCTTCAAATTAAAAGAATGCTCGCAGAACAAAAGCAATAGGAGAAAATATACACAATGGTGTTCTCCTGATATGGAGACTCCCCAAAACTCAAAACTACCTGACAAAGAAGAAACACTCTTGCAAGACTGTTCAAGTCAATGTCATCTTAGAAACTACTGGTGGCAATTGAAATACTAAAATGCTAATTTACCTGGTATCAAAGTGATGAGCTGTGAAGGCAAGTCATTACCATCCTGTCCTGCCTGATCCCTCTGTCAGATTTTGAGCAGCACCTCAAAGGACAGAGGGTCTTATATTTCATTCCAGCCACTCCTGTTCATCTGTTGGAGGGATATTTTGCCATTGTAGAAGTGTATCCTATCACAAGATGCATCAGGATTTCTTGTATTTAACAAATGGTGGACTGCAATGTCAACAATTATAGGAATAATTTATTTCCTGTAAAGATGGATTAGAGAAATAGTTCAATGATATGTCCTTTTTTCTAGATAATCCAAGGACAGATTTTGATGGGAGGGCAAGGTGGTGTCACCTGGCAATGATATTTCACACAGCCTATTTCTGAGCCTTCTGATAAGTATCAGGGATCAAGTTAATGTCTAGTGAAACCCTCCACTGCTGGAAGTTAATTCACCTCAATAGGAGGTGTCTGGAATTTTCTTTCTTCTCTTTCCTTAGTCTTATAACTTCCTTCATTTTTTGCTGTTGTCTGCTGTTTCTTCCACTGCATCAGAAGTAAAGGTAATAGTTTTGCAGGGGCCAGACGACCAAATGGGTCAGTTGGAGAGTTTCAGTTCATTAGGGTTCTGAGGGTGTTGTTTTTTTTTTTTTAATTCCTACTTTGCCAGACTAGTGTCATATAGGACATTTTGAGAGAATATTATCCAAAATGCAGTTTTGTAGTCCAGAACTAATATCTTGCAACACAGCAAGTGTTTCACAGCACTACATAGTTACCTCTCCAACATCTACATCATATTAAAAGAATATTTGCACTGAAGCAATTTCAGAACTTTTCAGATCTTCAGATCAAAGACAGATCACACTTAGGCTCGTTATAGGAGTTATCTAACCAGCAATGAGTTGCATTTCATCATGAAGGTATTTACATGATTATTTCTTGGGAGGTGTTCATCCAAGTGTAAATTACTCTGCCTCAGAACAGATTTTAGCTGGTGCTGACAGCTTGGATGACTGGCACATTGTCATTTTCATAACACACCTAAAAGGAAGGTGTCAAAAGAACCTAAGTGGCATTGATGCAGTGAAAAATTTCCAGTAAAAATTTGTCTCAAGGTATATGGCTGGTTTCAGGTAATATCTGGGAAAGAAAGATTAAAAACTATTATTTTTCTTTCACACTATATAGGGAGGAGGGATCTCCATTCATGTGAAAGCAGTGTATGGTGATAATGCCATGGTAACACAAAATTATGTGGTTTATGCTTCTTCTAATGCATACTCATACTCTTTTCAGATGTCCCTGAACTGCTCCAGCTGTGTTAATGACATGAAAACAGTTTATTTTCTCTCCTAGCCATTTTTTCAGAGGTTTTGTGGGGTGAAACTTCTGTGCTCTTGTGGATATTTTACCCTGATTTCCCAAAGAATAGAAGGGATATGCAGTCACTCCATGTGCCAGACAGTCAGTTGAGTTCCTCTCTCTGTTGACCAGTTACAACAAAATTCGATGTAAAAAATTATTTCTGAAACTAAATTCCTACTAGTATTAGGAAAAGTGGTGGTTAAAAAGAGCAGACAGACTCAATTTACTACCCCCATTCCTCTGGACAAGAGAATCGCCGCACTAGAGTGATGCTACACGTACTCCAGGGTTCACACATTACTAAGCACATCTCACATGCACTTTATTAGACAGAATATAATCCAGACATGGAATGCAAATCAAAGTGAACCACACTTTGTGAGTTTACAGCTCAGGAAATGGAGAGAAGCTGCTTTCCTTCTGCTCACTGCAACAGAAGTCCTTTTGGAAAGAACCCTAGTTCCAACCTCTGCTTTGGAAGTATGCTGTGTGTGATTTCATCCCATTAGCTGTGATGGTCACCATTTGGTCCTGTAAGTGATGACGTGATATAATGGGGGAAAGGGTTGTTGTCAGTGTTATCAGTATAAATCTTCCTGTGAACACTTGACCAAGAACACACGTTTTGCAATTATGTCAGTTTAAAGAAAGCAGCTATTTCCCTGCAGTACAGTAGAATGGTTTTGTTTTTCTTTTTTTTTTTTTTTTTTTTTTTTCTGGCAAGAGATGTGAAGAATTTGTCATTTCTATATATTATAATAATTTTTAATGTTGGAATGGTTCACATCCAGGATTTTAAAACAGGAGGCATGTAGCCCAGAGTTTTGCTTGTTTCATTTATTTAGCATGGCATGGCTAGGTCCTGGAACTAGCTTATATGAGGTCATTACCCTATTGATTAAATAGTGTGATGAAAAGGGCATGATAATACACTGCTGGGAGATTATTGCCAGACACTTTGCAAACAAAGCTGCTGAAAGGGGAGCAGTTGTGAGACCTTCAGTGTGGTGTGTAATTAGCAAGTGAGTGGAAATTAAAATAAAGGATACATGGCGTGATACAGTGATTATATGCAGATAAATAATGTTTTGAATACTCCCTTTTGGGATATGTATTCTGATGAGAATACATCTTAGTACAGGAAATGTCTTCTGGGACTACACTATCCAGAATCCTTAAACAAGCTGTGCAGAAAGTTGTCTCCAACAGTGAAAAAAAAAGCATGGATGCAAATACTGTGGATCTGCCTCTCTCTTCAAAACTTTTTCTCTATGTCTTTCTTGTCTTTGAAAAATCTCATAGTGGTATAACTAGTGTTAGAGAAAAACAGTACATGTGTGCTTTTTCTTTGGGATGGAGCACCATTTCTTTAAAAAACTCCAAACAACCTTTGGGGGGACAAGTGGATTTGAACAAACTACCTTTTGAATGGGAAACATCAGCCACTTCAACAAGAAAAAGTTGTCTAAACCTGGGATGTACAGGCAGTACCAAACTTGTGATTCTTGCACTCAGCCTCCCCTCTGTCCTTCTGAGGAGAACAAATGCATGTTCCTGAAATAAATCAGGGCATCTGATTTACTCTGTGGCATGTGTTTCACCTCGGCAACCCTTTCAGGCCTACAAATCCCAACAAATCAGAGGCTTTTCAGGCAGCATCTCAGTTGCCTAAAGGGGAATTAAATGGTAATTTTCCGAATAAGGCATAGACCAACTTTAGGGAGAGAGAGATGGATAGACATTAGGAGACATCTTTCTGGCCATTTCTTTGCCCAGTTTCAAGATCCTTCCAGTCATGAAATTCAACACAAGACAAAGCAAATTTCCAAAATAATATCAATAAAATTCTTCAGAGCTGTTACCCATGGTTTAATAGATATGGGAGAGACAGCTCCTGTATTAGTGTCTATCTAAAATTTCAAGCTGCTCAATAAATAGAGAAACTTAAACAGCCACAGCAGCAGTAAGAGAGGGAGAGAAGAGGACATCGGGGAAAAAAATAAGGGAAGAGAGAAGAGAGGAAAAGAGAAAAACAGTGTTTTTATGGGAGAAAGCACCCACTCAAGGCAGAAGGGTTGAAGCAGCCATGGTGAGGGCAAAGTAAATGGGGAATACTCTGTCTGGCTCTATTAACCTTAATTTTAATTCCTCTTTTCCATTTTTCAGCTTAAGTAAGCAAGCATATAGCCATGTTTATATAATAGCTGGAATAATGAAGATGGAATATACCAATTTGGGACTAATTCTGGCCCTCAGGAAAGCACAGGCACTGCAGCTGTGGCCAGCCCCTACCAAAAAGGAGTGGTGAGGAGAACAGCTCCTTGTGTCTTACTTCCCATTACATCCTCACCAGGGACCACCGCAGTCTAGCCCTTAGAATAAATAGATTTGGTTAATTTTTCCATCTGTAGAGTTGGTTTAGCAGCTCTCAGCACTGGTTCAGTTGTGCTCCCACTGAAGCTAATGAAGTGATTTCCTTGAGAACAGTTGAACCCAAAAAGCCCATTTATAACCTTTCTCAGGTACTGGAGTTTGTGTCTTGAGACTCTTTTGTTCTCTTCCTATTTGATATCTTCATCTTCCAGATCATAACAGGCAGGGTTTCCCTCAACTTTATCACAATGCTGTTACATACTTATAGCCAAAATATCCCTTGATTTGAGGGCGTGGGAGGAACATGCAGCATGCCACATTTGACCACATCCTCTGAAACTGAGGTTGTGGTTGAGCTAATTATTTTCATGGCTGGAAGAGAACAGACAATGCTGCCTAAAGAGTGGGAAGATATGTGTCTGTGTGAGTCTGTGTTTGTGTGGTTATACCATCTGGGAAGAGCAGAGCCAGATATACTTCCCCTTGGCTTTTTTTTTAATGTGCAAATCCTCAGTAAACATGCAAATGGTGAAGCCTCATTTCTCCGCTGAAGTCCTGCGTTTGTCTGAGGGTTGGAGTGCTGGAGACTGCATCTCACTGCAGAAACTCTGCCCTCTGGAATTTCTGTTTTTCATTCCCCAACTGACTCTTTTTGCTTCTGTGGGCAGGGGGGAAGTTGCCCTTCCTCTGCATTTCTTGTTTCTGTTACACAAGCAGTATGAGGTACCCTTTATTTATAATCTGAACGTTAGGGATGTTGGGCCAATCTGGTGCTTCCAGCTGGCTGAACACTTCCTAGTGCTTTGGATGCCAGATAGAATGTAATTTATTGTGGAAAACAGTAGGGGAAATACACCTCTCACTATCAAAGGTTAATGTAGAATATCAGCAGCTCTTCACCAAGGGTACATGTATTGTTGGATAGTCTGTGATTATGTGTCTCTTAATGAAATAGAAAACCAAATTGCTTTCCTTTTTGATGCTGCTGTTTAGCCCCTTCTATTTTCCCTCTTTCCCCTCAGTTATTTTAACTCCTTCATTGCATTTTGCAGTTTTCACAAGTTACCTCAGGGAAAAAAATAAATTTTACTTTGTTTGGCATGACACTGAGCAAAATAAGGGGGATTGTTTGTCTTTTCTTTTACCTTTGTTTTAACTAAAACACCAATTTCTGTGCCAAGACAGAGCAAAACTGCTGAGTTATCTGAGGCTATAAATTGAAATGGTCCTTTTACCTCTAGAAAATATTATTAAAGCATCCTTCTGCCACTGAGCTGGCACTCGTTGCTGGATCAAGTGCTACTATTAACAGGAAATCAGTAAAGTATATTATAACTCCAGTGCTGTCATTACCAGAGAGTTTCACTGAGCTATAGAGTCTGGAAAGTGACACTGGGAAGACCAGAGAAAAATGGCATACTTTGAGCAAGGGAAGAGAAGCTTCAGACAAAAAAGTTGGAGGCACATTTGTGAAAGTACCCAACATGGATGCAATTGGCTGCTTTAAAGGGGATGTATTAGGTAAAGTGTCCCATTATTCTTCAGGTTTAGAGATAAACTCATGTAGACTTTTCTAATGGGCTCATTTAATCAATTCTAAAAGGTCTGAAACCTGCCAAGGCAAGACTGAGGCTGGAATCTTATGAGGCTCATTCTGCACCAAGGAAAACCCCAAAGTGAGATATTATTGGCAACTTTTTTCTTGCCACTAAAGTAAGTTCCTTCTGCTTAAGTTCTTCTGCTTGAGAGGTTTTTTTTAAATCATCAGAAATACAGTGAACTGCACTGATAGTTGAATTAAAAATATAAAGGAAACATATAGAATAATAACAATTAAGCAAATATTGGGGTTATTTAAGACATAAACTTATTACTTACCCCGAGTGTTGCCAGGTTAGTAGGTGGGGAAGCTGCTTTCTTCCTGCAAAGCCATGCTGAATTCACCAGTTCTTTTGTCATTAGAGACATAAGGAAGACTTAGTTGAACATTTTGTTATAGTTCACAGTCTGGGCTGCATCTGACTTCCATTTTATGGGATAAAAAAATGACAAATAATAATAAATTCAGTTTGGTTTGCTTTTCCTTTTCAAACTTCTCTAGAGACCTGAAATAATCTTCCTGACACCCATGCAAGGTAAGCATAGCTATCAAGTTTTACAGATGTGGAAACTGAGGCAGAGAGGTTAAATAGTACCATTTGAAAATATAGGTGCCTAAAATGAAGCAACTTGAGTCCACGATCCAAACAGCAGAAGCTCCAAGCTCCTGATTTCACCAGAAAACAAGGGTGCTCAGAATATCCAAACAGCAGGCCCTGAATGGATGTGCTGAATCTTCTGCAGAGCAAGAATCTCCCAAGTATGGTTCCCCAGCCTGTAGTCAGACCACTAGACCAGAGCACTCCTTCGTGATTGTCACGACCTGCATGTGGTTCCTAGCCCCATTAAGGATTTGGGAATCTGACATTTTTTACTGATATTTGCTCCCCACTTACCTGCTCTTAGTCAATTCTCTTCATTCTATGCCTGCATTTTTTTTTTTCTGTGTGAGAAATCTTCTCAATAAGCATGATCAACTTCACAAGAAAACAATTATAACAACATAAAATATATTTTTGTTTATTGGGATAGGCTTCCCTCTGAGAATTACTCACCAAGTCACATATTTGCTTTGCTCAGCACTATTCTATTAGAAATATTTCTTGTTTATTTAGTCTTATGCACTGGTCTGACATTCCCTTGTTGCTAAAATACATTTGAGTAAGAGATTGAAACACCCAGGGAATCCAAGATTATGCCCAGAAGTTAAAAACAAGCACTGATTTTAACTGTGATTTTTTGGGGCCTCTGGTTGGAGTATCAGCACATTCAATTTTTCAGCATGTCCTGATCTCTGACTCTGTGTAAAGCTGGGATTGTTTTGGGTGTCTGAAGGCAGCAGTTCCTGTTGTTCACAACAAATATTTCCAGCCTCGGGCTCCCAAGGAGCAGATGTACCTTTGAAACATTGGTTATTTTCACTGAGAACTTATTAGTTTGACTAATACAATTTCTGTCAATTCATAGTCGCAGTAAATTAAACAATATTGAGCTACTATTTCACAATTCTTCCAAAGTCATCTATTCCCTAAGCTACAGCAGAAAAGAATATTTCCTCATCCCTCCCCCTAAGTTGTTTTCAAAGAGGTTTCAAAAATCATTCAGATAGAGACTTTAGTGCTGTGAAATTTTATCAAAGGGCACTCTTTCCCTGGACTCAGATATGAACATATTTTGTCAATCAGATAAAACTTCTCAAGCTTTTTTCTAGCAGTGTCAGTGGTTAACTTGATCTTATTGCACTGTAAACAATTTTGTGCTACAAATAATTTTCATAAAATCTCTATGGGTGAACTCTGGAAAGATGATTTGTAAGAATATTTCAAGAACTTTACAGCACAGTGTAGTCTTCAAGGAAATTAATGATACTTAAAAAGGTTTTTCTTTAGATTAATAAAAGAGAGAATATATAATGAAAAGGAGTGATAGAGAAATGTTTTGATATAGTAATAGGCAGAAGAAATACCTATTACTCAGGAAAATATCTGTATACCAACCCCCTCTCCATTTTAAATTGTATATATTATTTTAACTGTTAGGAATCCATCCTTCCACCTTGTGAAAGCTGACAATTTTTACTTACAGCCCGAAGCTAAATACTGCAGTGCCTCAAAATGGAAGATGAAACAGGCCAACAGGTTTTCTTTGTCTTTTGAAAAAAATGGAGTGTCATTTCTTCTCCCTCCCCCTCGCATGTTCTTTCCTCCCCTGCCACATCCCTGCTGGTATTAGCAGCTTTTCCTCCAAAAAAGCACTAGATGGTGCCCCTTTTCTTTGAGAGTGACAGAGCTGGATTCCCAAGGGACATGCTGCCCTGCCAGGAAAAACATCGGACACAAAAACTTGGAGTGTCTCCTTGTTCTTTAATATAATTGTTCCAACTCTTTGTTCCAATATAAGTCTCTTTTATGTCTTTCAAGTCTTCAAACCTGAACTAGATCCATCTTTAGGAGACCCTCTTGTTCCTCTTGGAAAATGAGTCATGACTTCAAAGATTCATGGGCAGTAAAATAATTTTTTAAAAAGTGATTTTAAATCAAAAAGAAGGAACGACGTATGTACCTTCCTCCCTGTTGTCAGTAGCTCAGCACTGCAATATCAAAGAACATTTGCATTCTTTGCTGAAAACTTTTCAAGTCAGCAATCTTTAATTAGATGCTAGCTGGTCAGTCTGACTGATATTAATTACTTGATTTTGTTATGAACCTTAGCCTTTAACTGACTGAGTAGCTGTTTGTAAACAGAATTGATATTACACTTCAGTATTTCTTTCAAATAAAGTGTCAAACAGGGAATCTGGCCTAGCCTTGTATTCTGTGTGTTCTGCCAACTTATTCTATATCTTTATCAAAAAAAAGTTAGTAGTTATGTTCATCAGATTGTTACCTAGCCTTTGAAATTAGAATGAATAATTGCTTAAAATTATATTACCTACCTGCATCTGTATCTCTTTCTGCAAAGTAATTCTGTTTACCTGGTACATGTCATCTTTGTGTTTAGGCAGTCATTCTATTCTAGACCCTTAACAGATGAAACTTATAGCATGACACTGAAACAAATTCAAAGTCAACAACAAATAAAATGTTTGCTTGTTAAGAAGGAAAGTTGAGACAGATATCTAATCTCTCATTGTGAAAACCCTAAAAATTAACTGAAAAAAAAGCTGCTTCCTTTAACCTGTTTATTTAAGCATTTGAAATGGCATAAAAATAATCATTCTTTGAAATTACCCATGATAAATTAGTCCAGGTTTGTAATTTCTTACTATTTTTGTAAATGGTCCTTAGAAAATTAGGTCCATTGGCATCTGGGAACAAAAATTCAACTGGGAAAAGAAGCTCTAATATGAAACAGAAAGAATTATTCCCATGCTCTGGCTGCCCTGTCATATGTCATGACATGTGGCAGGTTGACTGCTCATTAATTCTATTTATATCAGTATGATAATACACCCCACTGAGTACACATGTGTTAAAATATTCATAAATTATGTTTAGTGCAAGCAGATATACATTACATGCCAAAAGAAGACTATTATTTAAAGACAAAACTGGTAAACAGTCAAACATGGAAAAGTCTTTTTAATGTTAGTCCAGCACGTTGTGTATCATCAAACTCACATTTAATTGCCTTTACTTGCAGACTCTGTCTCCAGCAATGCAGTATCCAATGCACCTTTATATTTTTACAGCTTGCAAAAGAAGCAGCTTTTACTGAAAGTAATTGGAATTCCAGCAATTACTGTAAATGTCATATTATCTCAAAGCAGTAACTATAACAGTTTGAAATATTTAAAATGAAGATTTACTTTGACCTGCACATATTTCAAGGTACTTTTACATAGCTTAAAGCTCTACTCTAAATATTAAAAAATTCAAATATTTTTGAAGGGAAATGCAGTTTAGCCACCAAAATAGTTAATGGTAAATTTTAGGCAAAAATTAGCCAAAAATAGTTAATCATCCTTGCTCAGGATATTTTATATTGCATATATCTCTGTCTCTATCAATATTCATATCTTAAATATTGCTAAAATTTTAAAAGGCCTGTTAAAACAGTAAAATGAAAAGTATGTTTTACAGGTAGCTAATTTTCCATAGAATGTGAAAATAATCTCAGAATATGAAACCACATGTATCTGTGTCTTAAAATCAGTTTGTTCAGCATCCAAATGCTCTTCTATGTGCAATCAGATTTTAATTTCTCCTAGCATTGGATCAGAATTATTAGAATATTTAGACATTCTTTTTTTCTGGCAAGAAATCATTATGGATTATGTTGAATTCCTTTATTTAAAAATACTTTTGAAATTATGTTTTAAATTTAAAAATACATTTCAGAACTTCAGAAATTATCGCAAATTATCGTGGACTAATGGCACAGGTGTTAAAATCCCTGCAAGTTTGAAAATTATTAACAGAAGATATGAAATACTACACATTTATTTGCAGTTATTGTGATAGCAGTTTTCCTACTAAGTAAGTACAAACCAAGCTGGTTTTGATATCCTGTCAGTGCTTCACATTTGGAAAACAATTTCAAAGCTTTTAAAAATATCAAATGTTGTAATGGGCTCAGAGAGAAGGGAGAAGGTTACTTTATGGTGAAATTTTGAGAAGATATATGATGAGATTTGGAATTTATCTATATCAAAAAGGGAAAATAATTACCCTGTTTCTACTCAGTTTTGAGACCTGAACAAGGGCAGGATGACGTGACTGACTGTAAGGTGTACATAACTGTTCTAATCACAAAACCATGTTAATGTTTCTAGCAGCAGTGAAGCATAGTGACTTCTGATAAAGGACAAAGAGGGGGCACAGGACCACGATATTACAGAGTCAGCAGATTTGTTACTTCAGCACATTTGGAAGGAAAGATGGTTTGCCCAGGTGTTTGTGGGCAAAAATGTCACCCCTTGATTTTTGCTGCATTGCCAAACTCACCAGCCCAGCTGAGGATTGCCCAGCTATACAAGTGGCTCAATTTTAGCCGTCAGTGAAATGGTTAGAACGGGTCGGGAATTTTCTGTTTCTTTGATTGAAAAGGCTGGCTTGAGGAAACTGAAACTTTTTCTTTTGCAGGCAGGTATCGATTTCAAAGAAACTCATCAGAAGAGATTTGTCAGCCGTCGGATGGAATTTCTGGTCGAGACCAGAAGGAGATGGCAAAGTTGGAGTATCAGGTAGCACCGCGATCGGTCAGAGCACTCACCTGGAATGTGGAAAATCGAGGTTCAGGCCTGGGGACTTGAACATGAGATTTACAGAGTGCCCTGAAGATTTACAGAGTGCACTGAACGAGGCTTTTGAGTTGTTTGCTTGCTGTGCATTTAACTGTTTATGTAAAGTGGAATCCTGCTAGCTAGCAGGAGGTGTTGAGGCCTGATGTGTCCCTGATGTGTTGGACTAGACTAGGACCTGAGGCAATTTGTGGAAAATGGGAGAGAGTGGCAAAACAGGCAGCACTGAGTGCTTTACTTACCCACCTTTTAAATACTCTGCTCATCTCTCATTCTTGTGTAAAAAATTTAAAAAGTCTTGGTCCTGGAGAGGAATGAGAACATTTCTGAAGTCACATAATAGCTTTGTAAAATGCGAAACCTGCTTCTCCCATCCCACTGCTATCTTCTTTGCCATAGAAACAAATTGCAAAAATCCACTGAATTCCTGGGAGCAAACTGTGACTCATGTAAAATGATTTGTCAATGGCTAGGGAGTTTACTGGATGTAAGGTTCATTGTAAGTATAAAAATTGCAGTCTCTTAATAAGACAGCTTTTAAAAATAAAATGCTTTCTGGATTTTAAGAAACTTTGTAATAACATAAACAAGGCTTTTAATCTTGGTAATGTTAGTAGCAAATTATATACAACATCTAATTTTATCAGACGATAACAGTTGTAGTTTTTATCTTCAAAAACAGGTTGTGAATGCTTGAGGGGAATAACTCTTCATAGCAAAAGCTAAGTTAATTTTGTGTTGTCTTATGTTGCTGGCAAAGAAGCCTTTCTTTATTTAGTTCATCTCTTTTTTCTGTGTTTTTTTTTCTCCAAAAAAGGAGTCATTTCATGCAGCAGTTTATTTAAATACAGAAAAAAAATCATATTAGAAAGATCTTTAATTATAAGCTTTCTGAAAGTTTGTTATGCACTTTCATGTAAAACTTGGCCTCAGTACAGAACTGCTGTACAATCATTTTCATCTGAGATTTGAACATATTGGATGAACTAGAGCAGTTCTTTCTTCTATCCTGTCATTTTTTTCCCTTGGAAATGATGAGCATATGGCAACCACCCTTACTGGATTCTGAAACAACAGGAGGGACCTTATTTCGATTCCTACATCCTGTCATCAGTGAATCCCATGATATTTTGTTCTTGCAAGGCTAAAGATGTGATTCGCATTTGCCATAAGGACAGAGCTTAATGTGATGCCATTTTACCACAGGAGCCCTCAATCAGTTAATTAAACATGATATAAATCACTGCATGTATTTGTAAAGTAAGATTAATATGGCAAAGTCAGAGTAATGAGGAATCCTCACCATTGTCTGAGTGTGAATCACTGATACGAAGATTACCCTTTTGAAACTGGATATCTTTGAGTGGGTTTTGTTGGCTTAATCCCTCAGACCGCTTTGTGCAACTTGAAACCCGGACCTGTCATCTTTAGCCAAAATTTCAGCCATAACTTCCTCAGCTTTCACCCAATCATTTAAATCAGCATTCATAATACTTAGAAAGATCAAGCCTTTCAACATACCACAAAGCTTCTTCATACCACCTGGGACATTGGCAACATGTTTAATAAATATTTCATTTGATTTCATCATGGAGATTCTTCTTTTGGGTTTTACTTTCAGGGGATTTACAGGGTACCCACAGCAACACATTCCATCACTATGGTCACTTAGGTTAACAGACGTAATAAAAGGATTTTTTTCTTTCTTGAAATATTATGGAGCCTTGTTAAACTAGGGCAATTACAGACACACAAGATAGGTGCTCTAGAAAGATCAGAGCCTCCTAAAGACAGCTCTCTAGGTTTCTAGAGCTCTAGTTGAAAAGCACTCAGTTTACAAAGTAGAGATTTATAAACCTACACTTTGAAAATCCTGTGTTCAAGTAATGCTGAAAGCCTGATACTATTTAATATGGAATCCACTTTAGCCACCCTCTTTTGACATCAAACTTTGAACCAGTCTGAAGGAAATCTGATAGATGGGCATGCCATGACACTATGTACATCCTGTGTCATGGTGTCTTTCACTGAACACTATTCCTTTGTTAAAGAGCACCAGGCCTGTATTTTGCTGTTTTAAAACCAGGCAGATCCTGCATATAGTAGGCAGCCATGACTCTTTGTATTTCAGTTAGGAATGAGTAAAAGAGGAAAGAAAAAGGGAAGAAATGATGCTGTCCTTGTTCTTGGACTGAATTCTGTGTTACCAGGGCAGTGAAGAGAGGGGTCAGGCTAGAGGCAAATTCAATGGAAGGAAAAGGTGCCTCCTCAAACAGAACCCTGTGCTGCAGGTTGTACAGTGTCTGAAGAGAGTCTCAGAAGCATCATGCAATCAAAGGAGCTGGCAAGAGGATAAGATACAGTCAGAATTCTTAAGTGCTTTCCAGAATTCATAGACTTTTCTCAGAAAATGCTTCCATCAGCTTGAGACAGATCTTGATAGCCTCACTGTGAGTGAACAGCACAGGTGATATTGGTTTAAAATATTGGAGGGTGTCCCAGCTGGGACTGGGATGTCTGGGGGTAATTCAGTAAAGAAGTAAACTTCCATCTCCCAGGTCACAGGAGAATATGTTGCCATTGTGCCATCTGCTCCTTCACCAGTAAAAGGAGAAAAGTGAGAAAAAATATGGGTGCTTTCTGCTTCTCCCAGTGCAGTTCTGATGCTGGAGATCAAAGATCACGAGCAGAGAGTGCAGAAATTACTCCAAAAGCCAAAGAGGAAAGAGAGGTTCTTGGACCCTGATACCTTTTCCCCATGTCATCAGCAGGAAATTGTCCGAGCAGACCAAGCAGTGGCTTCATCTGAGTGCTGCATGCTCACAAACTCTGCGATGTGCAACTGATGGAGTCCATGTACCTCCAGAAATTGGTGATTTGTGGGGGGCCTTTCAAGTTGCTCTTCTCTGCTCTGGAGCCTCTGCTTATTTTTCATTGATACCACACTTCAGGATTTGACTCTGTGAGCTCTGTGTCAGAGTTTAGGAGCACACAGAGCTGGGCCCTAAGGCTTGTGTGGCTGTTAAAAAAGAACATTTGGCTGACTTTTTTTTTCTGTCCTGATGGCCTTCAGAAAACCAGTAGATCCTGTGCAGCTGGAAGTACTGTCACTGCTGTTGGAGTTTTGAAAGGTCTGTATTTGCAAATGCATGAACGATGAAAGTAAAAAGCGTAACAGGAGAATCCCTGTTGTATTAATAACTTTTCTAAGCTGCAGGTGCATAAACATAAACACTCGAGATGCGATGATCTCCCTTCTGTGCTCTTCATTAGGTTAACACAGCGTAAATTGAAACTGAAGTGAAAAACTCTGTTAACGGAATTGAATTTCATTTCTGATACTGTTTTTTCTCTCATTCATGCTCTTTTAAGTTCACAAATTCAGATTTGCTTTTGATACAGCACTTAATAAACATAATTTTGATATTGATTTGTGGATGGCTATTTGAGATTTAGCCTAAAACTATACATAAATTACCTGACAATACCTTGGAAAATGGCCTGTTTAAAGAACTTCACTCTTTTATTATCACTGTCAATTCAATTTTCATGATAAAGATTGTTACTATACCAAAATGGCTATACTGAAAGGCTGTCAGGAAAAAGATGTGTTCTTTGAAGTCTTAAAAGTATCTCTGTGTTTGTTATGATGTAGCATTTTTGTCATCAATGGCTCAGTTACACAGAATGACTAAAAAAGAACAGAAATAAATAAGACGAGCCAGCCTTAGAAAGAAGACTTTATAATGTGGGAGAAAAGCCTCTGGGGCTGGGTTATATCTGTGGATATGCTGAGCATTTGTGTGACCATTTGTGAATATTGTCACTGGTCTCAGAGGCTGCAGGGTTCTCATCTGAGAACCTCCTCTCCTCTCCTCTCCTCTCCTCTCCTCTCCTCTCCTCTCCTCTCCTCTCCTCTCCTCTCCTCTCCTCTCCTCTCCTCTCCTCTCCTCTCCTCTCCTCTCCTCTCCTCTCCTCTCCTCTCCTCTCCTCTCCTCTCCTCTCCTCTCCTCTCCTCTCCTCTCCTCTCCTCTCCTCCTCCTCTCCTCTCCTCTCCTCTCCTCTCCTCTCCTCTCCTCTCCTCTCCTCTCCTCTCCTCTCCTCTCCTCTCCTCTCCTCTCCTCTCCTCTCCTCTCTTCAAATATCCTACAGCAGCATGAAACTCTCCCATGTTTTTACAGTTTTCTGGTTAGAGTTGCTTCTTTTTCTACTCTTGGAATCCATCACTCATAAAACTCCAGTTACAGCTGCATTTGCTTACTGTGTGGCTTGCTTTTATGGCTCTTCCAAACCTATATTGCATTTTACAAAACCTGCTACATATAGTCCCATGTTCATTCTTGTTCTTATTTTTGCCCTGTGGGTGATATTGCTTGCTTATTCAGTGCTGTCAGACCCTGAATAGCTTTGCTTTATTTATTTCTTTCTTACATTGTTGTGTTTTGTCTGATATCTAACCTAAAATTCCTTGTCATTTATGATGAAAACTTGCAAAATGCAAACAGTTTACTGAGAGGATTAGAGTTGATGTGAAGGATTAATGCAGAGCTAAGGAATCTCCCTGCAAGATATTTGGATCAAATCCAGCCTACACAAGTTACCACAAGTGGGCAGATAGAATGTACATTTTCATTGGTTTGTGGTACTTTTGTGTATAATTACTGAAATATTGAGAAGCTTCTGTTTTAGGTAGATTTGTAAGATTTTGGGATTGAATCACTACAGTGCTTTATTCAGGATGTTCATCAAAGTGAATTTTACAATTGGTGCCTGAGCATTCATGGGAAAGGCACATGGAGCTGATAAGAAGTTAATGTCCAATGTAGAAATGTCTGTGTGCATGTCCAGCCAGGAAGGGCAAACAAGGCCACAGGACTTTTTTCCTCTCAATTGGCACAGCTCAGCACACAAATTGAAAATTTGTTTATTATTCTTTTTTTGGAATTGAACTACAACACTCCCAACCTTTTTGAAAATTGTTAAAAATATAGTGAAGCATCATGTCCTGCTCATATATTCTTTGTATAAAAGTTAACCAGAGTGAAAATTCTCAAAGGCGACATGTGAGATTATTACCTGTGGACTTCCACCTATATCCAGCAAGGTTGTCTGGAGAGATGCTTCCTGTGTGTAGCTGGAAACAGACTAGCTCAGAATGCCTGACAAACTTTCTGTCTAGGAATGAGAAGACTAGACAGAAGAGTGGTACGAGTTCCTTAAAGTTAATTTGCACGTGAGAAAGTAGTGTCAAGTTTTTTTGTATTAATCCCTCATGCTCCCCAAATACTAGTTCTAAATAGTACATTTAATACTATTAGCAAATATTGGGGTAGTATCAGATGAAAATTTCAGGGCATAGACCTCAAAGGTTAAACCCTCTTGCAGGGCTACTTGTAAACCAGCCTATGATGCTGGGATCTTTGTTGATTCAAGTATTTGATATTTTAAAAACCCCATAACAACATCAACAACAACACCAAAAAAACAAAACAACCCCCCAAAAACCCCAAACAACAACAACAAAAAACAAACAGAAAGCCCAAAATCAACAACAACAGCAACAAAACAACAACAAAAAAATAAAGCTAAAACTCACCCAGAAAAAAAACCAAAAAACTGACAAAAAAACCCAAAAAACCAAGAAAACCCTGAGCTTGAAAGTAGCCAGGATCTCTGTTCATATGCTTTACATGTGATGTAATTTCCTCTCATGTTTTTTGTAGATTTGTAATCCTCCTTGTTATAAGATTAAGGTAGACTACAGAGACATGTACCTGAATTTTCCCTGAAAAGTCAGTGAGTGCAGTCAATACTCCTCCATTTCACTGGCTGAAGGATCAGACCCAACTTTCATATTTGTCGGTAATGCTCAAGTAGGCTTTAGTGGCTTTTGCTCTGCATTGTAATTTCTTTGCAGCATAATAAAAAGCTCTTTAGAACATTGCTACATAGATTAATACAGAAAGTGCTGGTGATACTTTTATACACAAGGAGTTTAATACGAGGATGCAAGAGCAAATTGATTGCAGGCAGTCCTGTGCTTGAGTACCCAGGAGTGAAAGGAATGATTACAATAACCTCTGGGATTTCTTCTTAGATGTGGTTCCTGAAAACACCCACACCCACAAAGTATTGGGCACAACAGAGTATTGTTTCCTTCTGATGTGGAATCACAAAAATATATTTTACTTCAGGAGGTGGGAGGGTTGAGGGGGAGAGGAAACTCAAGAGACATTAATGTTTAATGTTTTTAATTTTGTAAAATGAACAACAAAAAGGATATGGTTTGTGAGTGCTGCCGAGATTGTTTGAACTCTGGCAGCTTGCTGTCAGATGAGATGCTAAAAGCCAGGAAGGAAGACGAAACTGAGGGGCAAACTGATTAAACTGCTGGCACATCACCTTTGGCACCCTGATCTGATGGAAGAGTGAAATAATGGTGAAACAAATTTGGCATACATTGCTGTGGTTGCCACAAAATGACTTGCACCGCTTTGTATCAGACAGGACCTTGAATTGCAGCCAGACAGGTATATTTCTCTTCTTTGTGGAAGGTTCTAGCTGTTATAGAGCTCATTTTCCTGACCAGCCCCTGGGTTGAGGACTACATTAATTGTGCCTTTGCTTCACTTAGCCCTTCCAGACTGCCCTCTTCAACTCTGACAGAGAACGTCTGTGACTGGGGCCTTTCAGGCAATGGAACATCTCTCAGGAATGGGGAGGAATTCTCAGAGGACTTTAACTCCTCAGCTTACCAAGGATGTTTTAACCCCTGATTAGTGCTGAAGGGAGTAATTCAAGTTATACAGGTTAGAGCAGTGTCTGTATATACTCTGCACAAAGGAGTTCAGGAAACAGCATTGCTTTTCTGTGGCAGAGTCTGAAACTTTAGGGTGGGGAAGAGATAGGTTCAAGGGGAAAGTAAATTCAGGAAAAAAAATTCAGTCTGGAATCTGACAATAAATTTGTTTCAATGAATTAAAGATAGACCTCTCGTATTTTGAAATAGTAAATAGACAATATCAGTGTTGGTAATTTACCATGCCACAAAAACCCCCAACAAAACAACAAACAAAGTCAGAAAATAAAAATAAGAATTAATGCTCTTAATGAAATTAAACAATTTTTACCTTTTGAAAGTGCAGCATTGCAGCTTTTATTGAGAAGCTGAAATTTTTGCAGAAAAAACCTGCTTATATTTCTTTCTTCTCTTTGAGGCTGACTGATTGCTTTAATTGTCGGTTGTATGTGCTTAAAGTGCTCCGGTTGGTAGTATCCATCTGGTGTATACAACTCTCAATGGCCAGGCATTATAATACTGTGCCTCACTGGAGATTTTCCTGGATGGGGATGTAGAAGTTGCTCCAGCACAGCTCTGACACTGGTGAGACTGTGGCAAAGGAACAGATGTTACTGTAGGTGAATAATAATCTGCTATTATGGAAGCGGGAGCGGGGATGAGCATCCTACAAATTAACAACACTGAGCCCATTTAGGTGTGTGCTGGTTTATACTGTGCCTTCATTTGTGACATCTTTTTTAGGAGCCATCTTTGCTGTTTCTGTTCTGCTGGAGCCCAGAACCAAGATCAGGTTTCTCTGTGTGCCATTAAAACCTGCAAGAGACTTGGGAGGAGGGAACCTGCCTAATTATGAACATTTGCTGTGTGGAGGGGAAGAGCTTTCTGTGGGGTGGCAGTCAGTAGCTTGGTGAGCCTCTGACCCATTGACTCCCCAGAAACTATGGGAATGGGGAGAATTTAAATTAGTATGACTCAGACCATAGTCAGTTTTCTATATGCCTCTGCTTTTGCTCTGGGCCCTACATCTGGGTCCAGAAGTTCCTGGGACATTCATTCCTGGGGGACAGAGGGGTATGGCAAATGCTTGTTATCCAGGACAGATTAATACAAGAATTCATGCTATTCCTGCTGCAAGTGCCCTGGAACATATAGAGGATAAAGTAATGCTTGGATTTGTTTCACAGTGGGCTAAGGATGGAAAGACTCCAGAAAGTTGCCTAGAATAATGTAGGGAAAATTTATTGTGAAGAACTAATTTTATCTCTTCTTTTCAAGATTACTGACTATTGTTTTTTCTCCCACATGCAGTAAGGTCATTACCTGCACAGCCTAACTCAGGAAAAGCACTGTCCTCAGCTGGACCAAGCCCAGCTTGCAGGAATAAAAACATTTCATTGGTTTTCTCATGTAATTTCTGCTATACCAATATGTCCAGTCACTGTATTTGATGACTGTTAAAGATCTTTCATTTTATTTGGATGATCTAGGTACCCTGTATTGACAACTGCTCTGGCTTCAGCATTACTGAAGAGCTACTGTGTGTTAGGACAGGCCTTAATCAATAGGTGTTTTTCAAGCAATGGGAGAATAACTTAGAAGTGGAGTTTTAAAAAATGCAGTATGCTTTTATGAATCAGCTTAGTTCTAACTGGTTTAATTTAGAAAAGAGCCTCTTCAGCAAATGAAATTTTATGGCACCATTCCCAGTTGGTCTTGCTCTCCATACAGATTCTATATTGCAGTACAGGTCAAGAGGACACCTGAGCTCCCCGGTATGAGGGCGGCTGGTATTCAGCTGCTGCAGTGACAGGCAACTTAGGAAGAAATGATGGAATAGATGAGGAATCCAGAGATGGGTTTTGGTTTGAAACTGTATGTCTAGTCCTTTCAAATGATATTTTAAAGTGAAGCTAAAGATGTGATAAAAAGGAACTTGTTAGCAATCATTAGACCTAAAATTAAACCTGCTCCTCTACTCAGTTTACAGGCATGTAGTAGCTTTTTAGACTGCTGCTCTGCTCTGTACCAACAAGCAGGCTGAATACCAAAATGCTTTAATACTGATTCTAATTCTTTGGTGTTTTTGCCATTGGAGTTCTTAAGACTTTTACATGCCTAGTCCTGTCAGCCATAACACCATTCCTGCAACACAAAGTCCAGGTACACTGCAAAGCTTGCCTGATGATTACAACTCCCTCTTCTCAGTAAACTGTGGCTGTTTAAAGACTATTTGGAACATGAACAAAAATAGAGGACAAACTTTGAAAAGTCCAGTTTGTTGCCAGACTAGTTTCCTTTTGAACTGACAGCTCTGAAGGGAAGAAAAAACTGGTGTAGACAGTGAAAGCCTAAAGCAGCAGCTCTGTTCAAAGTGTGTGACAGATTGAAAAAGTCAGGAGCTGAGTGACATCAGAGCTCTCCAGGAAAAAGATCTTTCCCAGGCTGAAGAAACTGGTTCCATATCTCCTGTTCTTGCCTGGAGACATGAGGCTTGTCAGTCCAGATAGCTCCAATTTAGGTAAACATTTTTGCTCCCTTGCTTTGGAAGGGGCATTTCCTTTCCTGAATGACAATCCACCCATGAAATGCTTTCAAACCTGTAGATCTCCTTCAAAGGGTCCTGCAAGCAGTCCTAATCTGCCTGCTCTGGTTTCCCTTCTTATAATAACCTATTCAGATCTCCAGAATTAATCTCATAAATACAGAAGTGGGTTAAGGCACAAATACTCTCTGTTGATTTCACAAGTCTCCTGTTGTTGTTTTAGCCTAATCATGCTGTTTTGATGGGTTTACCTTGGCCTCTGTTGTGTTTCCATTGTGGCCAGCTAAGCTTGCTTTGCTTTCCACTGATGTTGTCCTATATTTAGTGTTTTGACTTTATATGACCCTGACACTGTGTAGGGAGAGGAGGAGGAAAAATTGTATTGCTGATGGCTAATCCTACGCATTGCTCAGAGACTTCATCCACTCTAGCAACCTTTTTCCATTGTAATATTTTTTGTTAGCAATAAAAGGATTAATTCTAGAAATCAAGCTCTTTGATTATGATAAGCATAATAAATATCTTAGAAAAATTGCTATCCTTTTAAGAATATTAGTAAATGAAGACCTTTGCTCTTTTTGGCTGGGCTTGAGACTGCTGGTACATGTATTAATACCATCTGCACTCTGTGCTAATACAACTTCTTGTTGTCTGGTCTTCCTGGGAATGCATTATATAGATTGCAGCTGGTTCAGGATGCAGCTGCCAGGGTCATGACTCACACTAAGACTAATCATTATGCCTGGATTAGCTTCATTTCTTCGACTACCCATTACATTTAGCAGAGATTATGAGATGTTACTTTTAACTTACAAAGCTTGGACTAACACCTATTCACCTCAGCAATGTGCTTTTATTGTATGCTTCTCTGGGTAAATCTAGAGAAGTAGAGTCTTTTGAGATGTACTTTCAGCTTGAGGAGCAAAACCTTCAGTGTTCTGTGTGTGAAGTGGCACATGGTGAGATTCTTACATCTTTGGGTTCACTCCTCTGATGAGGACTTATTTCTGCCCTGTGTATACTGTCAATGCAGAGCTGCTTGCTGGAAGAAACAGTGTGACAAAGAGGAGGATGAAAACTTCACCACTACTTCTTTCATAATTAACATTACAATTTAGCTAGTTCTCTGGATTTAGTGCCAAGTGTTTTGAGTGATAGCCATCCAAAGAAATGCAGTTTCCTTGGAAGGGAAAAGCCAGTGTGAGTACTACCGCTTTACATGCAACTAAGATCATGCAACAATATGACACTTCCCAACAGAAGCCTACAATGTAAATTCCGCTAACAGAAATGAACAGGAGCCTAACTCCACTGCATTCCCTGAAGCTGAATCTCTGAGATCTTTTCAAGCATAAAGGGGAAAAAAACCACATGTACAGAAGACATTTGAAGGACAATTGACTAAATGTGCCTGTGATATCCACATCAGAGCTATGAAGAGGAAACTTGATGTTACCTTTTTTTATGTACATAACTATAAACTATAGTTTAGGTTCCCACTCCTAGGGTTGTGGCAAAAGCTATTGTCACTAAAGAAAACCTGATTGTTCATGTATGGGGTAGAAAATAAGAAAGAAATTATTTAAATTATTTTATGTGCTACAGTTACTTCTTAATGTTGTACAGGCTTTTAACCCACCCCAAGCTGCTCAGCCCTGAGCACAGTGAGAAAAAATATCTGTATCAGAGAGCCAGAGAGTGTGATAGCTACTGAATGAGAAAACATCATTGTTTAGGAGGAGAAACAAATTTTCAGAAGTTTCATTTGGCAGCGTATGAAGGAATAGGTCTTGTTTCTCTCTTGCAAGTTCTGCTTTGTAATGGGCATCACAGCTAGAAGTTAGTTGTGTGTCATTTTTGGGGAGAAGGTCAAACTTCCTAAAAAGTGTCTTGTAGAAATGGGCTGGCTTTATCTCACATTGAAATTAAGCACTTAGCTGAGGGGCTTAAGCCAGGAATCTGTTTGCTCTTGGCAACTTCCTCTGTCAATAAGAGAGACCCTCCTTCTCTCCTGAGGGCAGCTGTGCCAGCAGGTATGTTCAGCCATACTCTGCGGGTGTCTGTTCCTCATCATCCACTTTGAGATTTAGAGAAGAAATACCTCAGGCTGGTGCCGAAGGCTGAACCACGGAATATGGCTTGTAATAAAAATATAGTTTAGACCTAGGAAATTTGTGCAGAGCAAAGGCAAACCTGGATTGGGTTCTCCTAATTAAGCACTTGAAAACTTCCAGGTCTAATCTGGCAACCTGAAGACAGCTGGTGCAGAAAGCATACAAAAGAGAGAAGGACAATGCTTTCCCCCTCTAAGTAGACACATTCTGTGCTTCATACCACAAGAAGAAACTTGTAGGGAGCTGTGTTTGAGGGATCCTTATGCCAAATCCAAGAAGAGCCCTGTCAGCTGTCCAGGAGAGGTCTCGGGACTCACCTGTGGGTTCCTCCGGAGCATAGAGCTGCAGGAGCCATTTGGACTTCAGGTTACGCTACAAGACCTGAGGAAGGAATATTGTGCCTGAGATCTTGTCTGGTCGGGGCTGGTGTTTATATCCTGCTTTGAGGCCAACTAAAATCCTCTGTGGAGCTGAGGAAAGAGCACCTTCAGGAAGTGAGTGTGTGATGGAGTTCTGCTGCCTTAGGATTTCCCAAGTATTTGTTGGCAGTTTAGGGATATCCTTTGAGAAAAAAGGTCCAAAAGAGTGCCACCAGCCTGCTTGTTGGAGATGGGTGTTGTCTTTCCTGAGTTTTGCAATTCAAGGTGGAGTAGTTGAGGGGTAGACTCAGTGACTCAGGTGTCCTTTCTGCATCCTGTATCCTATTATTGGAAATTAAATTTTTTGTGGGCTTTTTTTTTTTAAGGTCTCAAAATGATTTTTTTTTGGTACCTAACACTTAGTCATACATTTTTTAATCAGAATTTTGTAGTAAGTAGCTCCAGTAAGAACTACAGAGTTCTTTGAAATGACAGCTTTAGAAATGCTAAAGACTCCTTCATGGAATGCACATGATTTTTTTTTCCAAATTCAGTTCTCCCTTTGATTTTAGTTCTTCTGGTGCCCAGTAATTCCTGAGTCTCCTGCTGCTCTGACCCCTGTTTTTTAGGCAGTGATGTAAAAGAATCTTTTTGCTTTCAAAGCAAAACTGTCAACATAGGGACAATAAACACATGTGTACAGATTACCCAGTGTCTACCTTCAGCTCAAATCTTCATTTAGTGGAAGATCCTTCAGTTGAACCTCTCTTTTCTGAAGAAAAGTAGTGTAGGGTTCATACCAGTTGTTTTAGAAGCAGATATATATGTATGTGTGTATAGGAGGCTTAAAGGAGGGATGGTGTGCAGTTGTTAATTTCCACAAAAGTATGCATTGTGTCAACTATAAGCAGAGAAGTGAGGAGCAATGCTCAGTTGCTTACCCTGTTGCCTAAGGAATGTGCCCAGGAGGCTGGACTACAACTCCATTATCTGTCAGCAGTTTTTCATGAAATTAATCTTATTTTGCTCCAAGTTGCTCTGGGATCTGCATATAAATCTGAAATTTATGGCAGGTGAATTTTTCTGGGGTGAATTACAAACCTCTGGACCTGAAAAATGTGTTGGTTATAACTCTGGCTCCTTAAATACATTTGGAGCTCCCTTTTGCCTTTCTATAGCAGAGGGATATCCTTTTCTCCCTCTGTTACTTTTAGATGTTATTTACCATCTTGCTGTTGTTTTGTCATAAATTAATAAAGCAACGACTTTGCATGCAGCCAAGAAGATGTGCACTTTGAATTCTTTTATGTGATCACTTTGGAGTGGGAAGAAAGAATGTTGTTTATTACATGATGTTTCTTTAAATCCCTTAGGATTAGCATTTTCAGCTGAGTCCCCACCAGACCTCTTTGTAGGTCACGTATGTGTGATACCCTGGCTGCACCCATGGCTTGGAGATGTTTGTATTCAAGTGACCTAAATTGCATTGAGAGGGAGAGGGAAGCGGGTAGGGAAGAATTGGTGAATTGTGGGAAAAATTTGACAAAATGCAGTTCTCCTTCCTGGAAAAATTAATTCAGAAAAAAAAAACTGGTTTAAGAAATTTCAAAATATAAAAGAACAGATAAATTTAGGAAGGAAATTCTGTTATATAGCAGCTCAGAATGTGGACAGAAATGAAAGTGCAATTAGGGGTATGGTTACAAAATATGGATGCAAAAGAGGCTTTGCAGTGAGATGTCTGGCACTGTATGATCCAGTAAATGAACTCAAATTAGCTGCATTCATATAAAGTTTATATGACAGTGAAGGAATCTTCTGGAAGTGATGGTCCCATTAGCAAAGTGATATGCCTTTATTAACGTTATACAGCTGCAATAATCTTAATGGAGCAATCTAGTGTTCTTCCCAAAGGAAGATCTTATCTCATTTATTAATTGTCTTTCTAGTAGTTATTAGTTCATCTGATCTTGGATAAGTGCACAGGCTGAAGATTTTGATGCTGCAGATAGGGAGTGGGTTTAATGCAGGATGTTAGTAACTGTGTTCCAAGATCGACTTGTGCCTTGATATATGTTTCCATCTGGCTGGACGACTGGCTGTGCAAATACTTCATTTGCATTTTAGCCTGCATTAGTCACCTGTTACTAGTGTGCAAAGCAAGTGTTGTCTTCTTTCAGATGCTGACAAGTGGCATTTAAATGTACTTTTGTCAGGTACATGAGAAATTAGGCTGCTGAGCACATCTCTGATGCTTCCTCTGGCTGGAAAGTGAGGTAATGATTAACAGAGAGTGAAGTTGGAACAGCGTGTAAAGCTCCCCCTTTGAACATTGAGGAGGTACTAATTCTGGCTGCAGTAATTGGATGTTTTTATCTGACCTATAAAGTCTTGCTATGGTTTTTTGTTGGTATTGGTTTTGTTTGTTTTTAAACAGAAATTAGTATAGAGGGAATAGGGATTCTTACTTCCCTCATGACACCTGGTTAGAACAAGAAGCAGCTCCTGCCACCCCGATGATGTGGAAGACCCAGGTGGTTCTGTGTGTTATATAATGATTTTAAGTGAAGCTTGTGGGGGGAAAAAAAAAAATCTGAAATGCTTTGTTGATGCAAGGCGGCACCCGGTAATACTGCAGTCGTTTCTTTCTGGTGTGGAGATACTTCCCAGGAATGCAGCCTGTCTCCACTGGGGTGATTTTGAGGAGGACTCCTCCTGCACCTGTGCATAATCTGGGGTCAAGACATGCTGGAGGAGTGAATGGAGGATGTTCACATGTTGTGGTTGATGGATGAAGAGTCTCGGCGTGATTTCTCCTGTTACCAGAGTAAAGGGAGGCACCTTAGGGATGAGAGGTGTAGGGCTGCAGGCTCTGAATCCCTCCCTTCTCAGTGAGGTGGGTATTTGAGTTTTGAATTTTGAATTCTTGCCCCTAGCCTCATCCTCCTCCAGCAGGGTATTTGGATACCCATAACAGAGGGCAGAACACCACCCAGTTAATTCTCTGGAGTAAAGCTGCTGCAACTCCTGGTGGGGAATTGAATGTATGGCTTATGCCCTAAGGCAAAGTGTATAATTCTTAGAGAACAGAGGGAGATTTTTTTTCATTTTTGCTGGACTATATTATCATGTTGGAATGCTGTGGTTTGGACTTATCCCTAGATGGGCATCACCACTAATGTGCATTTAGCAAATAACATTATTAAGTTGAAAAGATGTCTCTTGCAAATTTTATGGGTTTGGAACAGAAGGAAAATAACAGCATTCATGGACTTCTAATACATTGTTTTCTCAATATTAAGACCAACAACACTTTCCTCTCTGCATCCTTCACCATGATTTTTGTAGGCTATATAATGCTGCCATTTAGCTGCATGGGCCCATTAATTTTTTTAACCAAGCTTCACACAGGAGGAGAAAAAAATGCAAGAGGGAGAAGACATTTCCGTTCCTAACATTCATTTATGTGTTTGTCAGAAAAGAATGCTAGTCTTGGCATTTATTTATGTGCATGACATTACACTGTAGATCCACGTGCAATATTCAGTGTAAACATAAGGTGCTCTCAAGCTTTATTTATTACCTCCTGCATCCTGTTGTAAAATACCTCAAAAAATTTTTGTTGAGCCAAAACAAGAGGTGAGATCGAAGGCAATAGATCCAAACCTAAAAGACCTGCAGGAGGCAAGTAAAAGCACTTTCTTTTCTCCATAGACTTAGACTGCAGCACTTGTGCTGCATAGCTGAGTGAAACTAGGAAGTTAAACTTGAGAGACTGTTTTAGAGTGAAGGCTGTCTAGGGCCTACAGCTTTGTAATGCTGCTTCTACTGTAGGAATTATGAGCAGTGGAGGAAACCATTTTTGGATTCAGGACTTTATTCTTTTGCCCACATGCAGAAAGAAGAAATTGGTAGTCTTCATAATAATAGTATATTTCTTTGGATGCACATAAAATGTTACAGTTTGTGCAAAATTATTTATAGCCTTCCTCAGTGCTGTGAGGGCAGAGGATAAAATCGTCAGTGTATAAAGTAAAAACCCCCTGAATTTTCTTAAGTGTGAGAAGATATGACAAGAAGGAAGTTGTGCTGTTGATCCCATCCAATAGGTTGCCATGAGTAAGATTTATACAGAAGCTGGCTTAGGTCCAGGCTGCAGCAGAATTAAGCACCTTGTCCTGCACACACAAACACTTGCTAAAGAAGCAATGTTGTTGGCATGAATAGTTGAATGAATGGTTACTTTTGCTTACACTGCATGCAAATGCTTTTTTCCTGTAAAATGTTTTTTTTTGTCCCGTTTTACTCACGGAATTGGGTATCCTGTGACAAAAGGGGTCATGTAACTTACTTCACTTGGCAGCAAAATTGCATTCATCTTTTGAGCTTCCAAACTGTGTTTCATTTTTGTTCTGGCAGTGAATATTGGTTATTTTCCCCTGGTTTTCTTTAATGAGCTTGCCTTTATTCAGTTTTTGAAGATTTTACAATGATGAAGTGGTGCAACTAATGGAAAAGAGTTACAGGGAAGAAGCAGTGGAAAATTTTAAACTATCACATTTCTGCAAAGTAGCCTTTTGTGAAACTTACACTACCATTCTCTAAAGAAAAAGTAATTAAGTTATTTAAGAGGTTTCAGATTGTCTGGCTGATCAATATCAAGTACTAATAATGCTATATTAGCAAAGACCCATACACTCAGGCCTTATTACCATGATATCCATTTATTGATACTAACATTTGATCATATACAAGAAATTATTTTGATGTTATGTTTGATGAATGTTGTTCATACGTGCTATATGGCTTGATCTTGTAAACCTTTACTCATGAGGGTAGTCAGTTGTCTTCAAAGATTTTCAAGAATGGCCCATATGCAATACAACCTTGATTATCCAAATGTCAGGGGAGACATTGAAAAAGTTCATATATTGACATTTTGAATAATGAGGAAATTTCCAGGGCAATTAATAGATGTCAGGGGACATGACCATCTTTCAGATGACACGGAGTTTTCAGAAAATTTAGATTTTGATAGTCGAGTTCCTAATATATGTGCTATTGAGAGACTGAAATGGCAGAATGCTTGAAATGTGCCCATATATTCCTTAATAGCCCTTTCTGTGGAATCAGCTAGAGTTCTATTTACTGTGGTATTGGCGTTGAGGGTCAAATTGTCACAAGCATTTAGCTTAATATTGCAGTAACTCTGCTATTAAGAGTCAGGTTCCAGGAATACAGTGTTAAATCAATATCAGAATTGTCAGAAGTAAAATTTTATTTAGAAATACATCAGTGTCAATTTGGGAATATGGTTTAATGAAAAAAAAATTCCATGAAATCATGAAAGTAAATAAAGTTAAAGGGAGGAACCTCCTGGAGGTAATGAAAGAAGAGAAATCTTGTGTCTTTTGTGGGAATGTGGAAATACACAAGGGAGTTTCAGTTTATGTCAGAATGGCTGCCTTAAATTTGGAGCTGGCCATGTGAAGATAATCCAAAGCCAAAACTCCTGGGTTGTGATTCCCGTCCATCTCTGCACATACCAACAGAAGGTGCTGCGGTGGGGGGCACTGATTTCCTTCCTCCCCAGATGGCTGGCCGGGAGCACCCATGGATGCACGTGGCTCTGCTGGCGCCGAGCAGGGAGCAGCGCTGGTAGCTCTGACTGCCCGTCCTCAGGTCGGCACCACCTCTGCCTGCGCTGCAGATCTGTCACAGCTCTCGCACCAGCTTGCTGGCTCCTCTACTGCCGACAAGCAGCAGAGGCAGAATGATGACAGTCAGTCACAACTGATAGTGTGCTGGGGGTACCTGGCATTCTGTCCTGAGTCCAAATACTAATGTTTGTAGGAAGCTGAAACTGATGCATCCATTTATTTTGGTGCAGAGATGAGCAATCGCTTGTTTCCTAGGAAACATGGGGCTGTGCATATGCAGCTTTGAATGTGCACCCTAATGTTTTCCTTCATGGTGATAGAGTAGAAAGTTTGTCTGATGAGATCTATTATGCTTAAAGCAGAAGGGAAAATAAATTTGGAAAGTTGCACTATTTAAAAAGAAGATAGCAGCAATACTGCCAAAGTCATGAGGAAAAGGCAGAAATAATTCAAGAAAATAAAGGAAGTGTCCTCACTGTCTATCTAATCTAGGAATCTGGAGATTTTTATAGTTGCAGAGCCATCTGCTAAGTTTCATTTATTGTGCAACTTTACTACATCACTATCATCTGCTCATTAATCTGCCTTTTTTAGGTCTACTTCTGAAATTCTGAACCTCTGAGCATCTGTCAAATAGCTGCCATTGGTTTTGAAACAGTCATATGGTATAGTCTGAAGGTTTTTATAGTCAGTCATTTTGTGTTGTGTCAATATTACTCAGCAAAAGCTTAGCTGTTCATAAGAAGCTCACATCAAGTTTGTCAGTAAACCACTATCACCACACCCTGACTCTTTGTGTTTCTTACTAGAAAAGTAAATAAAACCTAATTATCAGCAATGTATATTGTGTCTCAAGATGTGGCTTGGATGGCATGGCAGCATTTGGTCCTCTTCTGATCGGAGCAGCGCTCTCGGGTGGTGATTGCCAAAAAAAACCGGAGGATTATGATCACAGATCACTGACCCCAGCAGGATCATTACCATTGGCTTAAATGGCTGAGACTTGGACCAAGAAGTTTTGGATGTTGGATCAGACCTGGCCATTCTGTTGTGACCTGAACACACATTGCTGAGATGAGCATAGGCAAAATAAAAACCCATTAATTTCAAGCAATGCACAGACTTCCTCAAATACAGCGCCACATCCTTCAAAGGTGGTCAAATGATTCATTTGTCCTGCTCATTGTTAACAGAAAAAAAATAAAAAAAAGAAGAACTGATCTACCTGAAATGCAGAGCCCTGGCATCTGTGTCGGGGTGCATCTTAGACTATCCCATTTGTCCCTTATCATAGCAGCAGGCAATCTGATGTGTTACCTGCAAAGGCGTTTGGAATTCAAATTCTTGCTTTCTGGCCCCGTCAGAGGTGAGGCAATCCATGAAGCTCCAGGAGCCAAATGAACAGTGGCTGCCTCTGTGAGTAAATGCTGCTGGAAATAGGTATTAGCAGGTCTGAGGGACTGGAGTTCTCTCGTGCCAGATGGCTGCCAGGATGTCACTAGCCCCTGTGCAGCTTATGGATGCCTTTGTCATTCTTGCGCTGAGGTTTCCTGATATGTTTTTTTAGGCATTGATTTAATTTTGCCTGTTTTAGGTAAATCTTGGTAGAAGTGGATGATTCAACTCAAGAATTGTTTTGCTTAGGGACTGATCATTCTGGCTTGATCTACACTACTAATTTTAGAGGTTAATCTCTGCAGTCTTCTGCTGGGGAAGGCTGAAGCTTCCATTCTGAAACCTTTGAAAGGATTAACCCTAGGCACTTTGAATCACACTCTGTCTGAATCTTTCTCTCTTGATTATGTATGGGACCAAAGAGACTGTATTTCTAATTTAGGTAGTTACAGATGAGGTACCACAAGATGGATGAGGTGATCTAATAGCCTGCTGATACTTCCTGACCCTGTGTTTCTGCTGTTTCTCTTGCTTCAGCTTGGGTGTTTTTGCTAAAATGGCAGGAAACTATCCCAGCAAAACAAATGGAGCCAAGGCAATCTGAGCCCTCTGACTGTGATGAGGGTGGGGACCAAAACTGGTGGCAGAAAGAGGCTTGCCCTGTAGATTGGGAACACTCAGCTGTAACCATGACCCTTGATAGTCACCTTCTATCCTTTAACTGAGGGCAAATCGAATCCCATTGTTGTTGTCACTTTCCTCAGTCTTTTCAATGGCAGCAGCAGCAGTGACAGGTAGTGTTGGGCTTCTCACCCTGCCAAAAATGTGTAAATACCCTTATGTAGCAGCAGACTCCTGACCTCTGAGATGTCTTTCAAGGTGGGGCGTTGTCCTGGTTTAGGGCAGAATTTGGGAGGAAACCCCTGAAGTGGTCTTTTCTAGAAAGCAAATTCAAGTGGACCCTCCCCCAATGGGTTCGTGAGGTAAATCTCCCATGAGAAAAGTGGAAAAAGCTCTTTGTTTAACAAGCAAAGTACTCATAAACATGAAAAAATTAATGATATTAAACAGTGGAACCTCTCATTGTTCTGAAGAGATGGCAAATTCAAGAGAGTCATTTTTGTGGGGTGTAGCTCAGTTCACTCAGTCTCCTACTTTACCCTCCTGTGCTGGAAATGCCACATCCTGAGCCCTGGTGGGCCACAGGCACAAGATCTTAGTGCTCTTCTGGGTTTTCTGTCCAGAGCAGGTATAAACAGTTCCAAGAAAAAGAAAAAACACACTTTAGGGAACTTCTCTGCCTCAGCTAGCTAAAAAAAGTAGCCAAAAGCAAAGGAGAGCTCTGTCCCGCTGTCTGTCCATCTGCAGTCAACACAGTACAGGAGCAGGATGCAGAGGAGCAAGTACAGTTTCTGATAACAAACTCCGCACTTCTTCTAACCAACCTCACTCTCAGGACCAATCTTAAATGTGCAAAACTTATTTCTGGACTAAAGAGATGAATGGGGATACAAGCATCATAAAGTTACCCCAGGACAGACATACAATTAGATGTGCTGATTGTCTGGGAAGAAGGACAAGAGTCTCATCAAAAGATAAATTCATATAATCATCTTGACAGTAGATGCTATAATTTATAATACAGTAATACTTCTCTAAAGTTAACAAAACTGAAGTCCTTCAGTAAAATTAGCTCTAAGATGTACTTTTTGCCTGATATTTAGCAAATAAACCTCTGCAGCAAAAAGAATAGAGCTTCTGTTCTAGTCTCCCTCAATTAATAATAAATAATAGTTGAACAGGTAGAAAATTAGTATCTTGTTCCCTTACCAGAAAATATCTTATTTTGGATAGAAACTTGTATTTTTTCACAGAGCTCTTCTGACTTGTTAGTTTCTACATCTTGAATCAGAATTGACTGGCATGATGAGGGAAGTGAGACCTGAGCTATTGTCAAAGTGTCTGGAGTAGAATCTCCAAGCAGTAGTACTAGAGTGTTTACCATGCCTATTTGAGATGAATGAATTGGATGAACAAATTATGCGAGAAAACATATTCTAATCAGGACAGTGAGATGAAATTATGGCTTTGAAGTCTGAAATAAGAATTTTATGTGGGGCCAGAAATCAAAAGTCCGAACTTTGTATTTAACAGTTCAGACTTTATTTGAAGTCAGTGTTTTTTAGAAGTTATTATCTTTTGTGATCAAATTAGTGCACATTCATACTGCTTGGCAGGGAATGAATTGTGCTATGGATTACTTCTGAGCTGTGCTGCTGGATTTTGACAAATCCATCTAGTCCCATACTGTGGAATGTGTGGACAAGGTTCAGGTTTGTGCTGATGGAAATGGAAACCTCTTGCTTTACCAAGTTCAATTTGTTTTCACATGTGGTGTGTTGTCTATCTGGTATGTCTGTTTTATTTATAGCTATATAAATACAATTTTGAAAAAAGCTAGTTGGCAATTTTCACATCAATATTGTGTTTTCAACAGAAAATGGCTTATTAGTCAGCAGAGGCTGCTGGCAAAGCTTTATCGTTTGGATCTAAAAATATTTGGTTTTAATGAAGCATTGGGAAATGAAGACTTGGAGTTGTGGTTTTGCTTTTTTTCCTGTAAAATCATGAAGAACTTGATTCGTCTGTTAACAAATCGTTTATTGTTGAAAACATTTTGGGTGAAAGTATATCACAGCTGGCTCAGACATTATGTATGCATTATGTATGTGATATATTTTTTTTTGTCTGCTGAGACCACTGAAAAGAAGTTCTTTGTGCATAGTAAGGGAAACTAGACTTGCAACAGCAGGGGTTTGTTGTTGTGTATTTGGTTTTTTTGTTGTCTAGGGATTAAAAAAATCACCCTCGTAAATTTGCCAATATTTTCATTAGATCTGGCAGCTTTTCTTTGTGACTCCAAATTCCAAATGGTGTTCCCTGTTTGCTTAGAGAAAGCAGGGGGCCCACTTCACAGTGTTTGCTCTGAGGCTTGGGCATTGACAGGCAGGCATTTTTCCACATTTTTTTATTATCAACTAGAATAAGCAGTTTAATAACTAGGATTAAACCATCAGATCATGACAGAGCAACATTAGCTGCAGGAACCAAGTTGGAAAGGATTCCAGATGTGATTAGATGAATACCTGCCCCTAGGGGAAATGGTTAAGTGGGCCTCTGTTTTTATTGGTAAGGTAAATGTTTCATGGGCCATTCTAGGCAGGTATCCCAGGTCTGCATTTTCCCAAAGATGTTGCAAGTCCCTTGTGCCAAAGAATGTACTCTATTCTAAACCTGAGCCAAAACATTCTCTCTGATGAAAATCAACAGTTTTGCCAGAACACACAAGATTTTGCTATTGCTTGAATCATTTACATTTTTGTTATAAATGCAAAAGTGTGTTTATGGCATGCCAGTAGATGAATATTTTCTTCGGGGAAGGAGGAAGTGGGGAAAAGTTGTGATCAGAACCTCTGCTGAAGGGAAGAGTTCTCCCTCTGAAATAACAAAATGTTACTGTTTTCAGTGAGATGAAAAATGATCATAAAGTTATACCTTCCCTTATCCAACATAAGAAAAGAGGTGTTTATGTTTTTCATGACTGAATTTTCAGTACATTCACCTACAGATAAGTACTCAGGGCTATGAGAGACTATTGAAAATCAGATTCAGGGAAGTGATTTCTGGAATGAGAAAAATACCTGTTTAGAGATCAAAATAGTATAAAAACTTGTTTGACTGCAGGAGTTCCTTCTGTTAGGAGTGGGAAAATTCTGTCATGCTGTTTTAGCGTCAGTGCTGAGAAACAAATTGTTCTCTGTTGTTAACTACTTTGGACCATCTCTGCAAAAGTATTAAGGTACCAAACAAAATAACAATGTACATCTGGCCCTGGAGCACTACAATGTACTTACCCCACACACTGTACTACAGTACTGTTCCAGTCTGTGTGATGAGAGATGTATTGTACAAACAGAATTCACAGGTCTATCTGTAAACAGCTCTGCTTTCTGCCTAGTTACTGTATGAAAAATGAAATGAACTTAAGGTACCAAGTTAATATTGGTGAAGAAATAAAATGTCAAGTTAGAGTGTATGATCATCTTAAAGCATTTCTTCCCTTTTCAGTCTTGAGCACTAAGGCTAATATTGCAAACGTGCTTAAATATCTACAGCAGAATAAAAATGTAAAGCTTTGAGAGAGTAATTCTAAATATGTCTCCTGAGTCCAGGTAAGTTTTCCAGAAATTATTAAAACCTGTAAATTTTCACACTTTTATTTTATTAAGTATTTGTTCTACCCCACTTCAATGTAAAGGTTGTTTTGCTGTCACACGCTAAGGGACCTGGACTACTATATAAAGGAGGACAAAGACTGATAAAAGTTTTAGTATCAATCAAACCATATTTCAGTAAATACCCTTTTCTGATGGCTCTTTTGGCAGCTTGCTGTGTAAAAGACTTAACCTTTGTTTCCTTTTCCATGTGGTATAGAGGAGAGTTTTAGGTGATTGAAGAACCGGTTAGTTAAGCTCAGAGAGTCCACACAATATGGCACTGTATGAAGATGTTCTTCCCTAAGAGAAGTGTATAGTCCTGAAAGAATCAAAGGAATAAATAGTGGAAAATATTGGAGGTTTATAAGTTTGTCTTACAAGACTGGACTGCGCTGAAATTCGTCTCTATTTCTGCAAGTTCTTTGTTTATCTGTGGTCTGGTACAAAGCTTTCTGAAATCAGTCTTTGTATTAATGCTGATTAATGCTCTTAGAAAATTTATTTTGGCTTCTTTTATTGACAAATCTGTGTGTCTGAAGTGAAATTAAACCAGGCCACAGAAAGCACTTTATTTCCATCACCTGCAAGGGAAATAACCACATTTTTTTAAAATTCTCTACCTTGATTTCTGAAATCCTTCACTGCTACAGAGCGGAGTGTCTGGCAGTTGTTCCAAAGAGTGAAGCTCCTCAAGTGTAACACACAGGATAATCTTACTGAAGTATGTGTGGGAGGTTTGCTCACTGGAGATTACAACAAGAGCCACTGGATGTGGGTCAGGAGAGGGCTGTGTGGCTGACAGTAGCTGTTCAGAGAAATACAAGGAAAGCAAGGTGTAGCAACATTCATCTTGACTGACTCCCAGAATTACCCTGGCCATTTTGGCTGTCAGTTTTCCCCAAGAAATTCCATCTGTGGTTGTGAATAAAGGTAAACCTTGCCACCAAAATGTCTCAGAGTGTTTCAATGATATACCATATTTTTTGGAGCTAGACCAACTTCAGGTAAAAAGGGAGAGTTTCATCACAGGTTGCAAGAAGTATTTTTACAGGGGGTAAGTCAGTAGCGTAAGGCTGAAAGAATTGCTGCAGAGCAAAACAAAGTGCTTCATATACAGGTCTGATAGACTTCTCTGCTTGGACCTCATACAGGGCTTCTGCTGCCAATGAAGGGCAGCCTTATTTGAAGGTCCAAACATGAAATGAGCTTTGGAAGAAGTGGCACAAACTATATAGATATTTTGTTTGTAATTTCAGTTTTTACCCCTCACCTATTCTTTGCTAAAGTATTTCAGTCTTCTGAGTGCCTCCAGGCCTTGCAAAAGACTAAGTGGCTATGATAAAAAATGAGATCATGACACAAATGAGGTCACCCTTTTCCTTTTGTCTTTCTCTGCATTTCTAGTGCTTCCAAAAGAAATATTTAGGTTAAAAAAGCAAACAAAACCTCCCATCCCAGGCCCGTAGGTGAAGTAGTCTTTCATATTTTTGTTACTGTTTAGTTACACTTTCCCCCGCACCTGTGGCTTTAATGAGGCTTGAAAAACATGTAGGAAAAACATCAATATGCTTCTCAGTCTGAAGAAAAGAATTTTGTTTTTTCAGGTTGGTCTGGAGCCTGTTGTAGTTGATGAGCCCTTTCCGTGGCCTTTGGATCAGGCCCCGACTTTCTTAATTTTCAGGTGTGCAGGGAAAGGGAGTGCAAATACATGTGGGTGCTGGAGTGCTGACTTTTAGAGGAGCTTTTGCCAGACCAAGCTGCTTTAGACCCTTTGCACAGAGGATGTACTTTTGCTCCCAACTTCACAGTAAGTTCATGGCAGAAGCCATGTGAAGAAAAGGAGTCAGAGAAAACCCAAGTGCAGGAGTGTTTGACCTTTTCTGCTGCTCTGTATCTCCTCTCTTTTTGTCTCTCCCCTCCTCTCTCTTTGCCCCACACTTGTGGGGTGATGGTGTGATACTTTTACTTGGGAACTTGTGTGAAAGTTGAAATCACACTGATAAAGATGTGGAAAAAAAACCTTTCCAACATGAAATTTTTAGATTTTTGATTAATTGAAGCTATTCAGCTGTTCTTTTATTTTTGACTGTACCTTGCTGAAAGCTTGGAAAAAATGAAGAAATTAAGAAACAGCCTTTGTCTTCTTGTATGTCTTGACCTTATATAGGCACCTGCTTACAATAATTTATAAAGAGAAATCAGTCAATGTGAAGTAATTTTAAAAAGGCCTTCCCCTTTTTAATGGTTTTGTACTTAAAGCCTTAGGTATGATTTTTTTCTTCCAACTGGGATTGATATTGATGCTTTTGTCTCAGAACAGATACCCAAATACCAAATTGTTGAACAGATTTCTCCTTCGGAAATGTCACTGTCACTTGAAAATACCATGTGTACAATGCAGCTGTCTGATTTCTTAGGATTACAAAGATGCAAGACCATGTGAAGCCTATAAACAAGGTTGAAACTCAATGCATAAAATTTCAATGTTTATTTCTAATGTTTTGAGATTCTCCTTTGCTGTAGTGTGTTTGCTTGCAAAACCTCACCCTCCAAGTGATCATGTTGAATATTTTACCTTTTGTGATTATTTCTGTTCATATACTCTTCTACAAGCCTGAATTATGCAGTACATTTTTATTGTCAAACTTGTTCCTGCTTTTTAGGATTTAATCTACTCTCTTTTTTGTCCATTACCACACTGTTGTAGTTTTGGGATTTTTTCATCTCTTTTTATTCCTTCCTAGCAAGTTTTGTTTTGTTTTGCCTTTTCTTTTAATTGCCCACTCCTCAGATGTGGACTTCTGAGTTTCCCATTCTGAATTGCCACCAAGGCACGTGTTTTTAACACTTTCTTGATGTAATTAAAGAATTCTTCATGGCTAATTCAGCAAAGAGGAGGAACTGACTGGCTGCTGTTGGTGTTGATCAATATGATGACTCTATCAGTTTGGCATCTGGTATAGCCATTGTCCTCCTCTTCAGCTGGTGTTCATTTCTGTTTGTTCTGTTACAGAAGTATCAATATATGATGTTTTTGTTCAGGTTTCACCAAAAGAGATCTTTTGATAGAAATAACCATCCTCTTTGCTTTAGCTCTGTGTGTACTGCAGCAGCAGCTTGTGATACTGTGCTAAAAATTCTGTAGTCCAAACAGATTTGCTTCAGATCAGTGACTGCATAACAAATCTCCAAGGAATATTTATGACCAGATGACACCCTTACCAGAACCAGATTGGCACATGAGAAGGCTTTTTGCTCCTGGAGATGCTGTTTTTATAGAGTGAGACATAGATAATTTAATGCTCATATCCTCTGGTCAGGAGGAACTGGATTTCAGGGGATCTGAGCCCTGGTCACTGCATTTCCCAAAGAACATAGCACAATACCTGCATCTTCTTTTCAAATTGGAGTTGACTTTACAGCTTCAGCTGGAGCAGTGTTGAGGGGATTGCCTCCCAATGGAAGCAGCTGCTCTGCTGCAAGGCAGAGCTGCCTGACCTTTTCAATGACCTTGGTGAATTAGCACAGTGCTTTCAGAAAGAAGGGACAAGGGCTAGCACAAGAGCTGATCAGCGAGGATTTTGTTGTCATTAATAGATTCTGTCCCCCCAACCCCCCTTTAGGTCTTAAATGCACTTGCTGGAAGAAGGAAGTTTGGAAAACAGCAACCTTCCTGCCTTCCTGCTTTTGCTTCTTGAATCTTCCAATTGCTGCTGCTGGCAAGACAGCCTAAAACCCTGCTCCAAACTGACTAGTGCTAACTCTGGAAATGTATGTTTGCCCTTTTTTTGGGGCATTCATTGTATCCTGGGCCTAGTAATGGTCCTGTGGCTGCAGTGGAGAAGAAAAAAGAATAATCATTGCTGTGCAAGATGATAAGATGCTGCAGGAGAAATTAATGGGTCTTTTAGCAGGCATTTGAAGGTATAGATGTATATTCCCAGGCTCTGTGTGACCAAAGGATCTTGGGAGATGATCAAATGTATTGCAATTCAGAGTGTCATTATATGCTTAGCAGCCCAGCTTAGTGCCTGCTGGTGTATAAAACCAGGTCCTCTGCATAACCTGTGGACTCTTAAACTCTGCCCAGAATACCAGACCTGAAGGATGTATAATGTGAAGCTTTTCAGTGTGTTTGGCTCAGCCACACCTACCTTTGTAGATAATCTCCAGAAAGAAATTCAGTCATCAGCAAACTTGACTGCTGCACTTGTGTGTGTCCTTTTGTTGCTGCCTGTAGTGAGAGGGCCTGTAGGATGACCACTGCTCTTCACCTTTGTGGCACTGATGAGAATTGGAAAGGGCGCTCTGAGTTTTTTGCTTCTATGCATTACTTCATTTTCTTCCTGAAGGAGTTGAAAACTGCCCTTTGCTTTGATCTTTATTCCAGAGAGGGGACAAAATAAACAGTGTTGGACTTGTGTGGGGCTTTCTTGTGAAGTCAGAGTATGTTAATTCTCATAAAAAAATGTTTTCCCTCACAGTGAGAGACGATTTTTAATTTTCTTTTATAAATGGCTTCTCTGCTTTCAAATGATGACTAAAAAGAAACTTGTAGAAGGACAGAGGTGTGGCATCACTGAAATATCTGTAGCATGACATCAAGGTGCATCACTAGTAACTGTTTCTTCTCACAGTTCTTAGACAGTCATATAATTGTTTAGGTTAAAAAAGACCATTAAGATTGAGTCTCACCATTAAAACCGAGTCCAACCATTAACCCAGTACTGCCAAGTCCACCTCTAAACCATGTCTCTTAAGTGCCACATATATAAGAATATTTCAGTGTTGAAAAACCCTATTGGTGAAGAATTTTTTGTAATACCATTCTAAACTAAAAGTGGGCACATTTAGATTAGATATTGGGGAGAAGCTCTTTACCCAGAGGGTGGTGAGGCACTGGCACAGGGTGCCCAGAGAAGCTGTGGCTGCCCCATCCCTGGATGTGTTCAAGGCCAGATTGGAGAGGGCTTGAAGGGGCTTGAAGCAACCTGGTCTGGTGGAAGGTGTTCCTGCTCATGGCCAGGGGATTGGAATGAGATGACCTTTAAGGTCCATTCCAACCCAAAGCACTCTATCATCCTAAACCTCTCCTGGAACAACTTGAGGGCATTACCTCTTGTTCGGTTTCTCATTACTTGGGACAAGAGACCAACACCTATCTCACTGCAGCCCCTTGTCACATAGCTGTAGAGAGTGATAAGATGACAATAAGTGATTTCTGGGTACCTTCAAAGGATCTCTGCTTGTGTCAGGCTCTGTTTAGTCTTGTGAAGGTGTTAAAAATGAAAAGAAATTTGCTCAGCCTTTTCTTTGTGAAACTAAGGAAAAGCATCAGACTGCTGGGCTGTGCAGGATATCTCAAATGACAAAATAAACTAAAATCAGCTTGCAGAAGGGGGAAAATACAAGGCATATAGTCAGGACACTGCAAAGACTACTTAGTTCCTACTTGTATTGTGCTGAACAATGGTAGCTCTTTTCTGACTTACATCTTTAGTCTTCCAAGACACAACATGGAACAGTGACACAAGATTGATGGTTTATGTAGTCAAAACTTATGATAGGGTGTATTGGAATGTGAATTCATTAGCCATTTATGTATTTTAATACCCAGCCACACAATGTATCTGCTCTTGTTGTCTTTTTGTTGTAAATGTGAGGAAACTTGTGGCAAACATCCATGAGGTCAAAGCAGGAATACAGGCAAGTTTGCAGCCTGCCTCATGTAGTGGAAACTCATATACTTCTGTATAAAATATGAAATAATTTCATCCCACCTAAAAGGTGCAGATAGAAATGAAAACTTCTAATTCTTAGGCTTTCAGCAAAGTTAGTAATTACAGTGTGAACAGGTGAAATACCAGATGTGACTTCAATTTTTGTTTATAATTCTGAAGAGTTTATGCATTTTCAAGAAAGATTTACATGAAGAACATAGATAAGTAAATAAATTGACAGAGCATATGACTAATATTTTTAAAATAGTAAATGCTTCCAATTCATAACATTCTTGAAACAGATCAGCCATAAGAATTTTGTTTTTCTTTCTGCTTTACAAGGCTGTCTGTGTTTTGTTTATTTACTCTACAAATTTACGTTCAATGCCTCCTTTTCTATTTAACCCACAGGAGAATTTTGGTCATTAAAATGAATTAATATATATTTAATTAAATAATTTAAAATATATACATATGACAAATTAATGTATGGGAATGAAACATTAAATAACATTAAACATTTAATCCTTTTAATTGAATCATTAAATTAAAATGAATTAACAAAATTAATAATGACAAAGCAGGAGAAGGAAGTCACAGGTGCGAGATTCAACATAATGTTAAGAAAGGGACCCACACAGGATCCACGCAGTTTCACTATTTGGAAGCTACTGCAGGCACAACTGGTACTGCAACAGATCCATTCTGTGAGCAAGGCTGCTTATTACTGCTTACCACTGTCCTTATCTGTTTCTGCTCCTCTTGCACTATGTCCAGAGCAGTGAAAAAAAATGTTATTTTTAGCTTTCAGTGTTTCTGCAGATTATGATTCTGTCAGAGATAGAGTGGCTGTAAGGAGTTGGCATCAAGACAAGCTTAGCAGTTTGAACAAGCAATGGGAGCTCGTCTTGTGACTGTTTCAAGCAAGGCAGTGGAAATGGGTGAGCTGTGTTGACCAAATTGGAAGTGTTTAGATGTGAGTAAATGAAGTGGCTAAGAAGATTTGAAATACAGTAATGAGGTAAATGGAGTTTGAAGGAAGAGGTCTTTTCTAGCAAAGTTCCACAACACCAATAGATTGGTTGCCATTTCAAGTTAGATGGGACTTGTTCAGAATAGCTACGTCTGGATAAAACATGAAATTTTGGGGGAATTTGAAATATGTAAACATAAGCTTGGTTACAGGCTGGCTGGAAGATCAATATTCCAGTGTTCTCACTGCAAAATGAAAAGTCCCAAGATTTTGAGTCCCAGTTTGATATCTTTAGTGAGCTGCTTCTAACTCTTTGGAATTATATTTTTACTTCCAAATTTTTGATTAAATAGAGTAGTTTTGGAAGAAGCAGTTCAGTTTTGTAGTAATCCCATCTTAATAAACCTAGAACAACAGCAGTGATCTTGAATCCCTCAGACAAAAAAGATTAGGAATTTCTTCAAATAAAAACTAAGTACATGTTTGAAAGGAGTGAATATTTTTTTAATCTCTAATTGGACCTCTTCTGCACTAAATGCAGGTTTTCACACACTTTTAGTTGCTTAGTTCCATTGAAGCTTTTTTTTTTAATATTCATTTTTTAAAAAGCAAAATAGTGTTGCAATCGCTGTTGGCACTGCAGTGGGATCTCTGGCCTGCTCTTGCCTCTGCCAACAACAAGGTAATATTGTGTTGCTACTATGAGCCTCAGCTTTCCTCACCTGTAAAGGAGATTATCTTATTGAAATATGTTGGTAGCAAAGGTGGCAGAAACTCAGCATATAAGATGGCTATTATGGAACAGTCAGATATAGTACATGTCCAAATGCTGCATCTGTATGACTTAATATTGCAGAGATGATTATGTTAGAGATTGTCACTTATATAGCGAAATTAGATGGATTTGATTGTGTGATTCATTTGCAGTAAGTCTGCATGGGGAAAAAGAAAGTGTCTTAAGATAGTAATGGGCATGATTTAGAGTGCTGATCTGCATTTAGGTGAGAATGTTTCAATCTGGTACAAAAAGAGGTTCCTACTACAGTCTTTCTGTGTCCACTCTTGCCCAAGTCCTTCAGCATTCAGAAGCAAAACCTTAAAACTTAACCCTCTCAGATTTGACTGGTGCTAGTTCACTCTTTCATATATTCCCCCCGCTCCTACAAAGTTCATAGTGTTGAAAGTGGGTCTTGGATTCATCTTGCTATGAAAAGGTGCAAGCCATAAAGCTCAAATTTAGGGGCTTGAAATTCTTTCAGAGCTGTCCTGTGTCTGGCAATTTCTGTTCCTTTGGGCTTGACAGAATTTTTTTGGCAGTTAAATTTTCACTCCCTGTGTTTTGGTTCAAATAAATCTGAAACGTGGAGCAGAGTTCAGTCCAAGTGAGTGAGTTTCCCATGGTTTCTGTCTGAAATAATAAATCCTTCCTTGGAGACAAAAGGGCAAACCTCCATTTGGTTCATCCAGAAGATTTGTAGATGCTTTATGAACCTGGGTTTAATTTGGAGTTTGCAGGAAAGTCCTTCCCTATTGTCTTCTATTCCTGTTTCAACTCTGGGGTATAACCCTGCCTGTGTCAGAGTTAACAGCAGTTTTTCACTCCCATTTGTAGCAAAGGCGGGATTTTCACTCTGAAATTCTGCCTGTTTCTGTTTACTGCCCTTACAGGCCAAATACTGAGTTAGTAACTGTACTTAGTGAAGCACTTATTGATTTTAAGGCAGAATTTCAAAACCTCAGGATTCCATACTATTCCTCTTAACTCTATTAAAATTGGAAATGTATTAGCTATCAAATGATCCAATAAATGGCAAAATTTAATTGAAGAAGTGTAGGGCAGATATATCCCTGGATCTTTTTTTCCCTGTGTTGTTAAAGAAGACTCTTTGGCCGCCTCAAAAAATTCTCATGCCTACTACCCCAGAACTTGTTTTACCATCTCTACACACAGTACAATAGTATGCTTCCTGATTTTACAAAAACCCCCTGGTGTTATTCTGCTCTTTGACCTGCAGCCTTCTGTACCCTATACACTGGAGCAAAAAATGTCTGTCTAATCGATCCTTATTTAATAAACATGGTTATCAATGCCTTTGAGACAGCTGTGTGACATGGGGACATTAGGACATTTGCTGGCTTGCCTTAATTGGCGTGGCAACGTTGGTTTTTGGCCTGGCGCAGCAGATAGAAAATTGAATTTACAAAATCAAACTGTAGTTATCTACATTCCTTGATGTCCTCCCAGGTGAGCTACTGGGCTTCATGCTAATAACTTCTAAAGCAAGCAAACTTCAGCTAATTATGTGCTAGTTTATTCTCCCTTGCTAAATTTTGGCAGGTTGCTTCTGTAAATTATGAAAAATAAATGTGAAATATGCAGATGTCTTTTGTTTGAAGCAGATGTTTGGTCCGCCTTGCCAGAATCTAATCAGCTGTTTCCCCAGAGTTTTTTGTTTCTCCCCCAACCCCCAATATTGTCCAAGAGTTTATGAAAACACGAAGAGTTGAGAGACCGTAGAACAATAGGACATTTCTTTATTTTCCAGCTACCAGACTTCAAGGTTAATCAAGGTAGATATTTTTTAGGCGGTTGTCTTCCTGGCTAAAGTCTCAGCAGATGCTGGCATAGGGCCCATAAGGCACAATGTAGTCTGAGGGCCGAATTTGAATGCAGCCTTGCCTGTCATGGGGGAGGTGATGGTGAGCTGGGAAGGAGCCAGTGAAGGCTGGCTTTGAAGTCCTGATGGTTCTGGGTGGCCAAGACCTGTCGAGACGTGTGTGCTTCCCCCACGTGGGGCAGGCAAAGATCTCTGGGGTGCGGAGCAGCTGTGTTAAAGCCAAGGTGGGGGGCGGGATCTGTTCCCTTCTTTGTTGCCCCAAACCACCCCTCTCCATGCCCTGTTGCCTAAGGATGGATGGGCTGGTTTTGTGCCCCACGCTGGCTGGCTGGGCTAGAGGGAGGATGGATGGGGTGTACTAGTGCTTTGTTGGCTTCTCAGGCAGCACTGCTCTTCTCAGCAGCACAGGGTCTGATCTGTCTGTATCAGTATGGGCTACATGCTGTGGTCTCCTGGTTATCACAGCTGCTGAAAGTGAAGCTTCCTCCAGAAATCTGTCCAACCTATACCTCGTACTTTTCTCCTGGCTTAAATTTTAGTTTGGACTTGCAAGACACAGGTGTGCTCATACAGCAGCTGTGCCTCCCTTGCTCTGATACCACACCCTCCCAAGGAGCATTTCTGTCTCAATAGCAGCATTTACTAGTTAGGTACCAACATAAAGTGCAGAAAATGCTCCAGATGAAGATTCCTCAAACCTTGGAAATCATCTTCCCTGCTGTTAAAGCTCCAACAGGCTCATCAGAAGTTCAGTACAACAGTAATTATTTTTTCAGTAAGTGCTGAACACCTGCTTTGTACTTTCTGTTAAGGCTTTCACAGCATTTGATTGTGCATGGATTTAAACTTCCAGCCCTCCTACAGGTCAAGTATCAATTTCCCCACTTTGCTTATAGGGAAACAGACACAGAAATAGGCAAAGTGATGTTTTCTTAAAAGGAGAAAAAATAAGTTTTGTGTTTAAAAGACTTTAAGGGTGTAATGCCATCCTGATGATACTAGTCCATGTCACAGCCTTCCACTGGACATTTTTTCCAGATGCCATCAGGCTTCTCTTGTGGGTCAGCAGAAAGGCAGATATTTCTGCAACACAATGTTGGGATTTAGCTCTGAGTGTTTGGAGCACTTTCTGTTTGAGTGGATCTGCTGATCATTTCCAAAATCTCTACTTTTACCTTAGGTGCTGGAAGATGAATGGCTGTCTCAGTTGATAACAAATGAGCATCTCTAGGAGCCAAGAAGTACAGAACATTAGGCAACTTCTGAGCAATCAGAAGTTCAATATTATCGTCCTACTTATTTTTTATCATTGCTGAAGCACAGATCAAGAGTCTGTTGTGATAGGTGCTTTGGAAGCAATTAAAATGAATAGTCCTTTCCCTGGGGACAGAGGTCTTGAGATTGTGGCAAGATGCTCTTTACTTCTAAATAGATTGCTGGAGGGAAGGATAATTCAGCAGTGTAACACTGGTAGAGATTTTTTTTTTTAGAGTAAAATTGAAAGGGGAGAAAAAACATTGCCAATTTTTATTAGCTTCTTTACATTTAGAGTTGGAAGAATCTGGGTTTGGTCCTTCCAAAAGCAATTATTTAATCTGACTTTATCATCAAGGAATATTATTTTTTAAAAAATGAATCCTCATAAGGCAGTATGAATATATAGTCCTTTGATTATTCAAAAAATTGTACAAATCAAAATAAATTTGCCTGAGCTATTTAAAATAATTAACCTTTGACAAACCTCCCTCTCTGGTAATGGAATAGTAACTATATGAATAAAAGATAAGTCATGATATTCAATGAATTACAATATTCATCCCATAAATTACAGGATAAGATAGCAGCATAGTCTTTGTTTTTATAACTGCAAAATGTCCTGAACAGTAGTCCCTGTACTCTTCAGGTTATTTTCTCTTCTGTTTCTTTGAGGTGTGTGACACCTCTTGCATGAGGGGCTTCCAAAGTGATGTAAAGTGGTGTTAAGTTCTGTCAGTGCTCACAAAGGCTGTGACCCAGGACTTCCTTCCCTGCTCTGAAAAGGAGTCTGTGCCTTAATGGGAAACCCATGCTACAAAGGGATTTTCCTGAATTGTAACAGTAAGTGCAAATTATGATCCTGGGAATCTCCTGCTATATAACCAAGTACAATGCCAATAAACCAGGGGTGTAAACCACATGAACATATGGACAAAATATGGTCTGAATGGCATGATTATGTTTCTCAGGCCATAATGAATTCATCCCAAGGTGCAACTGTGCATCTGTTGTTATAGTATTCATGATAGCAAACTCTACAGTTAAGGTTGCAGTTTAAGTCAAAGTATAGCCACCTGTTTCCATTTTCTAACAACTTTCTTAAAAATTATTCCTTCTGGACTGACTTTAAAACTGACAAATCAGTTTTAAAATGGTCATTCATTTGTATATTTATTTGAGGGAATAACATGCTTGATTTACAGAGTAGGTAGGCTGAAAGGTACTCCCTTCCTGCTCCCTCCTCATCATTCCAACCCTGTCGATTGTCACCAATGCATTTCCTTAAAAATAAATTTAATCCTCTGGATTTTGAGGGGCAGATCCAACTTGCATTGATTTTTTGGTGAGTACTGTATTGGGCTTTCTGAGTCTCACTTTGTGGCTGCTGGCATGGACTAATACTGTGTAGGAAAAGATCTGATTACTGCATATGAAGCTTTAGGTGCTTAGAAGTTAGGAGTCTTGTCAAGACTAGTTTTCTGCTATATTTTCCTCCTTGTGAAGTCAGAAAGCATTGCTTACATGGGATCCTATCTTTCTTTAGCTGGGAAAAATCCAAACCACAGTCTTTATAGACTGGAGATAAAGTGTAGGATACTTGACAGTTGATACCAAGGAAGGTAAATTTCTTTAAAGCAAGTTTATTACCCCTCTGGGAGGGATGAGATAACAAAAGGCTAAATGCTATTATCAAAAATTTAAAAATGGCAATAGAGGGGAATCTTGGTTTGGGTCTATAGACATCATGTTCTCTTTTAGTGTCTATCTTAAAATGTTCTCATTCACAAGCCAACTTTGAAATGTTTTCCAAGTTAAGGCATACAAACATTAAAGGAAGGCCTGCTACTCATCCTTAAAACAGAGATCAATATCAGCGTTACATACAATATTTTGAAGCGTGAATGACCCTGAATGTGATAGACTCCCAACAAATGTTTATGGAGCAACATAATTTCTTAGCAAGTGTCCATAGTGTATCTGTTATTGAATGCTCTCCATTGTGGTGTCATCTGAGGGGAGTAAATGACACCATGACTTCAGCTTTAGTTTTGATATGGCAGTATAGGGAGCTGTTTGGTGCACTTTTGCATTGGGTTTCCTTGCAAGCCCCCTTCTGACAGCTGTGCGAGTGCAGGAGGGAGATTACATGGTTCTTCTTGAAAAACTAACTCGCCATGTCATGGTCAGCTCCCGCTGAGAGGCAAGTGCTGACCCCAGTGTGCAGCCTGAAGGGCCAAGCTGGACTCCAGTTTAATCCACAAAGGCTGGCAAGGAAAAAAATATTTCCTTCCCTTGGTTCTTCAGAGTATTATTGCTCCTTTTCTTGCATGTTGCTTACTGCTACTCTGGAAACGAATGCACAGAACATTAGGTTGCACAAAAGTCACAGAAGAGGTTCCTTTTACTTCTGTTATGTAAGTGGTCTCACTCACAAGGGACAAGGAAGTTCTCCAGCACACACAGAGTGCCTCCTTTTTTATGCAATAGCATTGTTCAGCATTTATAGATGTATAATCCAAAATGTGGCTTGAGAATGGTACTCATACCTGATGCTTTCTCAGCAAAGAGGAAGCTGAAAAAAGACTTGCATATAGCCTCACAGCAAGGCAAGGCGAGACTTGGGGTTTGGAACTGAGATCCCAGCCCTACGCTAACCCCTGGGGTCTGGTATTCACATGTCCTCTGAACAGAGAGAGATTTATTGTTCTCAGATGTCTCCTGAGAGAAGCTGTGAGAAGCAGAGAAAAGAATGATCGAAACAATTCTTATCTCCTTTGCTGCTCCTTGTGGACTGTGTTCTGGAGATTGTTTAACTGAGGTGATTGCCTGATTGGATTCTGGTGATAGTGTTTTGGATTCATTGACCGACTGGATCCATGTATGTGTCGATACATTAGGGCAGAGAGTCATGGGTTTGCTAGTTAGTGATAGCTCTTGTTTATGTAATATAGTTATAGATAATATAGTATAATAATTAATTAGCCTTCTGAATCAATGGAGTCAGATGCCAATCATTCTTCCCAGACATTGGGGATTGTAACACCGATACTGGGGGTCTTCTCAGTGCTGGCTCTGCTGTCTTCAAGGCTGTCTGTGCCTGGGAAGGCGAGAGCATTAATGGATTGTAGCGCAACAGCTCTCTGAAACCTCTGCCAAGTGCACAAAAATGATTCAATTTGGCCAAGTCAATGATTCCACTGTCATTGTTACAAGCCGGGACAGCCACTGTGGTAGAAATTGTTGGAGATAGTAGAAAAAGACTGTGTTTTGTTTGGGGTTTCAAAAAAAGAAAGTGTAAAGTTGCTGCTTGAAATTAGGACTTGCACAGCATTTTTGTTCATTTGCTCTCTTGTCAGCATGTTTTCTACCAGGCTCCTGTTCTCTTGAGTGGGACAGAGAAAGATGCTGGCAGCATGGGCAGATGGATGGCAAGCTGCCACTCAGCCTGGAGCTTTGCAGTCCGCAGCTACCTGGACCCAGAGGGCCACACGTGGCATGATTTGAAGTCTTAAAGAGAAAATGAACTTTCAGTGACTCATTTCCATTAACTTTTTTCCTTACCTTTGTTAAAAGGTGCCTTAGTTAAAGCTTGTATTATGACAATTGAAAAGAGACATTGATATAATTATGTAGTAATTGCAGTAAATTATCGAGATGAAATCATTAAGGCAACTTTTTCTATTATTGCTGCTTAAGGTAAATGTCTTACATATATTTGGAAGAGAATAAAAGAATTCTCTTGCAGCTTTCGTATTACTAAAAATAAAGAAAGACTGTACTCTTTTGCAGCTGCTTACTAACACTGTCTAGAATAATGTGAATGGCATGGAACCAAAGAAAGTGTTCTTCCCTGAGCCCCAACTGAGTAGCATTATAGCTCATTTTATCAGGCTCTCAATTGTGAAGTGCCCTTTTTTTTCTTGAACTTGCAGGCAGAGAAAATTATTTACTTCACAGAATAAGGGTATTTTTATGCTTATGAGTGACCCATTTGCAGAAAAAAATTTTATTTACATAGATGAATTCATGGGAGAGAACATGAAATCGACCACTTTCTTTTCTTTCCTCATGGAAATCTTGTGTGGATATTCTTGTTTTCTATTAGGGATGTAAGAATAAAGAAGGGGGAATATTGCTTCAGTCTATCCTTCTTAATAGGCTTTTTACATGGGCCCAGAGTCCAGAGTGTCTGCTGGTGGCAGTGATATATGCGATTTCCAAGACTTGGCGCATAGCAAAATATTAACAATGATGCAACTTTCGTATTAATTAATTCTTGTTTATTCCTTTGCACATATTTTTCTGGGTTTTCAAGATGAAACAGTAGTATCTCACTCAGGAGGTTGTAATTGGATAGAGAACCTTTCACCTCTGGGTCAGGAGCTCAGATTTGTCACAGGTCAGCACTGCCTGGGAGTTGCTATCATGTGACAGCTGCTCAGTGGCCCTTATGAAATGAGTTAGTGGTCCCAGTTCACTGCCTTGAGAGCAGGTGTCTTCAGCACAGACCGAACCTGAGGGTGCCAGTGCAAAATCAGTCGTTAGTAGAAAAGAGGAATTGCACTTGGGTATAATGCTCACGGTTTGCATGGACTTAAAAAAAAAGTCAAGGGAGAAAACAGACATGTTGAGATCCTCAGCTGGTGTAGATTTGGCATAAATAAATGAAGTGTAGCTGCAGTGATATCACCAGCTGATTAAAACAGAACTCACTGTTTTAGTAATCTAAAGGTTACTGACATTACAGTAATATTTTAAATAAAGATGAAAATTATAAATCCAAGTACCTTAGAAACAAAATCCCATTTAAAAAAAACCTCAAGCTTCCTGAAATTTGGAATGGCACTAATTCTTCCATCTCATGATGCCCTGAGATAACCATACAGTTGTGATTAATGGATTTTATTGTTTGTTGTCCCAAAGGAGGTGAAATTGGATTTCAAAGATACATTAGTCTCCAACTTTTAATGACTCTCTGCTTATAATGCCTTTGCCTGCACTTCTGCCAGGGCAACAGACCCAGGCAAGCAATTCTGAATTGTTGAGGTGTGGTGATGGAAGAAGTAAAGACTTCCACCGAGGAAGCTCCTAACACTAGGGGACCATAAATGTCTCACAAAACTTAAGAAAACCCTGAACTTCTAGAAGTTAAGAAGTAGTTTAGTTATCTCTGATATCACTGAAGTCTTGTTTAAGAGGTGCCTTAGTCTTGTCCGACAGTGTGCAAGAGAAAGTAAGAGAATCATTTGCACTAGAAAAAAGTATTTCTGTTATTATGCTGAGATTTTGCTGTAGTATTTCAAATCTGAGTTATTTTGGTACTTATTTCAACAGGAACAATACAATAGGAAGGGTGTCTTAATTTTGTTATAGAAGTGAGCCTGAAGTGAAATATTTATAAATTCTCCAAAATAATTCTGTGCTTTAAAAGCATATTCTCTATTTGTACAGGATGCATCATGGAAAGAAGTTCAACTTCTTCAAAAGGCAGACTTCAGCTTTAATTACAGAAATTAATTACAAATATACAGAAATTACAGAGTAGTGACTAGCACTTCCATTGCTTTAGGCTTTAAAATGATGGAGACAGAAAAGTAACCTCTTATCAGTAATTGTTTTTCTTCATAATGTATAACTGATATTATCTTTCTTTAACTATTCCCACGTCTGGTATAATTTAGGGAGCAGGCTAACACACTGTTGTTGCTTTTTCTTACCTCAGAGCTGCTAGATGAGGGGACAAAAAGGCAAGCAAGAAAAAAAAGAGAGAGGATTGAAATTAGGATAGAGGATAGAATAGGTGGTGAAATGAAATTTTTACTGATTTATTCTGTGCTGAATGATTCAGTCTTATTTTCTGAACGTCCCTGGTTGTTATTTATGGACAAGGACTAGAATACTTACCAGCTGTCTTTAAAAAAAAAAGCCAATTATCAAAGTGTTTTAATCCTCTCTAGTGTCAGATTCCTTCACAAACTTGTTCCGTGCGCCATTCATAGCTTATTGACTTAGTATGTTGTTTGTTTTTCAAAGTCTGACCTGATTTAGTCTAGGAACAATTAGGGCCAGGATGACACAAATACAGTGTTCAAAGACATTTGCTTCAAAAGGATCAGTTTCAGTATTTACAGAACTGAAGGTGGTGGGATTCAGCTACAGATTACTCCAGCCATTAGAAAAGGAGGCAAACACTGCTTGTGCAAATACTTTCACTACATCTAAATTGAATAAACTGAGGCTTTGGAAGAAGGAAGGGTAAAAATTCCAGCTGCCTCCTTTCTTTCTAGCTGAAACTTGGAGGTACAACGGTGTAGCTAAGCTTACCTTATTCAGTCACCCAGAAAAAGACACCACTTGAATGCACTCTCTGAATAGAAGGCACAATGGTAATAGCAACGTCACACAACAGAATGGCTTCTGCCAAATCGCCTTAGCCTTTCTGCATGATCATCAGGATCAGCAATCTGTTAACCAGCCCATTCTCCAGGTTTTGCTGTAGCAGTATGCTTTAATTTGAGATTACTCTTGCACATACACAAGAAACAAATAATTCTTGAGGGATGGTTTAAAGAGGAAAAAAAACACAACAAAAGAAATGTCACAATCCAAAAGAGCCAAATATTGGAAGGTGAAAGGAAGATTAAGAAGAAATTGCCTGTTACAGAACTTCATTAAAGCCATTTATTAGCTTTGTAATGCCTAACAGTCTTCTGGCTCCAGAGTTTTTTCATATAGGGGGTGGATAAGGGCACATTTCACTTTCATTTGCATTCTTGATCCCTGCTGCTCTGTTTATGGCATTGATGCTATTCATACAGTCTTTGCAATATTAATTTTTAATTTATGATGCTCATTAGGAGACACTTAAAACAGAACAATTATCATTTATCTTGATATATTATTTACTAAGACTTGCTGTCATGGTAAGGGACCTGTGATTAGTGGGAGGGGAATAAAAAGCAGTTCCAAAAGGTGCTTGGCTGAATGGACTGAATCTGAGGGAATGGTTGTCACCACCGAAGGCCTGAAGTGTTGATGTCTAAGCAAAAGACTTGCAGCACCTAATCAAAACTCAGGAGGAACCTTTGAAGACAAGACTGGGACAGTGCTTAATGAACCTGCAGGATAATATTAATGAAACTCTCCTGTAAACCACCAGCTCATCAATTATTCATCCTGCTTTTGTCCTGTTACTTTACTGTCTTACTTTTTGGGTCAATATGATTACCTTTTTTTAATTCCTATATGCTCATTTTCCTTTTGTGGTGTTGCTGACGTGTACCCCTGGTAGCACTTCCTCCCTGGGAAGTTCTGTTTCTTAAGGTAACTGTACAGTATCCACAGGAACAAGACAGGTAAATTGTGCCTTTTGAAGACGTTTGGATAACCGTGCTGCATTTATTAAGACTTAGTTAGCCAGATCACTGACATGACAACCTTGGAGAACCTGATTTGTTAAAGGCTACCACACTGGAAACTCAGAATAATTTATGCAGTTCTTAATTAATTTTTAAGGTTTAGTAAGTTATTGTGATACTACAATGTTATTATATGGCAAAACAGAATTTCAAATAGTAGTGACCTACTCGGAATATATAATTCATGCTCTTTCCTCTCCCTTTTCCATAACTGTTCCTCTTACAGGACTTCTGAGAGTCCCTGCCTTTAGTCTCTAAGTTCCCAGGTTGTTTATAATGTATACTTGTGCAGAAGAGAAGGCAAATTGGATGTTTTGGAGCCTGATAATTTCAACTCTGTGTCTGAAACCAGTCGTGGTATTTTGGACTCTGTTTTATTTTGTTATTTTTAGACTTCCTGAAAGGGCTATTATTTCTGTTTGTTTTCTGTTTGACATCAAAGCAGGAACAACAAATTACTAATTTTGTAACCCATTCCCTGGACTCTTGGCTTTTAATTTTTTGAACCATTGCACAGCAGCAGTGGAACTGTATGCAGAAAACCTCAAGGGCCAATACCATCAAACACCTTTGAGACACATGCACCATTCCCTGCCTTTTTTCTGTTGAAAAATTTGACACTGCGACTAATCTCAAAGGCAGCCACTGCATTGATGAACTATATTTTCTAGGGGGAAGGATAGGGAAGGAATTACAAATTATGAGGTTCAGCAATTCTGGCACCTTTTCTTCTCTTCCACCTTCTGAATTTTGCACACTTGTATTTAGAATGTATTAATATCAAAAGGGGAAAACAAAAATCCCTGTGTCTGATGTTATGGGAAAGCTGATGCAACAGTCTGTGATGCCTCCTTCAAAATAGTGTAATAAGGACAGTACACAATGCTGCAGCTTGTATTTATGCTATGTAGCATGTTTCATCTCCAAACCAGTTTAAAACCTTACCAGAGTTGTCTTTGCAGCACTCCTGTGGGCAAGGCACATAGGCATTGTTAGCTTCTTTGTTATGTTGGATCAGAACTTCATTAGGCACTGGAAAGCAAATACAGAAAGGCATGGGGGATTGTATTCAATGCACAAATAGGTTGTTCATGTTATTTTGCACCCTGCTGTAGATTCAGATCCTTTTGTAAAGAAAGCACTGCAGAATGATCATTTCTGCCCTTTCCCCAGCAAGACCAGCTTTGACTACTGCTGTATGTAATTGGTGTTTAGAGTTAGTTGCATGCTGAACCCAATAATATTTATCTGATAATATTTTTTCTCCTCATTAATTGACATAATATTCCCAAAGAGTTCCCTCATTTTTATTCTACATGAACTCACTTAGATAGAATGTTAAAAACCATTAACATAGTTTGGAGATGCAAATCCTGTGGTCTGATATGAGATGAGCACTCAGAGCTGCAGCCTGACCCACGCATGAGTGATGTGACACATGCACATGTCAAACTGCAACCCCACACAGGAGCTAGCTTGTCTCCTGGAAACCTCATAGTTATGTTAGTGTGCTGTGCTCCTGGGCTCACTGTGATGGAGAAGGGCTCTGAGGAGTCAGGCAGCATCACCCTCGTACAGTGATAAATGGAGGTTTCCTAATGCCCCTGTGCTCTCTCTGTAAGCAGGCACCAGGATTCGAACAGCCCATCTGAAAATTAGTGTTGGATTAAAATCAAGACTCTCTAGATTTTTCTAGCCATCCCAGCTGGTTGTACAGGGTTTCATTCATCACCTCTAAAGAACATTTTGGATTAGCCTTACATCTTTCCAAGCAAATCCAAACTTAGCTGCTCTGATAATTTAATGTTAGAATTACAATTTACTATAAACCTTCTTAGCAGGCAGGTAATCAACTTAACAGAGTTTATTGCACAAGCAGCTGTTCAGCAATCTAATATTATTTTTTTTTTTTACCTGTTATTTGCAGCTGCAGAACAGGATAAATCCACATTAGTTCCAGTCTGCCTGACAAACAATCTCATCTCTGCCATGTTCTAATTTTTGATAACTTTCAAGATCTGGCTTCTGCAAACTATGAAGCACATAAATTGAACAAAATAACTTTGAATAAAACAAGCCTGCTTAGTTTCTCTGGTTTACATGCCAAAGGCTTGGCAGTTATATGCCATGTTAGTGATTTCTTTTTGTTTATTTGGTTTTTGGCTTCTGCTTTTTTTGTTTGTTTTCAAGAAGGGTTTACCTATGTTTGTCAGTGGTTAGTGGAATCGCTAATGTTTTAACATGATAAGAGGAATAACCCCAGGTGCTTCTAGCGTTTGAAACAAGGCACAGCAACGAGGTGAGATGAATAGGCATGTTCTTTCTAAAGATGGTGTGTGCAGTAACAATATCGAGGATTTTAAACCACAATCCTGTTTCCCTAAAGCGTTCTTCATGATCAAATTCAGCTTTCATTGAATGTGGCAAAGGGGGAAAACTGATAGTGTGCATGTCATTGCATAGCATGGCATAGCTCTTTTAATGCTGGCCCTTTATAATCTTTGTAAGGTCTTGCAACTTTTCTGATTTTTGCCCAGGGATAACTTTTGCCTTATTTTAACATATTTCCTTTTGTCTGGTTTGGCCAGTAATTGACTTTGTCCTTTTTTCATTTATTTCTCTGCCTCCTGGTTGTAGCATCTTCTCCCTGGAGTCTCAGGTTAGAAGTTTTCCCTTTTGTGAAACCATGACAGGTGCCTAATTGAATGATGAATGTCCCTTTATTACTCTGTAATTGAACTGCCAGCTTTTTGATTGGTTTGTGGAGATGCTCCACTCCTCATCAAGCACTGCGGGGGGCTCCAGGGCTGGCAGTCTGGTCCTACCCTCCATCTGTCTAATCACATCTCTCCCCTACTTGGGTTTTGGGTGGGGAGGGGGCTCTGGGGGAGGAAAGTCATAATAAATTATGCTAATTCGGCGTCGCTGTGACAATAGGAATATCGCACCGTTACGTGCGTGGTGGCGGCAAATGCGAGAAGACGTTTTGTCGTCGTGGCTGCCTGGCCTGACAGGCCCTCAATGAAGATTAATGGCCCTCACCTGAGTGACAGAGCGGGGGATTGTGGGGCAGAGAGGGTCATTCATCATACTCTGACAGGTGTCATTCACTCTGACAGCCGTACCACTGTCGCCTAGCTAGTGGTTCCATTTTTCTGCCAGTTAAGCAAGGAGTTTAATAACATCCCCAGAATTAAAACTCATTCTTTGTAGCAGGTCTGACAGCTGAAAATAAGAAAATCAATTCTTCACATGTTATAGCACAGTTAACTGACTAGGGTTTTGACTTTAATTTAGTCTTTGGGCTGAATTTCAAGTAGGCTGCTTTTGTAAGACATCATCTATTAAAATTTACCAATAGCACTAACTTCACTTTTATTATTGTGGCTGGATTAAAATGCAGCTTTTAATAGTGGATGTCATCTTCATTTGGTGCAAGCTCAAGCTCTTACAGCTCTGCTGAGGGATATTCGACTTCATCCTCATTAGTGATGTTTATAGCTTCTCTCTTCATTAATATTGATCCATTAAACTACTGAGAAAAACAAGACAGACACTAATACGAACCACTTTGTATCATTAAACTGTTTGGATTTCTTGGTTTCAGTCGTTCTAGCAAGCTGAACAAAATATTTCAAAAATAAAAGAAAAAAAAGAAGAGACAGCACAAACTTCTGGCTACTCTTGGTGGGAAGAACCAGTTAGCCTTATGGCTCTGTGCTGCTGATGGCTTTGTGCTTCTGAATGGGGCTGGGTAATCCTGGGGAAACACAATCTCACTATGTGTTTAATATCTCCGCTAGTGAAGCTAGGACAAAAATGTTTGTTGCCTGTTTCATTCAACTCATTGAGAACTGTTGTAGCCAAGGGACAGGTATGACTAGCCAGAAGCTGTGCCATGGAAACATGAATGAAGAGGACAGATTGATGTCTGTTTGTGTAACTTGGGAGTTTTGTGATTCACCAGAGCAACACCACCACAAAAAATACAGCCAGGATGCAGAGAAGGGTGAGACCAAGTGTTTCCAGTGGACCTGGAAGTAGTATTGTTGCTGTATAAGGTGAGAATGAAGCTGTATCCACAGAAATGTGTGTGGTTTGGGTTGATGTAAACTCCATGGGGAGTAAGTGCCAAAAAAAGTCTGCTAGGGTGATCAGGAAAATATAGAGCTATCTTATAAGGAGAGAACAAAGGACTCCAGCTTGTTTGGACTGACAGAATGATGGCTGAGGAGGACTGTGACTTCTCTCTACAAATACTTCAGGGGAAGTAAACACAGGGAGTTGAGGAGAGGACTGTCTTGGTGGGACAGCCCAGGCCATTTCTTCCCATCTGTGTTCTTATAAAGCAGCCATAGTTTGTCTCCATGTAGATAATAAATCAAGAACTGAAAGAAATTGCATGTGCACTTCTCAGTCTCACTGAGATATTGTGAGGAAGGAAAGGTTTGGTTTAGAGGTTGTGAGGGAGGACAGGAATTTATCACACATTAGGAAATTTATTTCTGTCTCTGTTGCAAGTGGAGAGGGAGTATGGGACAGCAAGGTTCCTCCACAGACACTCATTCAGGTATCTGGAGTTTTATGAGAGAAGTGTGTGCTCCTCGGTGGTGTAAATACGGAGTTCTGTGCTTGTATTTTTAGAGAGAGCATCTTATAGTAAGCCTTACATTCTTGTAATTTTTTCTCTCTACTCAGTGTAAAATGTTAAATTATGTCCTGTGGCGGCTACTCTGCTTTGAAAGGAAAAAATTATCCTCTGATTTTTGTTAGTGTAATGAGTGAGCTGCATTTAAACAAACAGTGTAGAGGTAAACTGGATACATAGTGTAGAAAAGCAATTTGACTATGCAGAGTGATAGATAACATTTTACAGGTCTCTATTTAGTCTTAGCTGATTGCCTATGTATGTGGTGTTTCTTTCTAGTGCAAAGAGAGGCAAAAAGTAGTTTCTGGATTTTTTTCTGAAATCATTAACAAATCATGTCCTCTCTAGTTCCTGCAGGTTATTGCAGTTTTTTTGCACATGAGACATTAACTAATAACATGATTTTGGGCAGACTCCGAGGTCAGAAGACAAGTATTGTATGGATGACCCTGTGCATGCATATAAGGGTAAAGGAATGCCTCTGATCAAGAATTATGTAAAGTGACATGTTTAGGCCCTGTCTGACTCTTGAAAATTAAATAGCACCTTGGGCTCTATTTGGTTCCAGATTTAGCCTGGATTGGAGGAGAAGGATCATCAGTGTTTTGAATTGATATGATAAATTGTTTGTAAGATTGCCTTTATTATTTTTTAACTGTGCAGCCAAAATCATGTTTATTCTGAATATTTTTAATGTGTAGATATATGGTGTATGAATGAAGTGAAAACAGAGAAGTGGAAGGGCTTAGATGTATTCTAGTAGAACAATTGCTCTTGTTTTCAGTATCACTCAGAAATGAGAATTGGTTTAAAATTATGTGAGTCACTGAATATTTGGAAAGAAAGTCTTTTCACTAAAGGCAGGTTTCTCATAAGGCAGCTCTAAATAAAGAAATGGTTATGAACCCAAATAAATATGCCCTCTAATAACTTTTATTTCAGGTAATAAGAGAAACATGATTAAAACATGCCTATTACCTCATTAATGCAAATGACTCTTTGTTAAGTAACTTCAAATTTTCCCTTCTCAATCTGGCTGGCTCTGCACTCCAAAAAGAAGACTCAATGAGAATTACACATGCAAAAAAATAGGAACTTCAAAGTCAGAAATGCCTGCCTGTAGGAATAAGTTAATACAAGTTTGTTGTTTGGGGTCTTTTTTTCCTGAGCCCCAACTCTAGGTATGTCACCTACCTTTTCTCATCATTGTCACTCTAATCTGACAAACAGTTGCCCTGAATTTCCGTGTCTCCATATCTTAGTGCAATTTATGTGCTCAGAGGCACCCAACTTGTCAGAAGACATTGCAGAATCTTTTAGAAGTTTCACCCTGAACAGAAAGTGAATACTTTGATGCTTTCTGTAGTAATTTTCTATAGAAGAAATTCCTAACATGCATATTGTGCCTGCCAGGCTTAGTTAACCACAAGGAAGAACTTTCTCTATTATCATCTATTATGCAGTAAAATCTTTATACTAATCAGTTTCTCCAAGAATTTGTAATAACTTAAAGGTGCTGGAAAGTTTTGGATACTTCATGCTAGCAGCTGCTGAAGGCAGGATGTGATCTCACAGGGTCAAGGTGGGAAAAGTGATACTGAAGGCCACCAAGTGAGTGGGTGACTGCTATGAGATCACTGTGTTTTGCCAAAATCTGTCTTTTCTCTGTAATTTAACATTAAAACAATGTACAGAACTTGCTATTTGACATCATCCAATAGGACAGGATATGTAATTCCAATTTAGGAAGTGCTGACCCTGGTGAATTGTGAGGCAAAGATGAGATTAGCACCCTGTTCTGCATTCCCTCTGACAAGCTGGCCTAGTTATTTTAAGACGTAGGAAGGTATTAACCAGTGCAAATAAAAATAGCAAAAGGAGTGCTAAAGTAGCTTCTTACTGAGCTGACTGTACTTCCTGTTCTAATTATTTTCACTCAGCCCCTAAGCACTGCCAAGAGTTCACTCTTTGTGTATTTTTTTCCCCACCATGAATCCTGGCACCTGTTCATCAAGTCTTTGTTCTGGGTAACAACATCTGTATGGAAATCTTCAACAATGTTTTGGGGTTTTGAGTGGATTCTTATTACACTACTTAAACCAAAAGAAATGTATTTCCACAGCGTGGCCAGATGCCTGGTTTAGGTGAAGGTTTCACTGGCTATAGGAGCCTTAATGACTGAGTTTATGAAATCTCTTGGGCATTTGAAGTGGGTTTCCCAGCCATCTACACATTTGCTAATCTATCCATAAGGAAACTCTTAACTACCCATGCCTAGATACCACCATGGGAAATCTTGAGTATTACTATGTCCACTTACTACTATGCTCTCATCCAACTAAAGTCAACAAAGTCAACTAACTTAGCTGAGTGGACTGGTTTTTAATTTTACCATTAGATATTGACCATTTTGTCAGCTGTTTTGTGGTTATAAAAAGGCATTCAATTCAATTTTTATGTAAGTGATGCCTTTGTCCAATATAGCTTCAGATGCATAGTCACTGGTGAAAGTGTAAAGTATTGAAAGTTTGATATTAAGTGTACAGCAGTGAAAACATGACTTAAAGAGGAGATTATGCAAGCAATTTGATTCTAGCAGGCTCAATTACAGTAGAAGTTAATTTGATAGGGATCATAGACCTACACTGTAGCCAATTAGTTGGATGAAACTGGAGTACACACAACAAAAGGGCCTGATAATAAGCAAAGTGCTTAGGAACAGAAGCCAAATGAAAATGAAATAAAAGGCTGTCATCCAAAAATCTCTGGTCTTGAGAACATGGGACAGCCTCCAAATGGATGATTATGGCATTTATCACAAGGTACATTGGGTCAAAATTCTCATTAAGGTTGGTACAGAAATAAACATAAAGAAAAAAGTGATTTGGAAAAGGAGAAAAATGCTAATCTAATCTGCTACCAGTTCTCTTGGATCTACAAAGGTAGCATACATGCTTATGTTTATTCTGCTTTTCAGATCATAATCCCTTGTCTGAGTTAGATTTTGGTGTTTGCTTTAGGTTTGGTGATGGTACTGTAAAAGAGAGAGGTATTTCCAGAGGCTGGTCCAGCCTAGTGGTGAGGCAGCCAATATACTTTGTCAGTGACAGTTTCCCCTGACAGGCAGGAGCTCAAGGTGTGCTTCAGCTGAAGCACATCAGATTAAAACTTAAATATCCTTTAGTATGAGGTAGATTTGTTCTAGCTGCAGGAGACCAGCAGCTAGAACACAACCCCAAACACAGGTACTGCATGGTGGCACTGCGGGTGGATGGCACTTCAAGGCATAATGGCAGAAAATAAGATGCATGCTTTAAGGTATAATGCTGCAAGAATGACTTTGGCCAGCTGCAGATGATGTTACCAGAATCTAAAAGAGTTACAGTAAATGACATATGTCAGGTTGGTGTCCTGGTTTAGGGTAAATTTGTTAAAGAATCTGCAAAGGAGGGCCCCTCTAGAAAGCAAAACCCACACGGCCCCTCCCCGCAACTGTTTTGGGAAAAAAATTCCTTGGAGAGAGGTGGAAAGAACCTGTTTATTTGACTGGCCCAGCACCCCCCAGCACACAAAATGAACAATACCCAATGACACCGCTTTGAGAAAGATGGCAAAATCAGAAAGTCTCTTTCGGGGGTGGTTGCTCTGTTCTCAGTCCCTCCGGCTCTGGGCCAGCTGCTGCAGCCGAACCTTCGGTGTTCCCGGGTCCCGGTCCAGAGCAGGTTCGAGATGGTCACAGAAACAGGAGAGGAGAAATGTCGGATCTCAAGATCTCAGTCCTGAGATGCTGAGCCTCCGAGACCCTGGGGGGGGGCTCGGGACTCCTGGAATGTTGCCAGAAGTGTCTGGTAGCTGGACTTTAACCCTACACAGGAGACGACAAGGATGAGGGCTTCACCGGGTGAATGGTGAAGGGATTAGCTAATTAGAGGGTGAGACACAAGGTTTAAGATTTATGTACAGGGGGGTTTAGAGGAGTAAGATGGAGGAATTGGGGTGTGTCCTGTCCTCCTCCTTCTTCCTCCTCTCCTCCATCTTCTTTGGCCACCGTGGCACCTTTGGATTGGTTATTACTAAGAGTACACCGAGTTATAATAATAGATGGTATTGGGGAAAAATGATAAATATTGTACACGTCACAATGGGTATAAAGATAGGTGCCTGCCCCGGAGGGCTGGGAGAGTGTGCCCATGGCTGACTGCTGAGCAGATCTCTGGTGGCTGAAAGAACATCTTTTAGATAAACAACTAATAAACATAAAACCAGAAAGAAGAACTGAAGCCTCTTCTCGTCCTTCGACACGCGGGCTGCCCCAAGGCCACCCAGGGCCTTTCCAGGCCCCTCAAACAGCCGAGATAAACCGAACACTTGGCGTTCCCTGGCTGGGCTCCACCACCACAACCTTTCGGGGGAAGATAAACCGGACAGAGAAACAGTCCAGGAAGCAATGTGGACTGTTTAGCTAAACTAGCTAATAAGCAGAGGCCAAAGCAGAGCAGAAGCAAGAGCAGAAAAGGGAGCAAGCAAAGCAGCAAGCTGAAGCAAGAAGTGAAGCCTTATGTACCACTGGTCTCTGTGTCCCTGATAAGAGAAACCCAAACAAAACTTCCACTCTTCAGAGCCGGTCTTAAAGGCACAGTACAGATGAATGGGGTTACAAGCATCATAACGTCACCCCAGGACAGTTGGTAAGATAGGCTATTGGATGATCCTTGTGGAAACTGACCCAATGGCACAGGGGCACAGTAAGGGGATGAATCAAGGAAGCCTCTAGGAAACCAAATACTCTCCTAAAGAATGACTTGGAAAGGTTTGGGGCAGAAGGAATGAAAATTACTTTGCAAGTAGAAATAGCCAGAAACAGACCCTACCACATTGGAGTTAACAATTCTGAAGGTGTTTGAGAGACAGGAGACTTATCAAAGAAAGTGCACTTCAGATTATGTTGAGGAGTCCCATTGGAACCATGCTAATAGATTCATTTTAAGCCCTGTAAAGAACTTCATGTTTATTACTTTTGTAATACAAACCAATGCACCTTATCTTTTAATTTTGCATTAAGCTGCTAATGTTTATTATATGAGCATACCAGAGGCTTACACGAAGAAGGCTTCTTTCTAGAAGATTTCAAATTTTTAAAAATATACCATCTTTTCCTTGCCTAAAGCATTCTCTTTTTTAGTTATTAATTTTATCTTTGTGGCTACCAACTATTTATCATCTTGCCCATATCTCCTGCTGATTTAGAGATCAACATACGGATGTCTTTCGTTCATATTCAAAAGTGGATTACTCTTCATCATGTGATGCAATAATCAGAGTCCTAACCTTCTTTTGGGTAACTCAGACACGTTACAGAAGTGTGTCAGCCAATGCTATTGCCTTTGTCCAAAAAATAATTTTATTAGCAACTGGTTGATAAAACCTGTCTTTTCCCCGCCCCCCATCATAAACTAATGAAGTAATTAGTATTAATTAGCATTAATTCTGATATTTCTTAGTTTTATACATATCTCATCCAAAATCAGTGTTTTCATAGCTTTTCATGAGGCCAATGTCAGGCTGTTCATCTTAGCATTATCTTAATTATCCTATTTATACTTCATACCCATTAACCTTCTCCCAGACAATAGATTAAGCAAATCAAAGACATGGATGGAAAATCTGTGGCATGTATGCCACAAAGAAATTTAGCTAAAGAGCTCCTATGCCATGGCTGGGAAAAAAACCCTGTAGTTTTCAAGATGTCAGTGTTGTTACACAGGAAAACAGTGACCTGTTCCTCACAAAGCAAAAATGGGGAATCTCTGAATCTGCTATAAAAAATTGAAAAAATACTGAATGTGTTGTTGTGTGGCTATGGATAAGCAGAATCCTTTTAATTTATCCAGGAACTGTCTCTGGGCTTTACAAGCTCTATAAAATTGAAGGTGCATAGGCAAGAAAGAAATTCTTGCACATTGAATTCATCTTATTCTGGATTTTAAGTTTTGTTAATAAAGCACAAATTGCTTAGAAAATTGTCCAGGGTTTGCTGTTGAAAACCTCCTGGGGACTGAATTTGAATTCATGCCTGATGTGGGTAGGGATCTCCAGTAGAGATCTCTCTCTGCAGTGGACAGCTCAGTTCAGATCAGGCATCAATCTTCTAAAACATGGTCTTCTTCCTCCTTAACATCAGTATCAGGCAGATGCAGGGTCTGTTGATGGTGTTTTATGGGAGATGTCAAATTATTAATACAAATAAGTTCAGAAAAATTTATCTGGTATTACTCAAGGTAAAAACCTCAAGGTATAATCTGTGAAATTGAATGAGGGCACTGTTCAGCATACATCCTCCTGTTATATTTCCTTGAAAGTGGGTGTATGTTAAAATTCAGATACCTTCATTTATTGTAAAGATGGGAAAATATTTACCATTTTTTTCAGATTAATTTTGAGAATCTGTTTGGAAAGAAATGGTAATGAAATGATAATATTTTCACTGTTCTTGTATGTAATGGCAGATTTCAAGTTATTTTGTTATTCTTCCCTAAAATTTCATCAGCAATTGCATATATTGAAAGATTTGACACCTGAGAAATAGCATCAGATATACAATATTAATCTAGCAAGTTGCAGTTTTCCACGAGGATAAAAAAAAATACAGTGCTTTTTAAAATATTCTTCTGAATTTATGGACATCAGTCCACAATCTGGAAGCATACTGGCTCAGTCTGTAGTACTGTAGGTACCACTTCAAGTATCACTGTTGCTCTAATTCTTGAGGAAATAATGTTGTTCATAAACATGAAAAAAGAGTGTATGTTGAAATGTTGAAAGAAGTATGTATGCTGTGGCAGATGAAATTCAGAAAATGCTGGTAATTCTTCCTTGTAGGCTCAGGCTCTCCATGGAGAGCAACTGTATTCCAAGTCCATCCCTCTGCTTTAAACACTCTGTTATATGATTATTATCCCTTGCTCCCTATTGATAGGTCTGGAGTTTACATGAGTCATGGTGTCATTCTGAAATTCATATTGGTAATGACACATAGAACTAGGTTCTTAATTTAGCCATCTCAGTTAAATGTCTGAGGCTCAGAGACATGAACCTCCAGGCTTAAAATTTCCTGACTTGGTGTCTCTGTTGGCAAAGCAAAGGTGGCTGAGAGAAGAATGCTCTGATTCAACAAGGCTCACATTATATTTTTCATTAAGTTAATAGAAATGTAGAATCATTTTCTTCAGAAAACTACTCTGGAGGTCATCTGGAACATCCTTACAGGCAGTAGCTGATGATGGCTCCTAGTGGACAGTCTGGCTTCTAGTTACTATCTTGCTAAATGTTAGGTTCTTGCACAAGGCAGAAAAACAAAAGCAAAACCAACAAACAACAAAACCAGCCAAACACCCCCCCCCCCCCCAACAACAACAAAAAAAGCCAAAATCCTATTAAATTTAGTGTAACTATGGTGGCTCATTTATATAACTTGATAAATATCATCATGTCATAGTGTGATTAAGAAATAAAACCAAATAAGTTTTACTTGAAGCTTTCTACATGTAGAACATTTATATAGGATAAACAGCTGAGATGATATAATTGTTGAAGTACTTCTGAAGATGAGCAGTGTGGGACATAGCTAGATTTAATTAAACACACCAAAATTAGCATAGAGACAAAGTGTAAAAATAAATAGAATCACATGGGAAGATTAATTCTAATAGATTTTTTTAAAAAAAATTCAATTAAAAAATTGTATTTAATACTGAGAAAAATGTCTATGTAAAAGACCTTGGGGGAGGTTAATGAAAAATAACTACATTAGTTGAGAAAAATTTACCCACCTTTTCTGCCTATGTGCAGTCTCAATTGCACAAGTACCTGTTTCATTTGAAGTCTGCGTGATCATACTGCTATGAAAAATTCTACAAACACAATGTATTGGCTCTTTCTATATGTGTGCATTCCTTAGATGGACTATTGTTTGCTGTCACTGAATGTGAGTGTTTTGGTATAGGAAATTATATTCTTAATTTTTAAACTAGCATCAGCGCTAGACCCAAAAAGTGACTACAGCACATTACTAGCAAAGCTGTCCAGATGTATGTTGATAATAATAAATTGGGTTGAAGTGCTATAAATGGTGCTGCTTCCAGACTGAGGTGTGTCATCAGTAAATCTCACGCTATTGTAACCCACCAGGAACAACAAACACAAAGCTACTGAGAGACTGAAGAAATCAAAGGAGTTTGTATACAAGATTTAACAAAACACGGCCCCTGATGACACCATTATTCTCTGGTCTTATGACATTGGCTTCCATTTCTCAGGCTTTTCCATTTATACACACTACACGTTAAATGTTTGGTGATGCTGCACTTCCATCATCTGCTGGGCCTGTCCCTTCTCTATAATAATTCTTCTGAGCTACTTTTTGTGTTTCTCTTATAATACAACATAGGAGAGAATTTCTTGCCCTCCTTCCTGGCTCCAAGGAGTTTTTTTTTTATGTAAAAGCTGATGTGCTTTTAAATGTTCTGCACATTGCCAGTGTTAGAAAGTTAGCCTGAACCCTGGAAACAATAGCTACTTGTTTACAGATTTAGAACAGAAGATCAACTTGATTTTTTTTAAATCCCAAACATTCTTTTCTTTTTATTTTTCAAATCTGACAGGCCAAGAGTTGTGGAACACTCCACTCTGTGAAGGAGTGGCCACTACAGCACCTGCAAGTGCTCACCTGGGCCAGTTGGTGCAAACAGCTGCAGAGATGTGGTGGCCCTCTCAGGGAAATAGGTGCTTCTACCATCCCAATCAATATTTATAAAAATTGTGAAAAGAATGAAAAGCCTGGGGCTCAGATAGTTTGCTTATCTAAAAGTGTTTTTGTCGCTTGCAGAGTACCTCTTGAAAATGAGGCTGGTCTACCTCAATTTCTGCAGCTGATGGCATTGCATCAGCTTTTCATCATTCCACTTTTCTTTGGCTTGCTGTCAGAAGTCTCTTCTGCCTGATTTTCTTCCTTCCCACACTGCACCGTCCATCTTTACTACAGATGTGGGAAGCAGAGGTTAAACCCCCCATTCCCTTTTTCGGTCTGTTTTCAAATAATGATGCCATTATCTTTCAGCAGCAGGACTGGATAGCATTAGGTATCTCCATTCATTCAGTACATCAGTCAAACCAGCTAAAGAATATATTAGATAGAATCACAACTTTATCTGTCCAATACATAATATACCAATGTAGCACAAGAAGGGCTGCTCAAATTGATTGAATTGGTTTTTCCTACAGAGCTGCTTTGTGTGTAGTGGGAAATATTCTATATCAAACAATCTACATGAACAGCAGCCACGGTGTGACTAATCTCAGCAATGCTAATACTGAATAATCTCAGGAAACTTGAACAGGAGGATCAGTGTTGCACTCACTTCATATAAATGGCCTGTATAAAACCTTATAAAACCCACCAGATAAAGGTTAGCTACTGCTACATTTACGGCCTGGCGTTTATGACACAGGTGGGGTGTAGCAAACACAAACCCTGATCTCACAGGCAAGCAACCTTGGATCTAAGTGACTAAAGCCATCAATAGATGTGTCATCCACCTTAAAAGAAATAAAAACAATTAAAAAAAAACAGATCTGCCTTCTATTTCACAGTATTTATTAATCCATGATCTCCTTATAGATTTTTCCAAACTGAACTTTTTGTGTCCAACTCTTTAAAACAGTAGGTTAGTCACCTGACCCAACTGCAGAAGGACAAAGTATTCAAAGATTTCAGGGTGATGGAAGATTGTCAACATTAGCCTGCAGAGAAAATAAAAATCCTGGAAACGGTGCTCAGGGGAGCATGAAATTGGAACTTCTGCTAGGAAAAGCTTTCAGCTGAAGAGAGCTTTTTCGAGCTTTCTCTCATGGTGTGCAATAATGGGTTTGCACAATTTCCTTTTCCAGGTTGTAGAAGGCCAGAGCTGGTGGCTTTGATGCACTTTGGCTCAGGCAGGAGGGAAGATGAGCTCCAAGGATTTACTTCCCTGAGGGAGATGGTACAGTGGGAGAAGAGAGCGAGAAATAGTGACCTGAAGAACACGAGTTCAGCTCCCAGCCACCACTGCATTTTCATTCTGCAGTTCTCACTAGTGCTGCCTCTACAGTTTGAGCAGTTAGCAATAGATCATTTCTGTTCAGGAAGATCATCTGTTTAGAAGGTCAGTTCTTTGCAGGGGTTGTTTGCATGTTTTGTTTGTTTCCTGTTTTTTTTTTTTTCTTTTTACTCTTTAAGTTCTAAAAGCTAACTGCCAAATAATACTTCTTCTGTTATTCTAGGTCTTTGTGTACTGGCTTCTCCCAACAGCTGTGCCAGGACAGTGCTGCAGTAGGGCCTGTCTTTTACTCTGCTTTCCCCCCTTTTCTATCATGCTAAAAAAATCACACAGATAGAAATTTTTGATTTAGACCTTGCTTGTCTCAAAGAAAGAGGGAATTATTTATAATCAGAGGGGAACAGGTTTTCATCACTGTAGATTGATGCATGTTTTAGAGCATTCACATTTAAGGTGTCCAGAATACAATCTGCTAGATCCTCTGTGGATTGTAAATTTCTAGATTTGGGCCACTTTTTTCTTTTTGTCTGCTGAGGAAAGCTTTATGATCACTATTACATTATCTTGTCGGTAGAACGAGGCCCCTTCTTTCTATCAGGAATCCTTTTCTTTACTTTCATACCAATAAAGTGTTTCTGAGACCAGGGTTCATTCCTAATAAGCAACTTGAGAATTTCTCCTGAACTAAGAAATATTTTTCCCCTCTGTGTGCCCTAAGCTTCAGAATATCAAGGAGCTTGCATGCTTTGATTCTAAGACAGAGCTTACAGACTAACAGCTTTTTTATCACCTTCCATCAAGAAAAAAGCCTCCAGGTAGATTAAGCTCTGTGTGTAAGAAGCTTACAAGGTAGCAGGTGTCAAGTCCCAGTAAAGGTCATTCCATTAGGGCTATTCTCTTCTCAGACACAGCTTTCCTTGTGGACTTGTGTAAAACTGCCTCTGAGACGTTGGTGCACAGCTTTACAGGGCAGGGATGCTGAGCAAAATGCTGAAGCATGCACAGCATATTTGCCCAGAGATTTTAGGCTGAAGTCTAGCTGTAGGAATGTGGCCCAGATAAAATTCAGTGGCACTGCTAGAGACTGGAAGGAGGGTAGGAAAAATAGCTTCCCATGTTTCTGGTCCAGTCATCCAAAAAGGTCCAGATTTAAGTAGACAGACAGGGTGTTGACAGTGTACCATAGAAAAAGTTGTAAGTTGTTAAAAAGAATTAAGAATCAAAATCCTTGTTGTATTATGGTTGAGGGTCTGGAATGAGCTTGAAATATACTTGATGCATCCCATTGTCTATTGTTACTAGATCAAAGGAGAAAGACTGTAAAAATGAGTAAAAATCATGTGACAACTCATGCTGCCAGACATTTCAAGGCATGAGCAGACAGCATTCAGTCAGCACTCTTGGATCATATTTCTGATTGTATCTTCACAAAAACAAGGATCAGAAACAGAATTTCCTTTTCTTCTTTTTTCTTTTTTTTTCCCTTCAATGAGAATGATGTAACATGAGGAGCTCCAGCCATACATGAACACCTTTCTTGTCCAGGCTGCACCGTGGAGCTTTGCCCCTAGGTGTGGGCTTGTGGCGGGGTGAGCAGAAGGTGAAGGGTGGAAGAGGCCGGCACAGCATGATGATAGCTTCAACATTTGAGAAAGCTGCTCTAAGTGACATCTTGGGAGGAAGAGTTTGAAAAGCTTTATTCAAACTTGTGCTGTTTCAAAGGACACTGTATGAAATCTTGCATGCCTATTTAAAAATTTAAGCTGAAGAAGTGACTTGCAGCAGACAACCATCCTTCTGAAAACTGAACTGGTCTTATAAAAACCAGACTACACTGCAGGAAAGAAATGGTGGGAAATCTAATCAGATAAGCACAAACAGCAATGGATTCAAAGCCTCAGTGTATCTGTGAAGGAGAAAAACTGCCATACAGTTATGTTAATGACATTGAAGAGAAGTCAAATTTTTCTGCTTCTACCTTCATTTCAAATATCTTGAGCAAATACCATTTTTCAGCCACTAAAATGAGCCATTGATTGATTGATTGACTTGTCAATGAAAGAAATATTACTACCAGATGATGTCATGATGATAAACCATCTGAAAAGACATGAGTAAGAGTTGTGAAGGATCTTAAACTAGAGAGGCAGAACCATTGGGAATAAAGTGCTAAAGGAATCTATAATACCAGAAGACACAAAGTAGCACAGGCACTAGTTGTCCTATTTTCTGCACATTTAATATGGCTAGAAAAGATCCACTTGAGAACTTATTTGGATTTCTGAAAAAATTTTTGATCAGCAAGAAGCATTACTGCAAGTTTTGTAATGGGCTTTTCTGAATATGAGATGCTCAGTGGTATGAATGTTAAAAAGTTACTGAACATCAGCTGATCCAAAAGCAATTGCCTGCATGCACTCCCTTAGCCAGCAGCAAGAGTGAGGAACTTTAGATTGCCTATATCCTCTTCACAGAAACAGTGGAACTCTGCTTGGATTTGTAGAATGGTATAAAACTGTTATATACTATATAAAACTATACAACTGTTCCACAAAAACAAGAATCAGAAGTTATTTCAGAAAATTAGAGTCAATTGAAATGGATTAAGAGAATCACTTTGCAGGCAGTGGATAAGTAACCTCGTGGAAATTGGTCATATTTCACAGTTCTCATTTTAGGTCAGGTAGACATCTCTGTGCATGTTCATATTAGATGGAGATAAAAACAACCCTGAGGGCAAATAGACCTTCAGGCTTCGGAACATAAACTGTACTCTGATTAATAGGGTAAGGAGGAAACTTAGAACAGTGAGGACAGTGCTACACCCTATCTGTTCACCAGAGGATTTCCTTTGCTTAAGCACTGTAGATTTTTGTATTGGCTTCCTGATGTCCAATATGACAATTCCTGTGGTTTCTCCTTGTGTAATATGGGCATCAGTTGAATCATACATTAGATCATGGCACCACAGTGGATCTCTGCTTGCAGTTACTGACCTTGGCATTTCAGCAGCTCCACTCTCTCCTATTCTTGCTGAATTTTGAAGTCCCTGTTGATTTGGTGGTGCAATTGTTCATGTTTCTTTTAAACATACTCTTCGTGTAGATCCTGCTTGGCAAATGGTAGTGAGCTTGTGAGCTTTGAAGGTTGGCTTGAAAACTGTGAACATCTGAAGATCCTGTGCTTTTTTCTGCTTTAAATATTTTATCTTCCAGCTTGAAATTATTTATTGGATCAACATGTGAACTGCTCCCATTGGAAAGAGACTGGCTGTGAGGATTTTCCCTGTATTTCTTCTTGAAAGGAGACTGCTGATGTTAGGAGCCACTGCTCTTGTAGCACGGCTGGCATTGAGAGAGCATTTTCTCCAGAGAGAGACTCTTTGGTTGGGAGCAGCTGCTGCTGGCAAGGCTGACTGGAAGAGATCCTGTCCCTGGTGGTTCGGGCTGAGAGGAGACCCTGCAGCAGGGAAGTGCTGCTGCTGGAGCAGAGCCAGGGTGGGGTGAGTGAGCATGGAGGACTCTGAGCAGGAAGAGCTTCTCTCACACAGACCCTGCCCATCCCCAGTGCCCTTAACCAAGCAGGGCTGGGGGCTCCTGGCGTGTTTCTGGGGATGGGCTCCATTGCTGGGATTGCAAGAAAAGTTTTGTGTGTCTCTGTGAGTGTTTGTTTATATTGTCTAATGATGATTTGTTTCACACTTGGGGCATGTTTGATTTAGTTCAGCAAATTATTCAATATTTTAGTGTGTGTTTAATAAACATAGTGAAACCTGCTCAACTCTCCACCTCTATTAGGCATCCTCTGTCTTAGGGAACAACTTTAAGATATCCTCAAGATTTTTCTTGCAGTTTTGTCTGACCTTTAGTAAAAGATGCCGTCAGCCAAGCTACTGAGCTTTGCTGCTCCCTTGGGTGAACTGCCTAAGACAGGTTTCAGTCTGTTTCACTAATAATAATTTGGTTTTCTTCTCTGTGAATGTGTATTGGTTGTGCGTGGTCTGGCTGTTTTTCTCTTTCTTCACTTCTGTTCTGGAGTTGATTTTTACTCAGGTGATCCTGTTCTATTCTACACTGGGTTGCTCAGCAATGAAAATATATTTAGATTATTTTCTTTCACTGGTTTCTTTTAAGAGAAATAATGTATCTTATGCACAAGATGGAGTTAACTTATGCACATACAAAACTATATACATACACATTTTCTTTAGCATCTTTGGGGCTACAGTTATTTATTTTACCTCCCTTTTCTATTTTTTGCTATTTTAGATTTCAGCGAATGTTTCATATTGTAGTGGATGGTAGATGTCTGATTTTTACTTTTGGCATATGATTTTTACTTCTGGCACAACTAACTCCTTTGGTGTTTAGAAGTGAAAAAGCAGTACCTAGAAAATCAAGACTGGGTTTTATGCTGTTAGCCACTCTTATCTAAGGAAAGTAAAAGAAAATACCTTCCTGTTATGGGCTACAAGTTATCTGCACAGAGGGAAGCTAATGTGCTCCTAATTAGATAGGAAGGGAAACCAAGGAACATGAAGCTACCTATTCACAGCTAATTTTAGACTTTTGTTTAGCAGTGCTAACACAGAGACACTGCTGTACCTGCAGACAGCCCTGGGGAGTGTGTCAGCTTAAATAATATGCTGTACCCTGTGTCAGAGAGCTCTTGGCCCCAGCTGGTCAGGCTCCCAGACCTCCTGGAAGCAGTGCTGAATTCTGGAATGGGAGCAGAGCATTCCAGGGTACCATGCTGAACATCTGGACCTTAACTGTAAGACTGTGATTACTTTATTTTTTCCTTTTGTAGACTTGACCTGGGATCTCCATTGTGTTTATTTTTTTTTTTTTAAATTTACCCATGACACCTGTTCTAGCCAGCTCAGCCTTTGTTGGTTAGAAGGCATCAATGCAAACCAAACAACTTTTTTCTCCATGCATGGATTTATTTGATAATGTTGAAAAAGGCATTATTTAAGAGGCAAGAAAAATGTTTGCTTCTCATGGTGATGGTTTTAATTCTAAATAATCTATGATTACACAATCATAGTATTGTGGTTTTGGGTTGGAAGGGACCTTAGAGATCTTCTATTTCTGACTCCCCTGCCATGAGGAGGGACAACTTCCACTAGAAAAGGTTTCTCAAAGTCCCATCCAACCTGGTTTTGAACACGTCCAGGCTTGGGGAAACCACAACTTTCCTGGGCAATCAGTGATAGTCTTCACCAACATCGCAGTAAAGAATTTCTTCCAAATATCTAATCTAACCCTACTGTTTCAGTTTAAAGCCATTTCTCCTTGTCCTGTCACTCCATGCCCTTGTCAAAACCTCAGCTCTCTCAGTTCTCTTCACAGTGCAGGTGCTTCATCCTTCTAATCACCTTCATGACCCCTCTCTTGGCTCCTTCCAGCAGGTCCACATCCTTCCTATGTTGGGGTCTCCAGATCTGGACTCCGGGTGAGGTGTCACAAGAGCAGAATCACCTCCCGTGCCCTTCTGCCCAGGCTACTTTTGATGCAGCCCAGGATACAGTTCTCTGGCCACCAAAAATTGGGGATTTTGATAACTCCAGGAATATATGCACTGATGCTTGAATACTAATGCTAGCTATGCATTTTATTAAAAAAAAAAAAAAAAAGAGCAAAAAACTCTGACAATAACTGCTGTGAGTCACATTATAGCTGCAAATGTGCTTTGTGCCTGGAAAGAAGGAGGTCAGGAGAGAATCTGAGCAGTAAAACTGCCTTGCTGGTTTTGCTTTGTCTGCAGAGGCTCTGCAATACCACTTACCTGGTCATCCCAATGGCAGGGAAAAAATGTGGCACAGGAAGGGGGAATTGGTTGTGATGTGCATATATACATATGAACATGCAGGTATTGCCACATGAATAAAACTATGGTGCTTATTAGAGCTGCATATACTGTCCCAAGCTAGATTAAAAATGGGTTTGCATATATTTTCTGTCAAGATCATTTCGTTGAAAAAAAAAGGACTTAAACATAGTAACAACACACAACACACAGTCCCTAAGCTTCGTGCCCTCCTTTTTTCCTCCCATTGAAACCAAGTGATCTCACTTGTAAATTTATAATCAAGGACAGATCTCGTTAGCTCACTGGAGCTAGAGATATATAGAATCATTGTATCATTATTATTTGACTAGAATGTGTCATCTGGTGGTACCCAAATAAAAAAAAATAGCTTTTAGTGCATCTTCGAAAGTTTCACTGTTCACTACGTAAAATGATAAAATTTACTCAGAGTTTTCATCTATTAAAAAAACAAGAAACAGGCAAAAGATATTTCTTTTTAACGAACAAGCACTGTCCAGATTTGAGAGTAAGGCTGGCCTTGAATGCATTCACAGTTTGGGCTATATCTTCTGCACATCTGTAATCCCAGTGCACAACACACTGCATAAATTACTTGTGTTTGGCAAGAAGGGCATGTGCAAAGAGGCTGTATCTTGGGTTAGAGGCATGTGCATCCTTCTGCATCCTTTAATACTTCCTCAGTGCCAGCTGGGGCATAGATTATTTATGTATCACTTGAATCCAAATTCTTATATAGGTTTTTACACACATGTACACTTGGCTCAAGATTTTCCAAAGCCAACCATGGGACTGGAGTCTAAATGAGACTGCTTTTGAAAGGCCCAGTTTTTCAGGGCATGCTCTACATCTCATGACCCTCATTCTAGATGGCTGAAGTTCATCTGCTCAATGCTATTGTTTTCTTTTGACAGTAGGACTCTGAATCCCAGAAAACCCCTGTGTTTTCCTCATGAAAATAGAGGAAATAAGAGGACCCAACTAAGTGTTTTGTCATGGTTGGTGACATTGATAAGAAGAAACCTAGCAAAGCATAATATGCTATCAAAAATTACCTTCCCCCCAACATATGTTAAATTAGCCAATAAGCCTTGAAGCTGTGTATACCTGATGATTAATTTATGTTATTTTGTGGATGTTTTTCTTTGAAAAAAGCTTCTATCATGCTAGATTTACAGCATTGCAGAGTTTCACAATGTTGCAATGCTGTCTTCAATTCAGCCGCTTCATATTGAAATTTCACACACAATAATTGGCTGACCTTCACAGCTATGGCAGAAACTAATTAAAGCTGTAAGGCTTTGCAAGCTATGCTTTTGTGTGAAATGTGAAGTTTGGTGATAATGAAATATGGGGTGCAGATGCTATTGTCTCAGATAGTCTGTGTCCTTGGTTCACACTAATGAAGAACAGCAATTATTAAACAAAACATATTTTCAACCATTAATTATTTGTGTTTTGATAGACTAAATGTCCCAGCAGAAGCTCCTTCTTCACTTCTTCAAAAAGTCATTTAATGTAATTTTGCAAGCCAGTAGGAGAGTTCTGAGGATGCTGCATGAGACTTTTACTGCATTTGGAGGATTAGTTTTAGACTCATTCTGCGGTGCATTGCACAAGAAACTGCGCCACAAATAAAGGAGTATGGGATGGGATGATATAAAAGTTTGGGGATTTAATTCCTCTAGACAGAATCTGAATAACACAATCATTATTTCTGTTGTTAAATTCTGTTGTTAATTTCTGTTAAAAAAGACAGAAATTAGTATATGCAGGGGGCTTTTATGGGTAGATGGAAAAGGGCTATATCCTGCAGTCCATCTTTCTTACCCCTTTAAATGTGTCCTCTGTGAGTTCACTTATTTCAGCAGAAGCAGAAGTTGATTTTTAATTATGGTCAATTGGCAAAATTGCTCAGGTGTCCTCTCATTCTCAAGAAAGACTGTTGGGAGATCAATGGGAAAAAAATTTTGATTTTCCCCACTGAGCTGAAATGTGGACTGTGTGTATGTACCCATATCTTTTTGTTACATTTGTGTGCTTACAACTGTAACTTCATAAATTTGGAGCAACATTGACTGTAATGGTTAAGAACCGCTATGACTTGTATCTTCCAGTCCCCTCCATTTATTCCTCTTCTTTCTTTTTTTCCCTTATACCTCCTGCCTGTCCTTCCCCGATGCCATGTGAGTTTCATGAACCGCCATTTCTCCTTCTATCTGCTAAGATGATCTGTTTAATGTCAACATGATAGGATCTTGTTGTACTTGAGGGCTACTATCTGCTCAGATTAGCTGGAGGAAGGACTTCACCCCTCCTGGAGATACCCACCTGTGGCTCCTTTGTTTTACACTTGATTCACCTTTTGGAGGGTGTTGGGTGCATGCTTGCGGTGCTGTGCTTTGTTTTGTTTTTCCCTTCTCCAGCCTCTAACGCTCCAAAACTTCCATGCCCACTGGAAGCAGCGGTGGTTATGTCTACTAAGCTGAAGTGGAATATGTGCAGATGCCACCAGCGACACGTGACAAGGTGTGCAGCAGATATGAATGCTGGGGGATCATGGTGCTAAAGGCATGCAAGCAATGAAAATCTGGGAGATGCCATTAGAAATCGTTACCTTCCCCTTACTGAGGTGACTTATTTAAAAAACAGCAATTAAAAAGACTTCAGTGATAATTCCTATGGAATTTCTTAGGAACTGGATGATCCCTTTGAGCATCCCAGCCTGGTCATCAAGCAGCAGAGGTCTTCCATTAGAGTGGAATATATTTGCTGTTTGCTGCAATACTGTTGTTTCCATGTTTTAGCATCTAAAACATCAAGTCTTCAGCAATAAAATATATGCAGTGATATCAAGGGATGGAACTGTTGTTAGGGAAATACCATTACATTTTTGTCCATTCTTGGAAATACAGTATTGTCCTACCTGACAGCCATAAACATATAGAAGAATAATTCTTTACAGAAACAACTATTTCAGAGGATACTTTTGTATAAGCATTCAGTTGTGGGTTTGTAGATAAGAAAAGAGTATATGTATGTTCTACATACTTATGCATCTTGAATAGATACCATTACCTGTACCTCAAAAACAGAGAAGGAAAACTGAGACAGAATTAGAGACTTCTCATTCCTCCTCACAGGACTGATGATCCAAGAGTTGCTTCATTTGGTGTTTTTTGAGTAAGTCTCTCCGAGGATCTTAGCACTTCAAATACCTAAATATCTTCAGATCAGTAACATACCTGCTCAGCTGGAAATTTTGCATTCTCCAAACAAGCCAAACAGTAACTTGCTCAGGATTGTCAATAATTATATTTACAAGATTTTCCTGCCCCTGGAGTACTCCTCCTAGGGTTAGTGCCAGAGGGAGTCCAGAAATCAAATTCAGGTAGGTTTGGCCAGCTTGGCTCCCGGTGATAAATCCTAGTGTTAAATGTGTATGTGGCTCTCTTCTTCATCAGGCAGGGTTTTCTTATCCAGGCGTCATCCAAAGGCTGCCTGAAGAGCAGCCCTGGATGTAGAGGAGATGTGGCCCTCCAGCCCAGCCCTGACCATGGTGCCTTCTTTCCAATGTCACTGTTGCTCACAGAGGTTTTCACATGACTTGCCTTGTGTGTATCCATTAGCATCCTATATATGTATTTAACAAATTATACAGACCTTGACATACGTTTATGAAAAACAGAGGTACTCTCAGCAGCTGGTGGCTGTAATTAAGATTGCAAGGTAAAGGAACAATACATCCTAATATTACAACACTGTTATTATCAAAGCAAAGTTTTTGAGGCTTTTTCACTCATGTCTGTTCCAGATTTTGATGGCATCTTGGCTGTAGCAAGTTGCTCTTTGAACATATAGCACATATATGGAAAAGTACAGAGCTGTGGATGGGGTGTGTGTGCATGTGCATGTTTGGGCACACACGCATGCCAATTGCACAAGGCAGTTTCCTATTAGTCTCACTTTACAGTTTCTGATGTTTACTGTGACAAATTTCAGTAAGAGGGGATTTTTTATGCTGATTTATTTGTGAGGCCAGCTTTATGACATTCATATTTTGCATGTTTTTGAGTGACCTGCTTTTTGTGACTTTTGAAAGAGATTCTGTTGTAAAAGAGTGAAATTAAATGAGTGAGTCATCTCTTGCACATAAAATATATTTGAAATTACCAAAAGCTTTAGTTTTTGATGAACAAGATTAAAACTATAGCAAGAAGATGAAATTCAGCATTCCTGATGCAATCTGACAAACACATGGAACACAATTGCTTGTAGTAGTGGTGTTTACAAGGTGCAAAGATGTCAGTGTGCGGGGTAGAAAGGTGAGGTTTTACACGTCAGTGAAAAGGATATTCCCTGTGATGTAAATATTTTAGCAAGCTGGACTGTAATAAAGTAAAACTAATGAAAGACCAACAAACTACTAATCTTCTAATCCTGGAGAATAAATCAGATTTTTTAAAAACCCAAACCCCAGAACTATAAAGAAATTATTTCCAATAGTTTGGCAAACAGCACTTTTCTGTGTTGCTATTTGTCTTTCTGTCATTATATATAAATTTATGGGTGCAAAAGTGTTACATATGAGTTTTGTCTTTCTCATTCACAAAGAGAAATGGGAAGTAACATATAAGTAGGTGCTTCTGATGATGCAAATGTGATCTCCTTAAAATAATTCCCTGGATTCCTTCAACTGACAATTGTGTCAGCTCATATCACGGCTATGGCAGAGTCCGAACATGGGGCTGAAATTTGCTGATTGCCTCTGTTGTTTGAATTTTTTTGAGTACTTGAGCTCTAAGACTGACAGCTTCTCTTTCTTCAAGTGTTTTTACAGCTCCAGGGTTAAAGAGTAGTATCTTCAGAAAGCTCTATTGTGAAGTTTAGTAATTGACACCAATAACATAACAACATTAAATCATCCACTTTTTTTTTTTTTGTAGTGAATAAGCCAGTCTGCTTGTAAATGCATTAAAGGATAGTGTGTAGGTGGAAGAATTATGCTACTATTTTAAGAGCTAATAAATCTTTATTTAAGCAAGGGACCGCTAAAATTTAATTAGGCATATAAAAGCAGAGATCATTCTAAGTGTAAAAATAGGCCAATTCTCACAAGAAAAGACATCTGCTTTATGAAAAAAGAGTAAGTTAAAGTATACTCCCCTGTTACTACGTCAATAGAAAGGCTGGTTGCAGGAGTCTAAATGTAAAAAATGAGGAAAAGAAGAAAATAAAGTATTTTCAGACTGTGCATATGGGTATAAAAAACATGCTATGCACTTAGTAATGTTACTTGCTCTGCTTGGCAGTGTTCTTGCAAACAGAATCTTTCTAACTCCTGAAGGATAGCCCTTTGAAAATACCATCTCACCTCCCAGTTGCTGATGCTCCACAGCCAGGTCTCAGTACATGGGTGAGCTGCAGCCTTTCTTAGCACTAGCTACATTGCCTTAGAGAGGTGTGCTGCTCATGGAAACGTTTGTGCACATCATGAAATAAATTGTGAGTGGCATGAGAAGTCAGACAAAGCAATTTTGGAAGATGAAAATTACATTGGACAAAACATTGCTCTTGGCGGGTTTGCTCACGTGCCAGCCAGTGTGCTAGTAGGCATTAGGGAAAAAAGAGGAATTCCTGATTTTTGCATGCGACATAAGTTTTTCCTCTGGTAAGCGCAGTGTCACCATAGCATTAAAAATAAAGGATCTTTGGCTTGGCATCACCAACATCTCGGAAAAGTTCTTGGAACTTCACACCCTCTAAATCTGTTCAGTGAAGAAGAAATAAAAGGTAAAACTACATGGCATATTAAAAGATCTCTTAAATTTACAAATGTGTATGAAGTTAAAACGTTCTCTATATTACAAGCTGCCCTGAGTTTTGTTTCTGTCTGAGCTGCAAAGCCAGGCAGCACAGGCTGCTCCCCTGCTCTAGTAGGGCTGTGGTGTGTGGCATCTTCAGGTCTGCACAGTGGTTGGTCACTGAACTGCAGATGTAGGTTTTTATTATACAGATTGCTCATAAGCTTTGCTGTGGGTGTTAAAGAGTCTGTGGAGTGACAACAGAGGATGCTTCTGTATCATCTTGAATAAATGTCTCTTCACTTGTGTGTGCTTATTACCTGGAATGCTGTTGCTGGGCAGAGCTTTGGGCAGCGAAGCGCAGAGCTCACCCCTGGGGCTCTGCTTGCTTTCCTAACATAATTATTAAATAACAAACACACTTTCATTTTGCCCAACTAGTACACAGTCTTTGACCTTTCCTACTCTTTCTGTTTTACTAGCCTCTAAGACCTTTGGAATCTTTTCCAAGCCATCATGTGGTGCTCCATGGAGTGCAGGCACAACTTCGTGGTGTAACGAATTGTCTGAGCACATTGCTGAATCTATACTGAAGATTCTGAAGAGCAGCTTATACAAATACATGTCAAAAATAACATGGTGCAGCTCATCATGCTTTAAGGGCAGGACATACAATGTAAATGACCTTTTAATTAAGGTCACTCTGCTTTCTGTGTTTATTTGATTATGCTAAAACAATCTTAGAACAAATTCTTATCTTAACATAATATGTTTTAAGCCTGTGTTTTGCCACGTGAAGGGTACAAGAATGACATAGTACAAGTTAGCTAAAATGCTGCCTTCTCAGCAAGGCTTATGTTTATGTTGCTGCCCATTCATCTTTTTATTTTCTCTGGGAATGTGACACAATCCAGGAAAGCTCATTCTGTGGGGCAGACCCTTTTAAAATGCCAGGTACTGTGTGCTCCAGGCAAGGATAGTCACAACTTGGCTAAGGAAGGTGTCTCTCATATCTCAGCTTTCAATGTTAATCTGTTCTGGCAAGAGTGCCATATGTACACTGAGTTACTCACATTCATATAAGAAACTGAACTTGTGATAGGATCTAAATGCTTTTGATTTGACTTGAACATACATATTCTGGGATTTTCCTTCTCTTGGGCTAAAAAAACCATGGCAATTTCATATATCCAATGTTTCCAAATTTTTTGAAAAATGAAGGAATGTTATTAGTGACACTTGTGCATGCAGGGTACTGTTTTGCATATAAAATACTAACTCCTGTATTCAGCTGTCTTGATTTTCTTTGTTTTGTAGAGTAGACAGGGAGTGGCTGGACTTTTTTGCTTACTATTTTGACAGTTAAGGTATGGATATAATTCAGTTGGCAGGAAAAAACCTTTGGTCCCTAGTGAACTTACAATGTAATGTGAATAAATGCCTGTTATTGATGATGAAGACCAAGCAGAAATTTTGAACCAAACATACTGGACAAAATGGGCCACCTTCTGGCTTCTGTCCTATCTACATGATCCCATAGTGGCCTGCTGGACAGATGGTTTAGTTATGACATGGTGAATTGCAAAGATTTTTGTTTCTCTAAAGTAATTGTTTGTACAAATCACAGACTTTGTATGCGTAAAATTCCAGCCATATGTTGAAACCAGAAATGAGTCAAGTAATTGATTTTGCTGGGAACTGTGGTGATACCTACTGCAATTTGCAGTGGGACATGTTAGTTGGGAGCAGAGGAATAGCAATGGCTTCCCTTGGAGCATATACTTTATGTTTAGAGATGTGATCTGCAAATGCAAATTTACTGATACTATAGCTTGGATCATTCCCAGTGTTTGAACTGAAATATTTTGGATCTAAAATAATTATGCAAAGTAGACAGTGTTCGTATTAGCTCCTCTCTCTCTTTCCAGATTTCCCATATATTCCACACATCTTTCATATTCTTCCTCTGCTCACATCTATAGCTGATGCAGGAGTAATATCTGCAATTCTCCAGTTTCTCCCAAATTGCCTAGCATTCTTTACTTATCACAAGGAAGGCTGCAAGAAAACGCATCTCACAGGTTTTCACTAAGGAATGCCATACAAAGTCATGCTGGGATTTCATCAGAGGATCTAGGTGGCTAGACTGTGAATGTGAGTGGAGCAGCTAGGCAGTGCCTGAAAAATCTGAGAACATTTCAGCACCTTCCAGAAAAAGATATCTGCAAACGAGCTAGGACAGAAGCTGAGGAGAAACACCATTGGCAGACTAGCAAAAGGGTAGCTAACGTTAGAGATTACATCAGTTAGACTTTGTGTAGCTCCAGGAAAGATCTCTGAGATTTGAGCCTGTAAGAAAATGATATTTAGCCCATTGTGGAGTCTTGGTAACACAGGACTGGGCATTAAGATTCATGGCAGAAAGCTGGTACGAGCCATCAGGCTAGTGCAGGAAAGGTGGTGTTTGGGAGAGCTATAAGAGGAATGCAGAGGTGAAGACAAGGTGATGTGAAGAAGACAAGGGCATACACTGAAAGTGAAGGCTGGATGCAGTTCTAAGGAATATTTAAGATAAACTCTGACAACTGCAAATGTTACTTAGCTTTGAGTTCTGGATGTGCATCTCAGCCTACTCCTAGCTTTCTGTTGGGATGAGATGCAGGAACTGTCAGGAAAAGCTCAGAGGTGAGCTGTGGTGGCATCCCATGGCACACAGGAAATTTTAGGAGCCAGGACTGCAGGATGGAATGCAGTGGAGATGCCCATTCCTTTCTTTGGACTGGTCCTCAGTCTGGGGTCAACAGACACATCCTTCCATCCACTTTCACTCTAGACACCTTGCTGAATGATTCCCATACTGTGTTCATTTTCTAGCAATGTATGGCCCCTGCTAAACAACAGAGACAAAGCTTGGGCTGGAGCTGTGTGGAAAACTTGTCAGATTAGTGATAGGTTCTGGCTCTGTTTTTAAATAAGTGCCTTCTGCTTTCAAATAAATTGTGAACAGATCCACAGCAGAGACAAAGCAATTTTGAGTAAAGCAAAGGCCTTCTGTCAATAGTGGCAGCTGAAGGATCAGATCCCTCTAGTACTTGTTGGCCTGTAGCTTTGAAATACTGTTTTTTTGCACTTCTGTCCTTTCAGGAGTGAACCTTTGAAAAGGTTATGTGTCGTAAGAACAAACCAGAATCTAAATATAGCAGGAAAAAAATAGATTAGTTGTCTAGATTTTGAGAACTATGGATTCTAACCCATCCCCTTTAGCTGATGGCTCCTGCTGACTAACAGACAGGCACAGTATCCTGTCTTCCCCCTCCCACCTCCCAGTCTGCTGCTGCCATTTCTCTTGATGAGAGGACAGGCAGCATAAAGGACAACAGTTTAGAGGAGAGATGTGACTCTATTTCAGTAATATGATCCCTTTACAACTCTGTTTCATGAAAACTTCTTCCCTTTTCCTGTGGTAACACAAGGGAAATATTTGTTTGCTACACATGCTTTATTTAGATAAAGGAACAAGGGGGACAGTGTCTTACCAGCATTTAGAAATCAAAGAGGTTAGAGACTATTAATTCAGCCTATTATTAATCTGTTTTTGTATAGAACTCTGCTATTTATGTGACACTAATAAATGTTTGAAAGGATATTTGCCTTTTATTTTACCCTTCTGCTATATAGAAGCACCAACTGGCTAAGCCAGCGCATGCAGCCTCTGTTAATATGTTTCAAATAACAATTTCTTTTCTGCCTTGTTCACAAAAATAAACAGAACGAAAGAAAAATAAAATTGTCAGTAACAACATCTTGCAACTTGGAAAAAAGGATTTGAATTACTAGTAAACTTAACCCCATTGCACACTACCCCACCCCCTGCCCAAAAATCCAATTTAATTTCTCATGTTTCTGGCTTTAGTTGCATACAGCTGTGTTATAGCTTAAAACAACTAATCGTTTTCTTTTCATTTTTCTGGTTTTTAATATATTTTTATTTTACAGGAACTATTAGTTGTTTGAACATTTCTTGCAGCACATTTTCCTCTTTAAATTTATCCACAAAATACATAAATAAGGGGTTTGTACTGGGAATTTCTGTTCTGAATTGTATTTGAGGAATGCTTTCAAAGCAAGCTGAGGAAAGTGTTTCAGATGTGCTCATCCAACTTACACGGAATTAAAAAGGAAATTTTCTGCTTTAGAGTTCTATATTTACTGGGAAAATATTTAGTTTTCTGGATATTCATGTGTTGGGGTCTCATTGAGCATACCATTCATTCCTCAAACGTGTTCTTATTTAGTATTTGGGGGAAATCTATGATAAATCCACATATAATATGAAAAATAGAGACTTGCAGTACAATAACCAGCCATCCCTGCAATCTCAGCTGACCAGGACGTGTCATTTTTTGGTACTGAGCAGGAGCAAACCTCCCAGCCTGGTTTGGTTTAGGAAGCTTGCCCCAGTGTGGAGCCTGGTGTGTTTGGGACGCTTTTCTGTGGCTGCTGATGGTGCAGAAGGGTCTGAGCCGTGGGAGCCCAGCAGGGGGTAGCCAAGCACTGGTAAAGAAGGAAACCTCCAACTTGGAAGTATTCCTCATTCTACGGACAGGAACAGCGAGCCTGCACTCTCTGAACGGATTTTGCTTCCTCAAGGCTTGCGTTATTTACCCTGTTGGTGAGAAATGGTGCTCTGTTTGCTGGGAGAAGCCACAGTGCAGGAATCACTGTGCAGAATAATGTGCTTTCTTTCTTCCTTTCCCCCCTCCCCTTTACCTCTGGAATGCTGAGAGTTTAGATTGCTCAGGTGAACATTCCCCAGCTAAGTCCTTGGAAGGCGAACAGGAGGGGAAACTGTTTTCTTCTGATAAACTACTGTATTTCTGCAAGTGTTCAAATTTCTTGGCATAGAATACATTTTTTTTTCTTTCCTCTTTTTTTTTTTTTTTAAAGCTGCTTGCCAAACGTGTACATAATTTGCTATGCCTATGGAGTTGCATCACTAAGTGAGGAAGCTATGCTTTCCAAACTGAGACTGGCAGCTGGCAAACATAAAATATCTCAACGTTGGCAAAGTCCCACAAAAAAATTAGACACCTGGTTTTGAAAAATCCAAGGCTGGGTCTTCATTTAATATAAAGCAACTGATCTTGAGCCTGTGCTCACTTTCACAACTGAGAACTTGGTCACAAATGCTCCATTTTGCAGCTGAATCTGTCTACGATGGAAACTGAAAATATGTTCTGCTATCTGCCTGGAAAAATGCTGGAGAATATTTCTCCCATTCTCTCCCACCCCTCAAAAAATAATGGGACTTGGCTGGCTAGCTAACATACTGCAGATTGCAGGGATGTAGCAGCTTATATTTAAAAATCAACTGCCCTTCACTTGTGTTGCACCCAGGCCTGCTGGCTTAGGTCAGGAGTCTGCCTTGCCTGGCTCTGTGTCAGCCTCCTCTTGCAGGCAGCATGTGTGGAGGCAGACAGTGGTCCCAGAAAAGGATTATCAGAGATCACCTCGATGCTTGTCTCCAGCTCTGCTCTGCATGGCTTGGTGGCCTAGCCTTTGTTTCTGGCCTCTGCTTCTTGTGTCACTCCTCTCTGCTGGCAAAGTGCTGCCTGCAATGACTTGTGTGCTCCAGAAGTGGCTGGAGCTACTGGGGCTCTGGAGGTTGGGTCAGTTCAGGTTCTGCCTCGACAGATGGAGGGGGAGAAGAGTTTCAGCCTTCAGAGAAGGTGGGGAAGCAGCAGCAGAGCTGGTGGGAGCGGCACAACCTGAGGGAGCATGAGGGCCCCAGGGAGAAGTCTCTGTCTTCTGCTGTGTCTCCATTTTCCCAGGGAAGAATTAGTAGGGAAAAGCACCCCTCAGTCCCCAGAGCTATTGTGTCCTGAAACTTCAGTGAATCTTTGTGCAGAAGTTTTGTGCCATGTCCATGCTTGGTGGCATTGTGATACATTCTTTGGTCATCATTTGTGAGAAAGACGTAAATGCTTATTGTCATTCCTCTCCTAAAACCAAGGTGTTACTGCTTGCACAGTTTAGAAAGTAATACATGTTACCTAATGTATGTATTAATATTACATACCCTGTTACACACACACACACACATATATATATATATATGTATATAAAATTACTTTTTAAAGGAGAGACTTGAGAAGGGAAGGAATGCTGCTTGATATCTGTTTAAGTGGATGTTAATATAAAAGCCCCTCAGTTTTGTGTAGCCCATACTTACCTTACTGCTACCTAAGCCAGGCTGTTCCTGTGTTTCCTTTGTTCTGTTTTCCTCAGTGCAATGAACCCTTACATTATGAGTTTCTGCTGTAGTTTTAACCTCTAATATGCAACCATTACAGCTTATCTCGTCTCCTAAATTACTCTAAAATCCAATTATAAAATCCTCTTTCCCTCAATAGCATACAACTTGCCACATTACTGAAATGCTGGGTAGCTTTTTTGTTTTTTCTAAATTAATAATAACTACCATTTTCCGTCTGCTCTTACTATAGAAGTCTTTTATATCACTGTGCTGCTTTCCCATAATACATATTATGGTTCTTTTTATATGCTAGTTATGTTTGGAAAAAACAAGAAAGATTTTGAAAAGATGTGCCTGTCAACTTCTGTGTATCAAAATATAACAATGAAAATCCGTAGGGGAAACTTAGCAGAAAATCCCCAATAGTAAATGTATCCTGCCTGAAGAAAATGGCAATTCATCACTTGGTGGACCCTTTCTTTTTGGCAGGAACAGTTGTTACTTCAAACCACTTTTTAATGATTTCAAAATAAGGTTCCTGAGGTAATGTGTAAAAGAAATGCAACAGGGCAAATGAAAAACTCTATATTCAAAGTATTCAAAAATATTTTTGTCTTACCATTATGGTTTCTAAATTTCTAATAGGCTTTGTCTTGTTTTTAAAAAATCAGATTATAAAAACAGACGTAATTTACTTTGGAAGTTTATTAAATACATATCCTGAGTTCCTAGGTTCTCCTTTTTCAAAATGCTGCAGTTTCCATATTAATAGTCCAGACGTTGATTGTGTCCTGACGCTAAATCTTTTGCTCTTAGAATATTAACTATGTTGATAAAACCACTAGCCTGTTTTTAATAAACTCTTCAGTACCGTAAGCATTTTCTGAACCCCAGTGTGAAGATCTGGTGATAAAAGGTATGCAGTGGAAATAAAGATGTGCCGTGAGAGCTTGAGTGAGATTTTCCAGAAGGGTTTGCTAATAGTAAATAACATCTTCACTTGGTCACATACAAATGCTCATAAATATATGTTCCTTTACCCACACTGTCCAATGTTATCTAGTAATTAGTCAAGTGCAATAAATTAATCAAAGAAGGACTGCACACTGATATAAGAAGGTTTACCAAGGGGAAGAGTCATTTTTACAGATCCCATGCTAAAAGTTATGTGGCCTGGAATTGAATGGATTTTTCCAAGTTTACAATGTAAGCTGTAAGATCCCAGACAGCCACAATCCTGTGTGCTGTGGGATCCCAGTCCACCATCCTCATGGGAACTTCTTTTCGCCTTTCCATAGGGATTACATATGTAAGGGTCAGAGTGTTGATTGTACCCTGGTATTTCTCCCATCCTATTTAATTGGACCTTAGCACTAAAAAAAGGCTTCAAAGCCTGATTTTTAAAGGGCGATGCTTGGCTTGTCCACCAGTGAAGTGAATGGCAAAACCCAACTAGCTCCAGAAGTGTCTGATTGGAGCCCAGCCTGCCTCCCTTTGGTTGAATGTTATTCACAGTCCCATCCTCTCTCTCAAAAGTTGAATGAAGATCTTTTTGGTGTTTTTCTGGCCTAGTATATTCTAGTTTGGTATGCTGGAGTTCTCATGCATTTGGAGTTTTGAGGTTATGCAGGGGTTTGTTTGTTTGTTTGTTTGTTGTTTATTTTTAAAATTGTACCTACTTTTTAAGTGATTGCTTATTTGAGATTGGGAAATCTATCACTTAATTTACTTCAGGTCATAATAAATAAACCTGTATCAGCACAGACATAGAAGTCATTGAAAATATATTTATATTTTAAATTGAAGTTCAAGGTAACATTTAGATGAATAATTATTTACTGTTTTGTAAATGATGACATATATGACAGCAATCATGCTTTAGTACAAGTGCTTTTCTGTTTTGAATGTCTCATTAGTTGCTTTGCAGGGCTGTACTGGTTTTTTAAGATTCAGATTCAAAATCTCTTCTGATTTCTGCTGTTGGGTTTTTGGCAGTGGGCCAGCTCCAGATATGCATAATATTTCACTGTTAGACCTTGCAAACAGAATATCCTGCTGTGCTAAAGAAAACATTGTGTTTCTTACCACATGAAAATAATCCATCACTTTTCAATCAGCACACATGTATACACTGGTGTGTGCACGCACACACACACACACACACACACACACATCCCTTTCTACCTGCTTTTCCCATCAGACTCCAGAAAAAATTGATGACTGTGATGTGAAGGGTGGACTCTTTGTACATGATCCATTAAAGTACAAAATAATCAAAATATATCTAGCATCTGATTTGCAAAACAATGTGGAGTCAGAGGGAAGCTGAGCAAATAGACCATCTGAAGATCTCTCTGACCTTGTTCAAGGAGCAGTATCTTTTTGTTTGTTTATTTAAATGTTACATGGAAAGTGAGAATGTAAGTTTAAGGCAAGCTAGAACATCCCTTTGCACAGATCACCACTGCTGCATAGAATGCATTATATAAAAAACGAAAAAAACCCACATGTTTACAAAATACAAATGCTGCCACATTAGTGTACAGCAAATAAGGAGAGATTTTCCTCCTTGGAAATTACACAGGAAGGAGCTTATTCACAGTGGAGCACAGAAAATATGTGGGCGCATGCCCACAGGCTGTGAGAAAAATAATGTGCGTTCTTTCTTTTTTTTTGTATCGTGATGGATATCACTGTGCATTTATGACTCTTTTTCTGTACCACTGAAATCTGCGTGTTTACCAAGGGCAGTGATATCTAAGCAGCATGCCATTTAAAGAAAAGTGGTTAAACAAAAGAATAATTTAGCTATCTAAATTTGTCCTTTGTTTGCAGGCAGACAACATATTACACACCAGTACACAAGTGCTGTAACAGTAGTCAATGAAACTACAGCTAATTGAGGTGTAGTAAATACACCTTAATCCAACTAAGTATTTAGGCAGTATTTCACTTTACACTGAAGTTAGAACTGCAAGCAGGAGTTAAATCCAAGGGGGTTTTTTTATCCTTAAATGTTGCCCTGCTCTTCAGAATGTAGACACTGTAGGATGTCTCTATAGCAAACTGAGAGAGGGACCACTCAGAAGTGCTGTTCATAAGCTATCATGAATAAATGAAGAGCCTGGAGGTGGGAGGAATCATGATGTATAAACTTGCGGAAACTTCCTCTTTTCCCTCTGCATTCCTCAACATTTTGCTGAATGGTAATGGATTCAGAAATTTAGGAAGTGTAGGACATAGCTTTTTATGCCTATTGGTGATGTGCCAACAAAATGCACATGGACAATTCTGCTAGGTAAGATCATGGGATCTCCAGAGGATTCTTTTTCTCTCTGTCTTTCAAGGCCTTAATATTTTTGTCTGTCTGAGTCTCAGATCTAAATCCAAAGCAATAGGGTGTAGCAGCAGAAAGAGCAGCACAGAAGCATGCAGTGGGCAAGGTTAAGAAGAGGCTCTGAGAGCTGGGGAATCATCAAGGCGTTTAAAGCCCAACATTCTTCACTGCTGCTCTTTAAGTATTTTCAGTCATGCACTTTTAGACCACTGAATTTTGAACTTCTGGTCACCCCTTTCTTCCAGATGTGAAAACAAGAGCCTGTCAGTGGAAAAAGGAGTTCTCAACAGAACTATCACAATGCAGTTTGTGACATGAGTCAGAAATCAGAGTTCTGTTCTGTTGCCATGATAATACTTGATTAAGATAACTTACCAGGCTGTCAGTTCAGCAGTTTTTTTGCCAGTGACTTATTTTTTACTTTCTTAATTATTTTATTGTTCTTTATCTAGGTTTAGGAGATTGGAAATTGATGCGATATATTCTGACATCTTAATAAAGCATGAGAACATTTGGGCAGCGTTTTCAGTATTTTTTTTTTTTTTAATTACTTTCCTTTGGTGTTCCATATCTTTCAGCTCCCTTTCCAGTTTTCTTTTTAAACATGGAGTTGTAAGAAGGAGAATGTGGAGAGAGTAAATAATGAAAAAAGGCCTTGTGGTTGGAGAAAAAGATATCTGTTTTCATGCCTGACCTTAACAAGGCAGTTACTCACTTTGTACTGATCATTTTACTCACCTATGAGATAAATAAAATAATATACTAATTTTGGTTGAAATAAACAGAAAACATGTATTTGTAGAAAAGACTGGAAGTCTTTGCCAACATTTTTACTTGTGGAGAAATAAACATTTTTCACTAAATCAAGACTGTTTATCTGACTTTTCAAAGTTCCTTACAAATCCAAATGGAATTAACTGAATCTGTGGTCACTCCAAAAGATGGGGAATATCCTTTGTGGTGGTTTTCTGGTCTTAAATTTGTGCAGTCTTCAAGAGACTCACTTCGGTGTGTGAAGCAAACAGTTCACTTTTCTCACATACACTATGTTTGTATGTGGAAACAGAATTACTGACTGATATAGTTCCATTTCAGTTGGTGACTTTTCAGAATGTTAACTTTCGTGTTCCTTGTTCTTCAATGTCTTCTTATCCCAGTTACAGAAGCATTTGAGTTTCAGCATCTGAGCATTTGTAGCACATAGGAAATGCCAGAAAATGTAATTTAATGAACAGCTTTTGCATGTGGAATTATTTACATTATTGTTTTTCACACAATAATGTTTTAATTCAGCAGAAGCTAAAGAATGATGTCAGAAAATCCCATGAACTCACCTTTCAGAATGGCTTGCCTATTTTAGCTTCACATTTCTGACAGTGCAATTTTTTATCCTGTGCATTCACAGGATCCATAAAGAAAAATGTAAGGGGGGATGATGCATCTAGCATGTAAAATACTGGTCAGCCACGTTGCTTGTGTTAATTCCATGTACCACTGTGTAGAAAGCCCCATCTAAAGCACTTTACTGTTAATCCCCTGCTACTGTGAGAAAAGCTGTTTTTCACCCTTAGGGATGAGTGTGGACCCTTTCTTTGGCTCACAGTCACCTCAGCAATAGCATCCAGAGGAGGTGTCCAAGTTTTCCTTTGTCCAGAAGTCTGCTGGCTTGACAGGAGGGACTCTGAGGACAGTGGGATGGAAGAGGAGGAATGAGATGTAAGGCTGGGGGACAGGATCTCTTATTATTTACTCTAGGGAGGGTAGAAGAAATATTCTGAGTCTCCTGGCAGAAAGAGACTGGAGGTCTTTGGTGACCAACAGGTAAAGAATATGCTGTTAAAGCATGATGAAGTAGAGAAAAGAGCAGTACATGTGGAGCCTGGTGATACCACCTTGGACCACCAAGAAATAGCTGATGCATGAAATGAAATGCTAACAGTTCCCAAGTGACAGGCAGAGAAGAAAAATAACCAACATAAAAAAAAAATTAAGGTTTGTCAAAACACTACCAAAAGTAAGAGAGGGAAGTGCAGTCGGCTAGTTGTTCAAAACACCTAAAAGTGCCAGAAGGCACCTTATGGAGGAAGCATCCATCAGCAAAATGATAGGGGGGTTTTGTTACTGACCATAGCAATATTTTTCCAGGTATTTCCTCTCTGTCTTACATGAGCACTAGTTAAGAAGAGGAAAGCAGTCCTCAATCTCGCTGTACAAAAACACTCAGAGCAACAGCTCTTTTCTCTCTTTCCTTTTACATAAGGAGACATTGTGACCAGAGAAGGATTTCAAATTGGAAGAGGTTTTGTTACCAAGGAAGATGTGGATGACAAGGAAGGAGATGAGGAACAAGAGTAATTGAAAGGGATACCTCCAGCACAGCGCAAGATTAATGTTCCTCCTAATTTATCTCATATTTCTTCCACAGATGATGTTCCGACCATCTATGTTTGTATGGTTAATGCTGAGGGTAAAGAGCAGAGAAGAGCTCCTCGTAGTCTGCTCAGCAATGGGGAGAAAATCCCCGAGTGATTCCTCACATCTTTGCACCAGGGTAAATGAGAGGTTAGAAGGATTGTCTGGAAGGAGGTGCTAATGATGCTGATCATCATTGGACAAACAAAGACACTTGTGCACTGTGTGGGGCAATTGTGGGAGTGCAATGATTTCTACAATGAAGGCAGTCAACTGTGGTGGAGGTCTGATAAATCAGAAATGCTCTAACTATAAGCTCAGCTTCTCAGTGTACTTGGGAATATTCCAAATTATCTATCACGCCGGTAATTGCTAAAAAATGCCTATATTTTAGATGTATGTGTTTGCAATGTTATTTGGAGTCTTTAGCCCTGTAAGAAAAATTATTATAATTCACAAATAACAATGTGCAACTGTTGGTACTTTATTTTCAAAAGTTGTGCACCTGATACAGGGAATGTGCACAAGGTGTTGGCTTCAGTCCCCACTAGAAGTGAATGACAGTAAATTATTAACTTTTAAGCTACATTTCTATTTATTTATTTATTTATTTATCTAGTCACTTATTGTGTAAGAAAAATTGTATTTGGGGAACAAGCTGATACAAATATATTTGAAAGTACTTTAATATTCAACATGTGAAATATTACCTGCAGAGCACTATACTCCTCTGAAAAGAAAATCATTGTAACTCTTTGCGTGACCTGATTCACCTGAATTTAGACAGATATTCTGAAACTCTCTAACAACAGAATAGGTCTGTCTCTTCTGGTACCTTTCACAGTACTTTGTCCAGTTTTAAATGAAGCAGTCAAGGAAAATATAATCTGTCTAGCTTGTAATTCCCCTGTTGTAATACATTCCTTGTTATGACTTTTCTTCACCCTCTACCTTCCTTGTTTAATTTCACCCTGTTTGCATTTTAGTTTAGCTTAGCAGACATCTGCTTACATTTTTTCCTCTATCCATCCTCATCTCTTGCTGTGACATCAGTCATTGTTTCTGAAGGAATCAAACTACAGCCACATGGGAAATCTGGGGTTTGTGCATTCCTGAGTCCCACAGCTGAAGGGAACTCACCTTGGTGTTCAGATCTAGAAAGAAATTGTTAGAGTGTTAAGGGATTGCTAGATTGGGATAAGGGATTGTAGAGCTTCACCTAGAAAGGTATCATACAGATATTTCTTTTTCTGCACTGAAGTTTACACTTCTCCTTTCCACATTCCTATTGGTTGCAATGCTGGGATGTTATTTTTCTCTCTGCCACAAAGATTTAGCTCAGTGTATCCCTTCTGTGAGAGATTTTAAAAGGTGCCTTTTACCTTTAGCTGTCCCTGATGTCTCCCCAGGTATAATCTGTTGCAAGTTTATACTAATGCTAACATTTTTAATTTTTAAACCAACTTTGAATTCTTGCACTTTGCACAAGAAAGCTGTTAAAACCTTGCCCATTTAAAACAAAGAATAACTGAAATAATAGGTTCTTGGAATGTGAATTTTACTCATGTGTAGCAGATTGACACATTCACCAGAAATCTTATATTATGGCCTCTAATTTACTGTGAATCACTTCACATTTACAGTAGAAATACAGATAAAATCATATCCATAACACTGTGATGACTATAAGTGGTCTGTTTAGCTGCTTTTAAACAGACAGTTGAATCAAATAATTTTAGAAATCCCATACCAAAAAATGCTATGCATTTTCCTCTCTGTCTTTCTCTCCCTCTTCACTACAGTACGTCTTGCTGTTTAGAGCAAACTGACTGTGCTCAGTTTGTTCTGTTAGTGTTGCTGACATCGATGTTTTATTTACTGAATTACAGTTGTGTTTGAGGCCTCCTTTATTTCCAGAATATTTTGTTAAAGTCTTGCTTACATTAGGCATTTTACTTTCTTTTCCTATAAAGTATTTCATGATGTTCTGATCCAGTAGGAAATTTTCTTGTAAAGTCTGGCAAGAGCTGCCATTACTCTGGACTTCTGGGCCAGCAGTGCAAAGTTTATTGTCAGAGTTATCACATCCCTTTCTGTTTACCTGCTGTGTTTTTATGGCTTAAAAATCACATCACCTTGTTTATGATGACAGTTTATTATTGAGTAGGAATATATCAAAAATATTTTTTCAATTATGGCAGTAAAACATTGGAGATTCTGCCTAGGCCACGTGATAAGGAGAAATGTAGGGAATGTAATTCCCCTTGAGAAACCAATGCAATTAGTTTAATAAATATAGGAAGTGAAATAATTAGATTAATAAATTAAGAGGGTTTCTATTTGTCATTTGTTGATTATAGCTGGCATTTGTTTGAGTATTATTTTGTTGTTTCTGCAATAGGATTTACTCTTAGTCTAGATGTAAAAAAAGGTCATCCTTTAGTATATTTCCACTTTGAACATATTCAAAGAGTTATCTACATTTTATAAATTTTAACTAAATTCTTTCTTCTTTTCCCAAACCAATATATTCTAGACAAGCGTTAATACACAGACCATTGTTCTATTTGTCCTTACTTTTCTACTTATATAATTTTTCTGCTGACAAATCTTACAGCTCTAACCACAGTTCTGCTGTCTCTGAGGCCTGCCTTTTGCAGCTTTCCCAAAACCCTCTGTTTCTGAGGATTCCCACAAATTCACATACCTACTTAGATGCACGTTTGAGTGCACTTTAAGTTAAATACTCTTATATGGCTACTGAAAAATCCAATAATTTTCGCACCAATGAAGTCTGAGTGAATACAAACACTGATATTTGAAATGCTTCTTTTCAATAGATGGGAAGAAAAAGAGATTATTTTCAGGAATATTTCTTCTCATGCTTGAGTTGTGCAACTGAAACACATTGAAGAAATAAGTTATAAATATATACTTGTCCCATAGTCATTTATTTCTGGAATTCTTCAGCTCTGATCTGCAGTCAAAATATCAATTTTCTGTAGAGCACTTGCTGGGACCCTGGGAAAAGCAGCGAGCCTTTTTGAGGTTGGCCCAGGAGAGCTTCATCCAAAGGAGTTGGAGACATGAAAGAAAAAGGTGCAATGAAGCTTGAGTGTAAATCACATCTTTGTAACCAGCACGCAGATGCTCATCACCCAGGGCAAAAATGCACCCCAAAATTAAAGTGAAAAAGACTGAGACCCACCAAGTCATAGTGTGTGACTTTATTATTGTTGCTTTACTAACCTGGAAAGCATCAGCTCAAACTTGTGGTCTGTTTACACTTCCTGGGAATTTTTCATTTAATGGTACGAATTAGTCCATTCCTACAGCTGATGCTGCATTTTTATTAAAAATACTGCTCACCATCATGTGTAGGCATTACTAGTCTTGCCTTACTACTTCATTGCCACTTGGGTGCTACACATGTAGAATATCCCATTGGAATATTCCATTTTCCTGCCTGGTTTGCAACCTCTGATAATTAGGGAGTTGCTGATTCAAGGATGGGCTGGCTGTTTCATTTTTACCAGGACACTGCAAAAATAGAAAGAAAATTCTATGCAATGAAGTAAAAGTAGGACTTAATTTGGACAGCATAGGCACATAAAGATATGGTGGCTGTAAAAGTCGTTATCTTTTAGCAAACAACAGTTGCTTATCAGATAAGACAGTGATTTTAATGAAGAATCATAGATAAGGATAGAGCAGCACATTGATTAATGCACACAACAACTTCTCCTGAAACCTGACTGCATTAGGTGCTCACTCTTTTGTGATGATATGCAAGCTGCAATAAAGCTTTTACAGTTATTCAATATCATGAATAGTATTAGCAGGATTATCAGAGTTTCTAGTTGAAATGGATGACTCCATCTCCTGGACTTCCTAAAGTTCTCACTTTAAACCTGCATTATTATTAGACAGAGATAAACAAAGGAAAGAAATTCCTGGGAAAGAAACTGAGGGGGAAAAAGGGAACAACCTATTTTTTTGTTGTTGTTGCTGTTGTTGTCATACAATGTAACATGAATATATTGTATGTAATTAGGAATTCCCTAATTTAATCCACAGTAGTATACAAAAAACACACCACCATGTTTTTTGGCTGTGTTTGGCTTTTGTAAATGTGCTTTAGAAAAAGGCTGTCACCAGTAAAAAATCAACTAGCCTTTGTAGCTGGACTGATTTATTTTTGAATGCAGGCTATTGTTAAATATATATTTTTTTTTTCATTTTCTTTGAATCTAGTCCATACATCACACTTCTGTCATGAAGAAAGTTATACATAATTCCTGGGGCAACATGTCCCCATTTCCCTTTTAGATTTTTCTGATCATTGAACCCTGCAATAAAATGGTCCCATGCACACCTGTTTGACACCTGGGTGGTGCAGTGCATGGGCTGTGGTTTGAGGCACTGAAGTAGAGTTGCTGTGATCTCACCCAAATTCAATACAGCAAAACTTGTTTTAAAGGGAAGTTTTTAGGTCTAGGTGGGATTCTAGAACTGGAGGATGGTCTTAATTTACAGTCATATTCCTGGAATCAATTATTCCTTAAAACTACTGTAAGTTACCAAGCTCACAAGCTGTTTATTGTATTGCACATGAAATTATACTTAAGAAAGTTTGTATTTGCATGAGTAAAAATGTGCAGTATAAGGCTTCTTGTTTTGAATATCTTTTAACCTGCTGGCTTACCTGAGATGAAGAGAGAAATAATGCAAATGAGTGTGAGTTTCACCGTGCTGTGTGATGTGTGAAGGAAGCATGGAGTACACGTGCTTTGTTAATGTGAGTTTCTCAGCTAGTAAGCCATTGTGTATTAGTAATATCACAATTCAGGACTAATTAATGCATCATTATGGTCTCCTAAAAGGCTTTTGCTACTGTGAGGCTGTGTACATGGGTTAGTATTTGTTCTGGAAATGTTTTATTATTAATACTTTATTGTAATGTGAAAGCTGATTTGGTGCCTTGAATTGCACTTGCACCCCCAGAAGCATTATTTTAATTGGAAATATTTGCAACTTAAAATACCAGACATAAACCATAAATGTGTAGTGGGCCGTTTTCTAGTTCTATAAAAGGAGACTTTTATTAAGGGTAGAGAGATCCAGATATGGCAGCTTGGTGGTCTTGAAACCAGAATCAGAGAATTGGTTCAACGTTAAGACTTTGTCTCCAATACTCAAGGGCTGATCCTACACATTCCCCTTTTTCAAGCCTGGTTAGGGCCTTGTGGGGAATGCACAACTTTTGAGGATCAGATCTGAAACTCTTCCCAGGGAACATGCTTTTGAAGAACATCTGTTTTGAAAACACCAGGCATGTGCAAACCAGAGTGAGACCAAGGTCATCTGAAGTTTAGCTTTCCTCTACCCAAGAGCTGCCTGTAGTCATTTTGCTAACTTTATTTTCATCTGGTCCCTGCATAGCAAAAATTCTGCTCATAAAGCAATCACAAAAGTTGTTATGGCCCTAAAGAATGCTGCTGAAAGCAAATAAGTGCTGTAGTTTCTAGATTCCATCCCTAATTAGTAAGAGGGGTCAAATGTCAGGTCCGTCAGTGAGCTGTAGTATTTCAGTTTTCAATCAGTAAAGGTCTCATTCATTTAACAAGACAAAGAAGCTGAGAATTTTCTTTGTGACATTGTTCTGGTTGCCTTTCCTTCTCATGTTATTCCTAGCTTTTTCCTGATAGTTTAGCTTGGGTTTTTTGAGACCAATCTCTGGATAATTCTTTAGTGGACTCTTAAATCACCCTTTTTTCCTGTTTCTTGGCAATATAGTTGCTTCCTTTCCATTAACCTACTGCCTGATTACACCAACTGTCTGAAATGCAGTTTGAATGACTCTTTGCGTACGATCTTATCTGACACTTACATCTCCTTCCATTTTTTAATCTCATTTTAAGGACATGAACTATTTGGAATTCCTTCTGCCCCTTTTATCTAGATTCCATTTTCTTAAATGAAAGAAAATCAGCTTTTCCAAGGGGAATAGTTTAATTGTTCAGGGTGCATGATTTGTGGTGACCTTACAATTGTGCAGGACCACGGTCCGTGGTGTTCCATGCAAGTGATCAGAAGGGGCCATGCTCGCCTTTGAAGTGGGGTAGCTTATCAAAAAAGTAGTAAGTTGGATCAAAATTTCTGTCCAATTAACTATGTCCTTTCCGCATAAGCATGGGGATTTTGTATTGTGGACTGCTGGGGGTTTTGAGTAAAATTTACTGCCAAATCTATGTTTTAACAGACTAGTATGAAGTATTTTCATTCTAACCACCTATTGATTCATCTAAGTTCATAGATGAATAGTCATAACTTGAAAGATTTATTGAGTTCTATGAGTCTAATTTGTCTAGCTTATTTGTTTTACAATAAGGCCACTTTTCTGCCTCTGCTCTTCTGTCTGTTCAGCTTTACTCACTAAACCTGTGGCTCATATTCTCTACTGCTTCCATGGGACTCATCGTATGGCTTGGCGTTGTATGGTTTTGATTTAATCAAGAAAAAGATGAAAGTAGGTGAGTGTTACTTTCAACTCCGCAGTCATTTTGCCATCCATCTTAGTCAATGTGTGGCTGCCCAGGACACAGCATTAATGATAGCTGTCAAAATAATAGTCAGAAGGTTAAAGGTCAAGAAAAATATGTAAAAGACTTCAGGGTGAACCAGATGATAAAGTAACTCATTTAGGCCATTAAATGCTAGCATAGTATGGACTTGATGGGTTCATGGGTTACTAGAAGCAAGAAGAGTAAATGGGGACATCTTCAAGTAGTTTACTCTTGTTAAAAGATGAAAAAAGATGATAATAGCATTACCAAACAACTGCACTAAAGGCAATTTTCTTAATTACCATGCTGACCCAACGGTGCACAGAGAGAGGTCTTGTTATTAGAATGAGAGCTTTTACTTTCAAACAATATTAACCCTTCTTGGAACTCTATGTCTTAATTAAGAGTATTCCTGGAAGTTCTGAGGCTCTCAACATTTTTACATTTATTTTTGGGTTTGCAAAGCAATGAGTCAAGAGACAAACCATTGCATCTTTCTTCATTGGTTGAAGCAAAGGGTTCACTTGTTGAAGCAAAAGACCACTGAGTCTATGCTTCATTTTAAGTCTTTCTCCAATAAAGCTATGAGTCATACATTTATGGAAGGAGCAAGGCTGAGCAGTTAAATAGTCTCTGACTGTAAAAACAGTAGTGAGAAGTTGTCTCCCTTTCCCTAATTTTTTCAGCAAGGCATTTTGTTTTCAATTGTTTAGAAATAGGCTTATTTTCTGGAGTAATCTAGGTGAGAAAAAAAGTTTTGCAAGTGGTTATACTTTTTGTAAACAGTGAAATGTCATAGAAAACTAGAAAGCTTTATATGTATCAATAAAAGGCTTTCAGTTTCACAGTCTGTAAATGGGGGCAAGGATTAATAATTTCCTCAAACCCTTAACAAAAAATTCCAGCAAGGTTAATGAAATTTGCATGTGCTGTCTGTCTTCTGCTACCTAGCTGGCCATGGTTTGTAAAGGCTTCATCCAGGCTCTAAGATTTTCTGGGACATTGACTGTCATGCCAGAAGGACTGCTGGTTTGCTGGTTTCTTAAGGGATCTTTTCAGTAGTATTACTTTCATTTGACTTGCCTATTTGTCATGCTCAGATGTTCTTCTTGAAGCCATTGTATTGTAGTTACATTTGGTGGGGAGGAAATACAAATCTCAGCATCAAGCAGAATGTCATAGGCAGAGGAATTCCCTGCTGTTCCAGAATCTAAAAAATTATGAATGTACAGAATACTTTATTAGAATTTGGAACATTTTTTTTAAAAAAAGGAGGAATAATTTGCAATTATCTGAAGTTGTGACATTATACGACCATGACGAAATAACAGTAAAGTACACTAAAATCAGCTGGACTGAAAGTTTTGGGGAAGTCACTACTGCTACTGTGACAGTCATCCGCTGCTCAGAGAAGGCCTATATTGCTACTATCAGTTAGTATTGATAATTTGGGAGGGGGAGACCAACGAAACTGGAGGCAGTGACTGAAACATCTAAAGTGTCTTGCTGTAGAAGGTATTTTTTCTTCTGTTTTCCTTTTGGCTTCCCTCATCAGAGGAGTTTTCAGTGACTATCACTCAATGTGGCATGTCAAGCAGCCTGTTCCCAGTCTTTGAAGCTCAGAGAATTATTGGGAGCATGGTAACAAGGGCACAAAGAGCTGTTACAGCACCAGATTGATCTCCATGTACTTTCCCTTCAGAAGCTGTCTTTGAATTGGAGTTTGGCCTAGAGCAGAAGCAAATGATCTGATTTTCGTCACTTATGTCACATTGATTCAGTTCATGGGGATTTTGGTGATGTGGAGAAAAACTAGATTCCTTCTGAAGGAAAATGAGCCAGCAGTTGAGCTTCAGGTACTTCCCAGCCACTCACCAGTGCCCTATAGAAAACAAGTGCCCAAAATAATGGCTGGTCTTCTACATATGTGGGAGGTATATTTTGTCCAAGGAATCAGGTAAAACCTGGTTCAAGTAACCACTGAAAAGGGCATATTCTATAGATATAGGGCCTTCAGCACCAACTGCAGTCATCCCCTGGTCTGCTCTTTTCACACCAAACACCTTGCTACTGTAGAGTCAAGGCATCTAATCTAAAATGATTGTCCAGGCTGGTATATTTCCTGTGTCACTTGGTAATTAGTTTAATTATATTATTAAGAATCTGCAGTATATCATACTACTATATCAAATTCTATTTCTTTTAATACTGTAATATCCTCAACAATCCCTACTAATTTCATGAAACTGCTGGGCTTGGCACTGTAAAAACATGTAGGAATTTTGGCTAGAGCCTCTTGAAAGACATTACAATCTACCTCAGTGCAATAAAGTGAGCAGTGTGAAGGAAGGTCTTTAGCCTTGCTTCCTGGGAGACAGATAAAGTGATTTGTCCAAAATGAAATAAAAAGTATAAGGTAGAACTAACGTTTGAACTTACGTACTTTGAAAATCATTCCAGTGTCTGGACCGAGGCACTGGGAAGCTTATTTTCCATCAAATTTTCAAAGCAAATTTGCTCATATATTTGCACTATTTGTAAGTCTGTAGCAAAGCACTGTATTCCAGCCTTATGGTAAGTATAAAATCATATATCTTCTGATGTCTGGTTGGCAAAAATTGTTAGCTGACCAGGCAAAGAACATCTGAATGGCTAATGGAAACTTTCTCTTCCTGCTAAATGGGGCAGTTGGCTAATTTGTTTAGCTAAACTATATTAGCCATGGGGAAAGTTTTATTATCACAGACAAAAGCAGGAAGCAGGGAATGGACATGCTGTATTTTTAAAATTAAAGTAATTTTGAAAAACAAACTCACTTTCTTATTGATTATTTCAGTTGTTAGATTAGAGGCTCATTACTTTTAATAATAGGATAATAGAAGATAGAAATGGAAAAGATCTATTAGATCATTGAGTCCATCCCCATTACAGGAGCAGGATATAGTCAGGTATATGTGGATGGATGTATCAAATATTAAACTCATATGACACAGTAAATCCTCTGTTTCCTCCACAGAGTGCTAATGCTAAGAGCTTTGACAGTGAGTTGTTTACTCTCAAAAGCAGTTTCTGAGCTACCTTCTGGCCAGCTCTTAGGTAGATGTTTAGTTGGGAGAGCAGGATCCCAGGAGCCCAATGAGAAATAAGGTCATGGTGTGGCCTTTTTTTCCCTCCCATAGCTGCATGCCTGCAGCTACTGGCAAGTGAATTTCAGCATGCACTCGGGCACAGCCAAGAGATGAAGTACAGCTCCTTGTTTTTTTCTAAGTGCATCGTTACAGTGAGAGAAAGACAGAGACTGAGGAGTAGTTTCTCTTTGCTCTGTAGTGCCGCTGGGGGGAATGGGGTAACACAGGAGATCGAGACACCAAATCCAGTGGCTCACTGGTTTTTTGTGCACTCTGCAGCAGCTGCCATAGGGACACTGAGAGTCAGGTGAGATGTGCAAGAAGAAAGTACATTCCAGATGCTCAGCACCTGGTTTCAGGCAATAGATCTTAAGCCTCTTCATCTCTCTTGACTTCAGTTTTGTAGCAAATAGGCCTGTTTGGAATTGAACACCCCTTCCCCACAGAGCCAATCCTCTTCCCACAGACTTGGGCTCCATGTTAGGCTCCATAATATTTATAAGGAAAATGTGAAGGCTTGTGGGGTTACTTGTGAACATTATGGAAAAGGGGTTGGAGGTGGAAGTCTTACTTTACATGTCCATGGTTAAGCTTCTGGGAAGCTTCATAGATGAGGAATCCAGGTTTCCCCAGAAGTATAAACATACCCAGTCTTAAGAGGCTACCTTTACAGCCGTCAAATAAATTTATTTGATACAAAGGGGTCATAAAGACTTATTGTGGGTTTTTTCTTTATTCCACACTCCATAATTATGGTGGACGAGAATAAGAAGACCTTCAGCTTAAAGGAATACTTCAACTGTTGAATGTCAAAAAAACAGAGACTGTGTCAAACAGTTATTTATATATATATATATATATATATATAAAAGGGACTGTTGAGAAGCAGTAGTCTGGGTCGGGTTAGTTCTTTCAGGTATTACATCACTGGCATTATTAATACTTTACCCTGTAAGCAGTCCTTTTATCTTCCCGAGAACTCCAGTAAATCTACTCATGTGGGTAAGGGAGTAGCATTCATTTACCGAGCCTACTCAAACAGGTGAGGAGGCATATTAAGTTCAATAAGAACTAGTCTTGTGCAGAAAGATTAATCACCTCACTAAGCATTCAAAAGATTTAAGGAGAAAGTCAGCCCTTTTTGATTCTGTCCTTATATTGATTTTGGGGAAACTGCTAAATTTAGAGCAATTAGATACATTGGAAGTAATTAAATGCAAAAGTGCTGTAGCAATTAAAATGGGAGTCCATGCTGCATATAGAACAGTTCAAGCATTTTATAGTGTTTCTCAATTTCCTTAAAAATTGTAAGATTTTTTCAAAATTGATGCCTTCTGCAATGATGCAGCCCCCTATTTTGTTTTTTAAAATTGGGCCATGGTACTACTCACTGGTTTTTTGCTGTTAAGCAAAATTTGAGGTTTTTTTTTTTTTTTTTTTTTAAAGTAAGTATAGACATAATAATTTTAAGTCACAGTGTATTGCACATGCCCAGAACAGCCTCAATCATTTCCAAATTCAAGGACTAATAAAAATTGGAAGCACTCCAGTAACTTTAAATTACTTTGCACATTGAAGAGTGATTTCAAGTCATTGAGCTGATTCAATTTTTTTTATATATGCACTTCAATTTGGAAGTGAGTCAGATGGACAGTAGTGTGCTGAAGAGGTATGAGACATATTGAACTAATTTAAACATTTTTAATTCAAGAAAGAGAGAAAGGAGGGGTAATGAGGTTCCTAATAAGAACCAAGAAACACCCCCATTTACTGCCACTGTGTGGTTAGGACAAGGATGATAAAGCAGTGAAGGAATGACCAACACCATCAAGGAGTCTGCTTTTATAGTATTAGTATGCTAGTGATATGAAGGATTGCCAAAATTGGTGGGATCTGGAAAAAGCCCTGTGATTATGCTTTATTTATTACAAGTATTGTTTTCAAAGAGATTTGCACACCTGTACATATTTTGTTTTCCTCTTACAGATAGATCAACAACGGGACAACTGACTGACTTGGGGAAAAGCACAGACACATGTGCATACATGTGTGTGAATGCAGGCAATGTGCAATTTGGCTTCACAGCATTTGTTACTTGACACTGGCATGTATGCAGAAAGAAAAAAGCTGGCATATGGAACTGCCTGGCAGCATGTGAATATTACTTCAGCATTCATGCACAAGATGCATAAAATTAAAATAAGAAAATACTTCTGTTTTGCAAGACAGTGACATGATGGCCATTCCAAGGTTAGAGAAATTTATCCATTAATAAGTTGCCCTGGTCCTCCATAATCTATCCAGTGGGAATGTGTGATATTAGTATCCTAGCTGAGTTTTTTGAACAGATGACAGACTAAAGCCTTCACATAAACTGCAGAGGTAGACTGGGATAAAAAAAAATCCAAAATTAGGGGAAAAAAACCCCAACAAAACTACCCAAATACTGACTTTGCGAAGAGACCAGTAGTTTTTATGTGACTCTTCCTGCAGAAACAAACATACTTGTCTATTTTAAGAGGAATCAAAGAAAAATTTTGATAGAGAGAGATGTTTGAATACATCCATTTTCTTTGAACATTAAATCACCCTGTGAGTAGGATTTTGTTTTGGGGGTTCTCTATTAATCCAAATTAGACATAGTCAGCAGTGATCTCTGATTCTAGTTACAGAAAAAAAAAAAGAGGAACTGGCATATTTTACTCAAAAGTCCAGTAGCAGAAGAAAGGTGGGATTTCCTCCTTGTTCTCTGCCACATATTTTCCTCATATTCAGGAAATTTCACTGTGGGTCAAGAATTCATTAAGTTACAACCTGACTTCAACAGTAAAAATCATGCCAGGTAATATGCATGTTTCCATAGCAGATCTTGCTGTTGCTGTTTGTTGGCATGATCTCACATTAGCCTTTACTGGACAGATATTCTACCTTTACACAGAGTCCTATGGCATGGCATGGACACACTGACTGCTAAAATTGACTTAGCAGTTGTGGGCATTTTAACTTCATGGCACTAAGCTGGGGTAAGCTTCTTCTAACCATATATTTAGCAATGACAGCTGACAAGATGTGAAAGATGTTTTTTCTTTGTGAAGCCACATTTTGCTCCTGTTGCCTTATTCAGCTCCTTCAAGGTGTTCTTTAAAGTGACCCCACTTTTAATGGTAAGCCACTCAACCCCTGAGTGTTTGTAACCATGGCAAGAAAAGGCCTTCATATAAAATACTCTTTGTTTTGCATTTCCCATCAAGAAGACATTTTGCATTCTCACCATGGAAATCCAGGGCCCAATCTTTTATCACATTAATATCTCCATGCTTTCCCAACATTAATAATAATAATAATAATAATAATAATAATAATAATAATAATAATAATAATAATCCTTTTTCTTCCAGAGAGGACTGAAGCATGCCCCAGTTTTCCAGAGTATCAGCAATCTCAGATTTCTGACCCTCTTTGTTTTTGTTTCTCACTTTGTGTTTCCGTTCACTTTTGTGCTTTCACTGGTTGATCATATCCTAACAGTATCCACCACCCTTGAGCTGTGTTCAGCAATACCAATCCACTGGGTCCTGTTTAGGAAAGAGGTTGCTCATCCCAGTAAATGTGATAAAGCAGAATCGAAGTAGGAGGAAAGGGTTTGTAAGTTTAAGACTGATCTACATGTGCCATGTTGGGCTCATCCATGCTGACTGTCTCATTCAGGACTGTCTCATATTCAGCTTTTCTTCTTCCTCTTGGGTTTGGATGCAAGCAGGAAACCTGATAGAGAGGGCTGTCACATGAGGAATCAAGATCCCTTGGCAGAAGGGATGCTCCTAGATGATAAGCAACACCTGGAGATTAGCTTTAGGCAGCCATGGATTGCCCTTTATGGTGTAAGTTGCAACAACTTGTGTTTGGGAAATTTCAGAAGGCCAAGCTGCTTTTCATCAATCTGTTTTCATTCATTGTGTGCAGTTTTTGATCTCAAGTACATCTTTCAAATGGTGTTATCTACTTCCCTTACCATCTTTTCCTGAGCTCCCAGGGGTTTGATGGTATGTTGTTTTAATTTCTATCAAATTAGATAGCCTCTCAGACACTACAATAATTGTTGGCCTATAACAGCCACTTTACTGGAAGTCATTAGGAAATTTTCCAGCCCAGCAGTATACAAAGGAATGACCCCCAAGCCTCAAATGCTAAACGTTTAGTGAGGGGACCACCACTCTCATGAATCTGATCCTAACTCAGACAAAACTTTCTTGGTTTATGCATTAATTCTTGCTTTTGGAGTTTTCTCAGAGAGGTGATTCATGTTTTCACTTCAACAAACCAAGACCCTGCTCTAAAAATCTATTCTGGGCATAAACTCCAGTTCTCCCCCTGATGGAATTTGTTCAAAACCAATACAAATATCTGGCCCTCAAAGTGGGTTTTTCACACTCAAAGATAGTATTATCAACTCACCTTTTAAATCTACTTAGGGTTTCTTTAAAAATGTGCTGTATCTTGCAGAGGCAGCAAAACAATGCAGTAGATATGGAGGCTATTCATTTTCATTTACTAGATAAATCAATATTCACATAAAGCCTGAGTAACTTGTTGGCACTAGACTATGCAGCACTATTTTTACTAAAATTTGTCAAGCTTCAACCAAATGAGCTTTTTTATTTCTTTAAAGGGGAGTATGTGTTTTCATGTTGCATTATATGAAATTGATAGTAATAGTAAACAGTAATAATCAAGTTATTAATCTTCTCTGAATAGTCTAAGGGAAGGGGTTTTTCTCAACATAAATAGAGTAAGTAGAATTACAAAAAGCTGCACTAAACCTTTGTGTGTGACTGAGAGAGAGATGTTTCATACTCCATAGTTTACAGGCATATGTTATACTGTACACACCGTCTGCAAGCACTTTAGAAAATCCTGGATGCTTAGCATAGTCTTAAATCAGGCATGTTGCCAATTGTGGATTAAGTAGAGGATAGCTGGGTCATTTTCCGAGGAGTTCCTTTACAGTTCAGCCTTTTTTCTTGGTGTTAATGCTTTTACTGCTGTTGGGTGAAGGGAGGAGAGGCTTGGAATACCCTGCCCTAGGGCCTCCTAAACTGTTCATCTGTCATGGATCATGTCATGGAACAGAAATGTTTGTTTTTGCTCCCATTCATTTCAACTGGCAGCCAGTTATTATTAGAATGAAAAATTAAGCTATTATGCAGTGGAAGCCTTGCTGGCTCTATCAAATTTATGGAGTTAATACAGCAAAATTATCCTTTATAGTGGGTATAAGCAGCTGTATATATAATGCAGGCCCCTTCTTGATCAGTCCAAATACAAAATGGCAGCCTTGTTTTCATTATCAGCATTAAAGTTTGATATGGTGTGTCACCTTATTTCAGAAATTTCAAGGGAGCAGTTAATAAATTAAGAGTACTGTGGGTGACTTGGTTAGACATTTAAGTCCATTCTCTGATCTTCAGGGTCTGCAGATATGCTGAGAAACAGAAAAATCATAGAATTTCCTTAGACTTTCCAAAATGTTTATTTTCAAGTGCACTTGACTTTATGTTTCCTGGGGTGCTATTTGAGTGGATTTATTTACTAATTTATGCATTCATTTTAAATGGGGAAATTAGCTGTATCCTTTACAAACAAAAGAGAGGTGTGAATATTTTTATCAAGCTTCATATTCTTGAGAATCTGGGATCCCAAAGTCTAGTGACTCATACACCCTTAGACATAAGGCATTCACAAGGAACAAGGTGCCCTGTGAGAATAGAAGGGGATGAACTATGCAAAAGACAGAAAGCCAAATGAATAAATAGGAGACACAGCCAACACGGAAAGAGTTTTAATAATATTTCTGTACTTGAAGTTGCAAATTCCCCACAAGTTTTGCATGGAGTGCAATCTGTTCTAATTCAATTTTTCTTCTCTTAAAGAAATTTCAGATCCACCTCAGTAATGCAGGCACCTTACCAGAGCATGCCACTGCAGTATAAGAGATATTTATCATCCCAAGATTTTGCCCCCACTTTCTTGTCTCTAAAAATAATTGTAGTAAAGTTGTTAAGTTGGGGTTAAGTGGAACATCTACTCAGATATGGGATTGTCTTTGCAACATGTACTCCAGATGTACTGTTTCTGTGTCTTATTGGCACATTTGGGATGGATTTGAAAATAAATAGAAGCAAGTTTTTAGCATCTCATACAGTGATTAAACCCATCTTTGGAACTAAGCAGTTATTGTGTGAAAGTTGTATTGCAGGAAGACAGAACAGAGAAAGAAACATGATTTTCGAAAGCAAAAACTCTTTGTGAGAAAATGTGAAAAGATGTTAAGCACTTGAAATTCTGAGTCATGCCTGCTGAAATTATTCATGTGGAGTTTATCAACCTGTGTGTACCAGTATTGTAGAGGACCAATTAATTGCACTCATAGTTGCCTTTGAGCTATTTTGAAAATAGAAAGAAGTCATTTTGTTAATGGTTTAAACAGCACTACAATCATTATGTACAGTTTCTGCCAGATATTGTCTTTATAGTAGATGGAAACACAAAATTACTCTTATATTTTATGGTCCCTAATGAGTTTTGATGAGAAACTAAGAAAAAGGAATTACAATCCAGTAGTTAAATACAAAATATAATTATTAAAAATAAAATTTGCTGCACCACAACTCTTGGCCAGAACATGATCTTTCACAATATTTAAAGAAATTTCTATGAAGCACAATCTTGAGGAAAGAAAGTAAAAAAAATCTTTTATCAAGTAAAAGTTGCTTGAAGAAGTAGCAGAAACCTTATAAAAAGTGGATCTGGTGTTCAGAATTCACTTTCCTTTTAATGAGGTTCCTCTTTTAATGAGCTCCCTGATTAGCCTGAAGGTGTCAAGAGAAGGCAGCTGTGTACGTACCAAAGCTCTCTGCATCCACCTCCTTTTCCCTTATCCAAAGCCCCTCTCTGACTGGCTCCCTCAGCAGCCAGGCATGCCTCAGCTTTGCCTATCTGTTGTTTTGTGCCTCACTGTGTGCAGGGAAGGTGCCTTTTCCTTGCTGTCCTTCTGAGAGGCTGCTGCCCTACTCCTTGGTGTGTGGAACTTTTCTGGCAGAACAGGTTTACTCTGTCTTGGGAGGACTTTATTTGTTTTACTGCTGGGTAGCACCAGGCATGGGACAAGACTCTCCTACTCCTAATTTATATGGTAAGATCCATCTGAAAGGAATAGGGAAACAGTGATTCTGGCTCATATTAAAAAAGGCCCTTTAGTACAGATGTGCTCCAAGGCATGTACAGATTTTTTATGCCTCCTTTATGGATCCTGCTATCCTATAAGAGTTGTAGGAAAAGTCTGAAATGCAAAAGACCTCCAGCAGTGATAAAGTGAAATAACTGGATACGCAAAGAATTTATTTGTTGGTGAAGGGCAACACAATGAATATGTGTTTGGTTATGCTGCCAATCACAAAACACAGAATATCTCATTTTCCTTCAACAGTAGTAGGAACACAAGGGGATGTTTTTAAGTTTTGTCACAGGTGCTAATTTCTGCTGGTACCTTGGTGCTTTTAAAAGGTATCATGAAACCTTAAAGATGTTTTAAGTAAATTCGGAAAGATTCACCTACTGGACTACTTAATATAATAGTGGTCATTTCTGAGATTATCTAGGAAGAGCATAGAGATATTACATTCTAACAATGACACAGCCAGCTCTTGCAGAGGTCATGAGTGCCAAGGAAAGCACACAGCAGCACATTGATTTTTATTAATATCCAGTAATCCAGAATTTGCAATGAAATGGAAGTTAAGCTATTGTTCATCTTTAGATAAACCTTAAGGTCACAAACTGGAGAAGTGCTTAGAGGAATGACAGTCTTGTGAGCGTTGGAAGTGCATAAATCCTGGGGATTGCGTTATTTCTGGCTAAACTTTTTGTGTTCATCTTGAAGGGATACGTTTTCATTTTAGCCTATTAATCTCAGTATATCTTTTTTTGACACAGACCTAGTAGGAATTTTAGAGACTACAATATAGACTCCAGATGCTAGGTCCTCCTTCATCTTTTTGGTACACCCTTTAATCCATAACAACCAACACATTTATTTTATGAGCCCTCACAATCAAGAGAGTCTTAATATCCTTTCTGGCAGGTTTTGACTTTTTGATTTCACATTATATAGGGGACTGGATACTTTGAACATACTTTAGAAACTCTCAAAAGTAAACTTTTTATGGTACGTTCTTTACATCTCCATGGTAAATCCTGTTGTGCTTTTAAAATGTGCTCACAGGCACATGTATGGAAGTGTAGCTGTATTACAAGCTGAATGATAACACATGAGATTGTGTGCTGGTTGTGAGTTGTAGGTTGACAAGGTTGGTTATTCCAGACACAGTGACCAAACCTCACCGGAGACATCTGTCATCCAGAGGAGGGAGAGCCCTCCTCTCCTGGTTTCATGGCAGCCCTGGTACTAAGTAGTGAAATAAAACACATACAGATCAAATTGCACTAAAAGTTGGTATTTGTCTCTCCACCACCGAGATCTGTTGTGGTGAACATAGCCATAGGTTTTCTTCTGCTCTTGGAATTTCAGGCAAAGAGAATTTCAATTCTTTTCACTTTATTTATTTATTTATTTATTTATTTCTCTGAATGAAATAGATTTTTTTTGTTTGTTTTCACCAACATGCCCCAGTTGATAATGTTGGGGTTACAGCATGCTTACGTGAGTGCAACTCTGATTTTGGTTCCCAGCAGGTAGAAAACTTTCTTCCCTTTTTCTTCTTTTTATGTGTGCATGTGCATCTGCATCTTCTTCAGAAATGCAACTGTTAGAATTTGTAAATCCTACCTGTGAAAAGATGACACACAGGGAAAAGCAAAGATGTTTACCCATCAGTGAGCTAGACAAACATCTTCATTTCAGTGATTCAGACAACAAATCAAATAAAGAAAGAAACCCTCTGATGAGTTTCTCCATTTCTTCCCTTTATCCAGCTCATCTGATGCTGAAGTGAAATACATTTCTGCAAGTACAGTCAAGCCATAAATTGAACAATGAATATCTTGTCCAGTAAAGCTCATATCCCAGCTGGGGTTTTCAGCAGCCTGAGCAACATTTCTGAGGGGAAGACCTTTATGAATGAGATTAAGGAGTGCCCGTGTTGAGCAGGCACTGCTCTTTTCCCACATGACTGGAGGAGTAATGACTCTGTCTGTGCAAGATCCTGGCTGCTCTCCTGCCTGCAGAGGAAAAGAGGCACTCCAATCCCATGCTATTTATGCTGGGAACATTTGGGAGTGAGTTGGGCTGTACTTTTTACCTCCCTCTTTAATCACTGCTCTGGGTTGATTGAAAGGTACTGAGACAAGTATTTGAAGGTGGTTTTATGCCTTGCTTTCTTAGTGCTTGTATTCCTAAAAATCTGGTTCCTTCTGCTGAAGTGTTTGTGCCCTGTAAGAGTCACCACAAGAGGGATTTTGTGCTAAATTCTGGTCAAGGGTGTAGGTTCAGTCTCTTGTGCAGTCTCTAATAGTGCCAAGGGTACACAAGTACCCCTGCAGATCTGCTTTTGAAAGCCCTCTCCTAATGATGTGATTTGTGGGTGCACTGATATGAGTCTTTGAATATGGTATGCAATGGAAATTACAAACAAGACAATTCTATAATGCCAATCAAGCTGTTGTCTTACTAAATTTTTACCTCTTTGTTGCTAAATAACTGGCATCTGCATCCATATTGGTGGTCCTGAGCGGACCCTAGGAAGAGTGCTGAATCCTGTTGAATGTTGTACACTAAAAACAGCCCATGTGTTGCTGCCTGGGTTTTTCTGGGTTTTTTAAGTAAAAACCTCTTGGATTTTTGCCAGTGGCTTGGAAAGAGGCTGGATTTGGACTACTGTATTTTCTTTCTCAAACAAGAGATTAAAATCTATTTGGGTTTTTTTTAGTGATGATGAAAATTAGGAAAGGAAGGGCACATGTCAATGTTAGTTTGAAGCTATGCTGGTTTAAACCTGTTTTTCTGTTTCAAGTACTTGCCATATTCCATTTGGTAGCTGCAAATCCATAACAGCAAACACCTTGTAATCTTTGTGGCTAAGGTTTGACACATTATGTGTAGTGTGCTGATGATACAGGAGGTGGGTCTGCTGTATCTGCATGAGGGAGGGCCCAAACACCCAGTTCTAACACACATTGTAAATCTGCTGATGTTGGAGTTACCTTTAGTACTGAAGAAAGAGGCTCAAGACCCAGAGGACCACTGCAGTCTTGTGAGCCTGACATTAAAACCAGTTAGAGGGAGAAAAATCAGCAAGAAAACAAAGATGCGGGGGGCGGGGAGTCTACATCAGACTTTCCCCTTTGCTAAGATAAATTAGCAATTTATTATTAACAACATTTTCCTACAAACATGGATCAGGAGTGCTCCTGAGCTTTTTGGTTATTTTCATTCTGGGAGTGCTATTTAGGTTTGGGGACAGGAAAAGCCATATTTCATTGCCATTATCCAGTATTTTATCAGTGAGAGAGGCTTCAATTCACATTTTCACCATGTATTCTCTACACAGACATGGAGAAACCCAGATGTGCAGATAATGTCACCCACATTTTGCCCTGGCTTCAGGACCATAAGCTAATTTTATAACAATTGACAGTGACTTAAACTAATGTTGCTAGGGTGCTGTCAGTGATGCTGAATAAATAGGGAAGGACTTCAGGAGAACAGCAAACAGCAGCTGTGACGACTTTTGTTCTGAAGCTACCTCTGCATGCCAGATTTTACCCTCCAGGCACAGCAGCAGAGCACAACTCCCACCTGTTATCTCTCACCATTGAGGCTTGCTTCTTTCTGTTTAAGTTAGGTTAAATATTTCTCCTTTTCCCAGGATTCAGAGCTCATCAGGCCAGCTGTGGTGCACAGTCTTGAAACACAAAACAGCTGGAGACATAATGTGAACAAAGTTCACCTTTTCTTGTTTACATTTGAAAGCTGCTGCACTGTTTATGGGATGATGCATTTGTTTAAATGAATGTCCAGCTATTATTGATTTTTCATCTCCGCTTTTTTTTCCCCTTTATGATTGTGTCCCTGGTGTTGTGCAGCAGAAATCTCTCACTTTAACACACCTGCTCACAAACTGACTGTGGAAAGAATTAGGCCATATTCTCCCTACTGTTGCTGTGATGGAACTCAGGCATGTATTAACCCAAGAGACCCCATGGAGTCTCTCTCTTTCCATTTGGCATCCCCACAGTCCCATTTGAATTTGCACCTACCTGTTGCATAGTGTAACAAAATGTCAGCTGAGTAGGTAGCTCCCTTTTCTTACCTTCTTTCTCCCCTTCCTTTTGATAAGAGGCACTGCCTCTGATCACACTTATATCCTTCTGGGATTGTGTGAGATGGAGCAAGAAGCAGGGATAGAAATTGAGAATTTCAACGTCTTTAAGGGTTTGGAGAACTAGTAGCTTGGAGGTTGTATACACTGCACATAAGAATCTCAGTCAATAATTTGACATTCCCAACAACTTGCATTGAGCTGAGGTTTCAGTTCAGGGACAACAGCTAGTAGCAATGGCCATGGAATTACTGAGTGCCTGCTACACCTTTCAGAAGCTTTTATTTTTCCTGCTCATCAACAATTAATTCTTTGTTTTGTGCTGAATTTGTCTATATTCAGCTTCACTCTAAGAGGGTAACTTTTATGTATTAACACTGATCCATATTACTGCTGTGATTACTTCATTTATTTTTAGTACTGTCTCAAAGTGCTTGAAGTTTTGTAGGTCTGGTTAAGGTAAGCAGAAACAGCCTGGTGTGCAAGTGCCATGCTTGAGGCATCAGTGCTAAACAACAGGTGATCAGAATTGTTTGGATGAGGTCCTTTTTTTGGTTAGAAATGGTGCTTCTCCCCACCACCATTGTGGAATAACTTACTTGGAAGGAAAGTTTCTTCTCTTTTCAGAGAAAAGTTGGCTCATGCCCTAAAACCTGGAGATTTATGTTCTTTAAAATGTGTGTGGGTTTTTTAATCCTGTTCAATGTAACTGTAGATGGTCTCCATAGCCATATAAATCCTCCACTATTCTTTGATTCCAGCCAAGACCTTGGCTTCAGGGATACCTGGTTGTTATGTATTCTACTGAGTTAGAGTGAAGCTAACTGTGTTTGATATGGCTCCAGTGCTCAATACAGGGAGGAACTTGCTTTAGTCCATCCAAAGGATTTACACAGTATAATCTGTGGGTCTTCTCAACAAGCCAACATTCTTAGCTAGCTCAGTGTAAGCATAACCTCTTTCTCAGTCTGTTTCTTCTTTTAAGGATAGATCCTGCACTCCTAAATGCCGATCAAGGCAAATGGAGGTTGAAAATTCTGTTAATTGACACAGGCTGAAAGCCTCCCAAGTGCTGAATTAATTCTGCAGAGAAAATTCTTGAGAAGTTTTCTTCTAAAATATTGTGTATATGGGTGTTTTCAGTTTTGCTTTGTCACTTTTGCATGTCACTTCTCGTCTGGGTTTGTCTACCAGATGCGTAATTTTGTGATATCACTCTTGGGGAAAATTGTTCCCGTTCCTCTTCTTTTAAAGAGTCACAGAAGTTACTCACTTGTAGTCTGTGATACTAAATTGTCCAATCTGTCCCTAAGACTTCTAGAAGTCTGCTTTCTAGTGGATGTGAAAAGCTGGAATTCATTCTTGAAGAAGCTTGAAGCTTCTTTAATGAGAAAATAAGATCGCTTTAATCAGCCTCGATCTTTTGCAGTCTAACCATATATATGACTGAGATATGAATACCCAAATATAACTTTTGTTCCCTGTTATTTCTATTCTTTAGCTATGTAAACATCAGATTCTTTTAAACATGACAAATCTGTGTTCCAATGAAGCCTGTAAAAGTCACTCAAAGTCCATCTTCCCCATTTAGTTAGAGTAATTTAAATCTGGAACAACTCAATTTGCTTAATTTGAATTGCATGAGTTGACATAGGTGTGGCTGACAGAGGAGGCTGGCTAGCAGTTCCCAACACCAGGAAATCATGAGATCACACTTGCTGCTTGATCCAAAGACAGCTTTGTCTTCATTCCAGGTAAAGCCACACCAAAAAAAAAAAAAAAAGAGTGATTAATAATTTTTGGTTTCTACACCTGTGTTTTAGGCACAATTAGCATGTAGGGTACAGAGGCATCAAAATACCTTGAGCAGCTACAGGAGGTTTAATTATTATTGCCTAATAATGTATTGCTAGGAAAAATAATGTAAAAGAAAATCCCCCTTTCCATTTCTCTGAGTAAGAATAATATTAGATATATAAAAAAGTATACAGAAACCTTGATGAAAATGGCTGAGAATATTTTTTTAAAGTCTGTCTGACAATAATTTTCTGTATTAGTTCATAAACATTTTCACTTCAGATCTTCTCTCCCTCTCTCTGTTCCCACAAATAATTCACAGAAGTGTAATAAACCAAAATAGACTCAAAAAACCACTAACTTCTATAAATAGGAAGTAAAATAACCCTTTACTTATTCCAATTATTGTTTGAAATATTACTTTTATAAAAAAAGGGAGAAAAAAGTCACCACGTAACGAAAGGACAGAGACTGAGACCAGTAAGAGTCATATGAGGGGGGAAAGTATGCTCCCTTTCATTTTCATGAAATTCTTGCCAGAAATACTTAGTAATAACTGCAAATGCTTTTTCTGCAAAAGAACTTTGAATCATTAGGTGAGATCTTTCAGAAATGTGGTGAACTCATTGACAAGATTTAGTTAGTTAATTAGTTTAATAGAATAGATATATTTCTTCTTTCCTGCTTTGCAGAACTAGGAACTTCTCTCTGAAGTTTTTAGGAATATGAATAAGTTGGGTTTCTTTTAGGAATATGAATACGTTTTTAGGAATATGAATAAATTATATGTTATCACTTACTGTTCTGTGTTAATCTATACTACTGTTGCTGAATAAATAGTGTTGCATCTATTAAGTTTTTGTCTATGCAATTTCTCAGACACTGGTGGATATAAACTGAAGATTTACAACTAATGGATTTATTATTCTATCTCTGGACTTCTTAGAGTGTATCCCTCTGTTAATAATGACCTTTTCTGAATGGAATGAAATAAAATAAAATTTTAACATTACAGTACCTAATATTAAATTTATTTAAAATACTTTAGAGTATTTTAATGTAAACAACTTATTTTAATAAAGATAAAAATTACTTTAGGACACTTGAGGACTTTGTCATTCAGAAATATTTTTAGTACCAGATTTTTATAGATTTTTTTTTAATTAACACAGTGATTTATGAAGCACTAAGCTGAGCTGAGCATCCCCTTGTTTACTTTGGGCAAACTGAGTGACAAAAATAGACTGTTTAATGGCATTTTCCTGTACCAGGCAGTTTTCATTATCTCACAATGTATTTATGGCATGGCAATATAAATTGAAGTAGATTGTATTGGCACTGCCAGCATTAGTAAAATATTCCATTTGTAATACATCTAGCACTGCAGGTCTTCATTGTGTTGCCAGTGGAATTTTCAAAATATGCATCATTGACATAAGTCTGCTCTCCCCAAAGTAAGTGGAAATTTTAGATGCTGAACTAAGTGCAGAATTTAACTAGTGAAAACTTTTGAAATGGAAAATTGAATACAGGGTATTGATATTTTTAATAGAAAAGATTGTGCTCTCTAGCAAAGTTTAATGAATATTCTTAAAGATGTGCAATTACACATTTACATAGCCATCTTTACACTTTTAAAAAATATTTTGATAGCTATGGGCCAAAAATGATATCAAATGCAGTACCTTTGTCAATATGGTGAAGTTAATTTACCCTCCAGCATGTCTGCTCTGTGATCCTCTCTTAGAGTCATAATATTTCTTCCATACTGGCTGGATACAGGGTACAGCATAGACTGTCTGGGAATAAATCAGGATTATGTAGAGCAAGTAGCTGTTATTTATGAGGCCATTGTTCACTGGCGAAGAAGTTGGAGTGTATGCAGCTGATATGATGGGAACAGTGAGGAGGAGACCCCTGAGATTGCAGGAGACGTTTTCTTTTTCTCACTTCTCTGCCTGGCACCTGAATAAGAAATTTTAAGGAAAGGCCTGCTTTGTCTCTGCAGCTTCAGACAGAAGCCAACCCACTGGAGATGCAGGCAGAAGAGAATTTAGCTGTTAAAGTCAAAGAAATATTTTCTGATTAGGTGTGAACTGATTTTATTATTTTTCCCTAACAGCTTATAAAGTGACCCACTTTAGGTAACTTTTTATGAAGTATCAAAAAGCACTTATCCAATGCCAGAGCAGCTGCTGACAAATTTCAAGCTTTTATTTCAAAGCATGAAACAGTTAAGTGGTTGGAAGAATACTTTTAAGCATGAGAAAAGCAAAGTAATGTGAAGAGCTGTGCATTTATTTTGAGATGTCTGCAGTCCCAGTTCTCATGAATTTTTACTTGGTGTGGTGATCTAGTCAGTTCACATGATATTTCTCAGCTTTCATCTCAGTGTTTCTCTGAATACAAATAAAATTAACAAACACCAAAATCAAACTACCAGCTCCCCCAAATCTCAATGTAAAACAAACCCACCAATTTGAACAATTCCCTTCCACGTGCTGCATTTGTCTGAAAGCAGTGTTTTAAAGTGGGAAATGTCAGCTGATCTGCTCGATAGGTGCTATGGCTACTTCTTGTGCTTGCAGACGCAGCAAAGAGCTAAAATTCTGACTTTGGTGTGTATGAATAAGGACACACCAAAAAGGATAAAACTAATTTCATTTGGATAACACAAAGAGGTTAAGTTCCTCACTAGCAAGTCCCATGCAATGTCAGCATGACAATAATTAAACATTTTGAATCTTTGTTATTTATAAAATAATCTGAGTTTTGAGTCAAAGCCCAGATCTTATGAAGATTTACCCAGCACAGATTGTGGTACTGTATTGCTAGGAAAAGTTAAGCGAAGTAGCAGGATCTTCCCATGTAATTTCCATTTGTGATTAGTTAATTTCACTTCTTTAGGTTTTAGAGGTTTAGATGTAAACTTTTGAAAGCTTTCTGGAGTGATTGCTGCTTGGTCTTGCATGATGTCTTTCAACTGAGCACTGGAAAATCAAGACTACTAAAATCACTTGGGGGGAGCATGACTTTAATGGAGTTTAGCATTGCAGAGCCAACTTTCCTTTCTCCCTGGGAAGAATTTTACTGGAAATTGATTTGCACTTAAAGAAATGAAATTTGCCTAAATTGTCAAGTAGCATGCATTTTCTTTTAGGGAAAAATCCAAGTATTCATGAATTTTCGGGGTCTCCTTGATCTGTGAAGTGGTTGATGGTAGGCCTTCCTGAAACAGCCTGTGTTACAGAAACTTAAATTTATGAACACAATTTGTTACCTTGATAAGTAATCAGCAAAAATATAATATTTTATGAACATATTTCCAAAGTAGAAAACTCAATCTGATCTGATTACTCATGCTCACTTAAAAAAAAAAAAAAAAGTCAGTCAATACCAATTACCAGATTTTCTAAAAACTAGAAGAGTGGAGAAAGGGAGAGGCTTGTAGAATTGCATATAAAAGGCAACTTTGGTACAGTCTAATAGTTGCTTGGAAGACACAACACAGACTTGACTCCCAAACTTGACCCATGCACTATCAAGGCTTTCTATTAGGAAACATGCACATTCAATGGCACAGCAGTTAAGTCTTAAATGTTGTGGTGTAGTTTGGTTATCCCTTGATCAAGGCATGATGGATTCATAAGGCAGGAGCTGAAAATACTTCTCTGTAGAAATGAATCTTGACCATAGTAGATGGAAAAGGGAAATGATTGAGTTATGCTGATTCTGCTAAAGAGCTCCAGTTATATATTAAGGCAGTAAAACTCCCTCTGAAGCATGGGAGGAATGTATTACTGGTTAATTACAACAGCAAGATATGTCATTGAAGGGATTATTACCATATTTTATGATGACTGTTTTATCATCTCCTTGTTTATATTTTCCTTTGGTAATGAACTTACCTTCAGAAGTTTGAAATATTTAATATTTGAGCACTAAATATTGTACCCCCTGTATTTGATAGGACTAGTTCTTTATATATGGAGTAAGAATACAGCTGCAGGTGGATAAAAAACCAGATGAGAAAATGGCATTTTCAATAATTATATGTAGTGTCCATGCATCAACAGTGGTGTGGTTGTTTCAGTTTAGTTTTTCTGGTGAGGTATATGAAGCAATACTTTTTTATTTTTTTTTTTGAATGAAAAGCAAATTCTGTTCCAGCCAATGTGGCCTGTAAAGCTGTTAGATTCCCAGGGCAGTTTCAGCAGCATGTCGTCAAATGTGGATGTCTGAAAGATGAACACCTCTTGTTTTAAGTAGTTGGACAACTGTTTGATTGCTCCTTCTATAGGAAAATAATCTCTTCATGGATGGCTATAAGTGGCATCATTTTTCCTTTGGGTTCCCATTGCTGTTTTCTGTATATATTACACATCTGGACTGTAATGGAAACTTGCTCATTCCTCTGAAACATCTGTTGTGTCCTACTGCAGTGAAGACCTACTGTTATTTTTTGCTGTGTACTCCATAATTGTATTAAATCTTTGTCTAGTGGCCTCTCTTCCAGGTACAATCAATTCAAAATCACACAGAAGTAATTAATAATTTTGCAGAAAGTGTTACCTTATTTCACAAATAGGGTGTTTTATTTTGTTTTAAAAAGCAAGGTGAAAAAAAGGCAAGTCAGTGAAAAAACAGAAAGAGCTTATGTAAACATCTAAGGAGAAAAATGTTAGGAAGTTTCCATCTGGAAAAAAAGATTGTTCCTTTCTTCAGTTTTTAAAGTATCAATCTGGTTATCCTGTTTATGCAGGTGCTCATAGAAAGGCCTTAAAAAACCGCCCAGACCCCCAAACAAACAAAACCCAAAAAAGGATAGCAATGTAATGGCTTCTTCTAGAAAGAGGAAGAAGGAAAATGAAATAAAGGATAAATTATAGAATTTCAGGCTTATGGTGATTTCTGCTGTTAAACCCTGGATAGGGCAGAAAGAAGTGATGGCTCATATTAGCCACCTCTGGAGCTCAGAGCTTACTGGGTGAGAGAGTCAACTAAACCAGTGAGAAAGAAAAGCCTTTTATCTCCACAAACAGCTCTGCACACCTAGAGGAGCTTTGTGTCCCATCATTGAGAAGATCCAGTGAGACTCACCACATGACTCTGGGCTAATTTTTCTGCTCGTTTTTCCTTCACTCCTCAGGCACCAGATTTTTTTTTTTTTTTGGCTGCTTTCTTAGCATGGTAGAAGAAAACAAAAGGAAACAAGTGATTTCTGAGAAAGGGAACCAGGATTCAGTGATCTTGAGTGTGAGAAGCAGTAGAAAGCTTCTGTAAATTTTCAGACAAAATCTTTGCTTTATTGTACCGTGATCAGATCCCATGCACTGTCCTGATACTGTCCTGACACATTAATTGTGTTCCCTCCTTTGCTGAAAAGGATGGGAGACTTGACTTGACTGCTACAAGACTGTGGCTTTGCAGGGATAGTTTTAACACTATCCCTGTTAAAGAAGAAGTTACCGGTTAGTTTTTTATTTTACAGCAGATCAAAGCCGGAGAATGCAAGAGAGATACTCCCACAAAGGAAAACCAGATGCATTTTACAAATACCCAAATTGTGCTATCAGAGCATTAAATATTTACCAGTGAGTGTCTGCCCATTGTGTACTTTGGTATATTTAATTTCTTTTTATTGTTATTGTCTGTCTGGACTTGGACTTATCTCCTTGGCCGAAGATAAAGGATGATTTGTGTCATGAACGTACAGCATGTGAAGTGGTGCTTAGGTTTTTCTTGAGATTCAATTAATGAGGTAAGGAAAGGGCAGAGGTATGGAAAAAGGCTTTGCTAAGCTGCCTTTTAAATTTCATACCATACTGAAAATGGAACTCTGTCAGAAATAGTTTTGGTTTTGAAGGTCTGCTCTGTGTTAGCAGTACAAGAGGCAGCTGCCTAAAATAAGAAAATACTAGGAGGGTGTCTGGGGGCTGTTTATTGAGGGCAAGGCAGGCAGCTGTGGGTGGTGTGTGTTTCCCAGGCTGTTGCTGATAACAAGTGGATGCTAACATACTAATGTGTTTTTACTTTTCAGCAAAGTATTAAGGCTAGAGAGTTGTTTGTGACACATGGTAATTTGTTGAAAATCACTATTTGCAAAATAGAGGGGACCTGTTATATTAGCAGAACTGACAAGAAAATAAAGAGCTATTTTTGATTTTGATGCTGTTCGGTGGTTTTGTTGTTTTTAGGGATTTTTTTTAATCAACAACCTTTGAGACAAGGAAAGATGGGCACAATGTTGGCTATTGCTTACCAAATCAAATGTATTTAAATACACTGTCTCTGATATTTAATAAATATTGTAGTGTAGCTTTTTGTGGCTAATAAAACTTGGTTTACATTACACCCCTTGCCTGCTATGATTTGCCTCCTAGGGCTCACTTAGAGTGCATTAAGAAGCTACACATAAGATCAGTGTGATTTGCTGCAAAACTTAAATAATTCATTTATGCACCACTGCTCTCAGACAGTGTTTTTACAAACGCTGTAATGAGACAAGCTGTGAAATGTTTTACATGGTGGAAATGAGGTCTGCTGCTCAAGAAAAGTCTTTCTGCACAGATTTTATTCCTTGAAGTCTTCAAGAGAACTTTCCAAACATTGTGGTGTGGACCTCCAAAGCACACTGATGTGCTCCCACTGATGATGCTATTTGTCCTAACTTAGCAATATCTTTTACTTCCAGTACTTCTGGTGTTTTCACTGGAGGACCTATAATGAGCATGGGATACTTAAGGAATGCAGAGTGGAAACTCTAGTTCTTTATTCTGGGACAAGATCCTTTCCTGACTATGACTATGCCTTGTCTACCACACTGACACTTGTTCTTACTCTGCTCTCTGCTGTACACTTGACTTTTTAATAATGGGTATAGAAAGAATTGGAATTATCAAAGTTAAAATAAACCAGAACTGAGCTTTATTGTCAAGGTTGTTGACAGCTCCCCTGATGTTCACTCTAAATTCTTGTCCTCTGGAGTTGTGTTCCTTCTGTGTACCCATAATCTTCAATACTCTCTGCAAAAGTCATATTGTCAATGCTTAAGAGAGCTTAGAAGTTTGTCCTGCACCTGCACTTGTAGGAAGCAGATCTCCTGATATGAAATATCTCTATTATTTACACTAAATTTTAGAATGATTTGTATTTCTCTTACTCTAGTAATTTGGATGGAGAAGGGGGAATAGTGCTTGGTGTTGGTGAAGGAAGGCTGACCTCTGTCATTTTTTGATGTGTATTAGGCTATAGCTTTTAACTACAGGATCGTATCTAGTTTGTTCTACAGGAAGAACAAATTACAGAAGAATTAAAACTTAAACAAATTAGTCTTAAATAAGTAATTGGGTAAGAATAATCTGTTTACACCATGGGTCTGACTTTGCCAGGAAAAGTATCCAACAGTTTATATTTCCCATGCACATCTCAGCACTGATTAAGGCTTTAGATGAGATAGTGGGAAAACCTAGGGTATAACTGAGACTGCTGAATGGCTTGATTTGGAGTTTGTAACTAATTGAAAGAATGTGTAATTAGAAGCAGATTTTAATTTTTAGTATTAAGACAAAAGTTAAATTTTTCATAATTTATTGTGTCAAATTTGCTTTAGAGTCTTTTGCTAGAAAATATTTTGCGATTGCCTGTAGTTTTGCATAGCCCTCATAAAACTTGAATTGTACAAAGGAGATTAATATTTTACAGAATGAAAGCTGGAGAAGAAGGAAGAAAATAAAGTGCTTGTGCTACTGCTAGGTAGAGATCCTTTTGAATTTGCTAGCACTCCTGCGAGCATTCCCCCCCTCTTCTCAACCAGACTTGAATCTGAGAAAATTACCATCTGTGCATAGATATGCAGGAAATGAGCTAAATTTGTAGTGTAAACATTTTCAAATGAATATTTGCACAGTACAGTCTCTCAGCAATGCATTATCCTCTTTCATTTGGTAATCAACACATATCCCTTATGAGTTGTGTTGAAAGGGAAGAGAGTGACTCTCACTAAACTCTAATTATCCTCTCCTTCCTCCTGGGAAGAGCTCTCTTTAAGCTCCCTTTTGTGAGCTGCTCTCTGTTTCACAGTCATTCCACTTCTTGATCACTCTTTCTCCTTATTTTGCCTCAAAGCAGACTGTAGGATGTAAGGACACAAACCCAGGCAGCTCTGTGTAGGGGTCTCTGCTGAATTCCTAAAAGGTAGGATTCCCATACCAGCACAAAGCCTCAGTAAGATTCAGAGAAACGAACTTTCAACTGAAGCTTTATGCAAGACCCGGGTTTGTGTAACACATAAATATTTCTTGGCTTAGGACTGGGAGAATGACATATTTCCATTAGCCTCGAAGTATTTTTTACTCAATTCGATCTGCAGCAACATGAGTCAGCTGTTTCTGCTAAGCAGTGTTTCTAATTCAGCCTTTTTCCTAATAAGCACGTACATATAACGTGAGCTTCCTACATCGATTAATCTGTGTTTCCTCCATATGGTTTGTAGATTTTTATTTTCTTTTAATTCTGTGCAAGCTGCTGAATAGTAAAATGCAGTCAAGCTCTTGCTCTAGTGAAAAACGGACTCCAGCTGAAGTTGCCAGGGAATTGCCAGGGAATTAGCATATCCTGGTAGTTTTGGGAAAGGAATTTTTCAGCCCATCCGTCTGACTACTAGGGCTAAAGTTTTGGGTAGTCCTGAATAGAAGCGTTTTTCTGTGGAGTAAATTTCTGAAGGCAGGGTGTGTAGAAGAAGAAGCCTGGACCAAAGCTCACTGAAGCTGGGTCAGAAGGACAAAGAAGTGGGTCTGTGGAGTTTGTCCTGAGATCACTCAGCTGAGATACCACACCTCAGCAGAAAGAGAGGCAGAAAAAATGGGGACACCAGAAGATGGGGAAGAATAAGTGTTTAGCATAATATTGACCTTAAGAGGTTTGGAAACAGATACTTTTTATTTGGGGAGGGTAGGAATTGACAGCCTGTGCATGGAAAAGAATTACTTTGTTTGCTAATTTTAATGAGCAATTAGGAGCGCAAGAATGATACCACCAAAGCTTTTCTATTTGTGCCTCTGGGCTATCAGTGAAGCTGTAGCCCTGTTCATGTGCATCGGATACAGAGAACACAAAGACAAAAGGGATGCACCCATGCATGGTAAAGCACTGAAAGATCTAACCACTCCCCCCCACCCCTTACAGAGACCTTGATTAACACCCTCTTCTCTCCCCTACTAGAAATAAAACTGAACAGAAAAAAGACCCTTTTTCTTTAGTATCAATGAAATCTAATGGCATAATTTTTCTCCTTCAAGCAGGGAGAATGTTAATTCCTGGAAAGCACTTTATACAAATTAAAGTCCTTTCCCCTTCCAAACATAATTTTTAACAAAGGAATCAATCTCTCTCTCAGCAAATCAAGGTGAACAAATACATATACAAAATAATTAAATTGCTTTTTTCTTATTATAAGAGTTTGTTTGGTTTGCAAAACCAAGCTGGAATATTTATGCCCTCCCTTTTAGGGAAGGTCAGCAGATATATACTCAATTACCTATTTGTACGCATTAAATCAAATGACTCTATATTCAATATTTTGTTTTTTAATTTTGTCTGAGCAGGAAGCTGGAAATCCAAATTAATGGCTCTTCCCCAGTGACATAAATTCTGCGAGGTGTTTGTAGCTTGCTTGCCTCGTTAAAGTTCTCTGACATGATTGATAACTCCTGTCCTCTCTGACTGTGAAGGCTGCTCAGCAGAGGCAAGTAGATCATGCAGAGAACTTGTACTAGGATCCAAATTCAAGATGTTTTCATTTTTTCTACTTCCAGGTTGTGAGGAATGGTTTCTAAATAGGTTGGTACCCTCCTTGTTTTCTCACAGCTGCTGTTGGACATGATAATATACCAAAGTCACTGCAGCTGAGCAAGGAAAAGTAAAGCTTGTCCCTATGAGGTGTCTGGGGGTTGTGAAGTCCCTTCTGCTGAGAGGGGAACTGCTGTTCTGGACCTTGTGCACACCCTGTGCAGTTCTATGGTGTGGTTATTTTCACATGCAAAGGATCCCCACGCGAATGGTCTAAGATGTCCCACTTTTTCCCCCTTTCTGTGTTTACCTGTGCACTGACTGGTTGGATCTTGAACTTACAAGGCTGGGTTTCTTCCAGTGAACCACTAAGTTTCCATAACAAAAATCCAGATTATAAACATTTCAAACTACTTTTCACTGTCTTTTTAGTGTTCGATTCATTTTTGCAAGCAATGATTGACCCTTGTCTAATTCCAAGACAGCCTTTATTCCAATGGGCTGGGATTCTGATGGACCAGTGCAGGCAAGATGAGTTGTGAACACCTTGGGAAAAACTTCAGTTAATTTTGGTGCTTGGCTTTAATCTCATACTCTTTATCCCATTGCATGATACTGAGGCAGAGAGTGGATTTGTCCTTTGTGAGGCTTGTGGATTTGCTAAGGGATATCTTGCAATTCATATTATTGGGATCTTTCCTGTAATGCAGCAATTCAGTCCCTCCCAATTTGTTCAAAATACAGGAGCTTAACTTTAGCAACAGGTATTATCTGCAGCAAGTTCTCAGTAAGGTGTAACTGAAAATAGGTTAAATGTCAGATACAAATTATCTTGATCTGGCGATCCATGCAAAAATTGAAAAAGCAATCTAAAGTGTTTGGTGTTCAAACAGTAATATGAAACATTCAATGAAATTCCCAAAGCTTTGAATATGAATCCAAATCAAGGATAAAATTGTAAAAAAAACTCTTACAAAGGACTGAAGGAATGAATAGCACCAGTTACCTATTGCTGCTGATGTGGCTGGAGTCCCAGCCTGGGTACAAGTGTTGCAGCATAGACACATCTCTCTAATCAATGTTACTGCTACTTTTTATTCTGTCTTTAGGCAGAAATGAAATGTAAATGTAAGTAAAAGAGCACATTGCTCTTTCCATAATCCTTGTGCTCTGAACTACTTTCCCCCCATAGGCTGTTAGTGTCTTTGAATAAGTATCCAGTTCTTTTCAATAAACACTGCGCATCTGAAGTTGAAGTGGCTACTGGTAACTGAAGTGACAGCTACTCAACTGCTAGCAACCAAGAGGAGCTTGCTAAACCAGAAGATGTCACATCATTTTTGCAGTTCCATTTCAAAGATTTTGGAGACTGAAGTGCCATATTTTCCGGCAGAAACAGGTAGTCAACTAGGGTGTTTATTCATTGAAGGTCAGGTTTTTGTATTATGAAACTTCTAGCAGATGTGATAAGCAGTAAATTGCAGATCTATCGCCTTCTTTTTTCTATCATTTCTTCCCCCTGTGAGTGTGTGTGTGAAATCAGCAGAATACTGCCTACATTTGATTTATGGCCCACTTTTGACCAACTCTTATCAGGCTCCCACAAGCCCTTTTCTGATGCAGCTCGTGTCTGAATGACAATAGACAACCAATGACATTATGCTCCAAAATCCCTCTCTGCATTCTAGACACCTAAGATGACATCTGGGATATTGATTTATTACTGCCCCCACTGCTTTTTTTTCCCCCCACAGGGACCAGTTTGTTCAGCCTGAACAAGATAGACTATTATTAAACTGAGCAAACTACTCCATGTGAACTTAGTAGTGAAATAATCATTTGCAACCACCTTTCTAACCACCCAGGTTCATAAAGAAATGTAGGTGTTGAAATATTAAGACTGTTTATATATGGGTCCCACCATTCGTGTTTGTTCAGATTATATATAATTTATACACACAAAATGAGACCCAACAGGCATTCTGTTGTGTTGGACATTATAGGCATATTGCCTAAAGCACCTCAGTATTGCCACCCAATGTACAAAACCCAAATTATTACAAATCTTCTTTATAGAAATACCTACTGTAACACCAGCTGTATCTCTGACAGAGAGGTTTTATGACATGTTTTAGAGCCTCAGCAAAATTTATATATTCTACCATAGATTTTTTTCTTTTTCTTTTTTTGGGGGAGGGAGAGGAAGCTATAAATTTTACAGTACATTGGATTTTTATATCTCCTAAAAATGTACTGTGCAGGATTCACATTTAATATCCCTCAGCTATAGTAATCTGTGTATTTAAGTCAGTAAGTGAGGAGATACAGACAGGGTTTCTAGTTAAAAGGAATTTTTTTCTTCTTCTTTTTTCCCCCCAACTCTCCCTTCCCTCCAACAAGCACATACCTCACCCCTACATCTTCTTTTAGTTAAAATAGCATTAAAAATATATATATATATAAAAAAATTACATGGATTCAGATGCCACATGTGAACTCCTCTGGCCTTCTTTTAAGAAACTCTGAGCACCAGCAATTTCTTCAGCTGCTCTGAGAAAAACCTAGAGGGTGGCATGGACTAAACACTGCAAACAGAGGCTTTCAGAAGTTTGCTCTCCCTGTTCTTGGTCATGGGACAGATCTGTTTACTCTCAAATAGACGTCCCATGTTCAATGTTCTACCTCAAAGGATTTTTTTTATTCTGCCTATTATTCATTGTGTTTGAGTGTCTATCATTGCTTTTGTCCAGGGAGATTTTTTTTTTCCAGGGGCACGTGGGCAGAAAGTATCACACATAGGCTGTAATTTAGGTATTTTCTTTTAGGCCTTTTTTTTCTCCTCACACTCTATAAGCAAAGAACGAAATAAAGCCAACATCAAGTAGGGAAAAATTAACTTTTGTCATTTATTACTAGATGTCAGGTGTTTATCATGTCTTTTTCTCATATTTAAGAATAAAATAATCCCTATGGAAAAAAAAAAACCAAAAATTTTTCATTTGAAGTTTTGTAATTATTCCATATTTCCTTATGTGGGCTTTTATTTCTTCTCTGTCCATTCAGGGCTTGATCCTGCCTTGATCCTCTCTGTTCCAATAAGGCACCTATGGATATGCTCAGAGGCATTTAAAAGCTCAGATATCTATGAATGGTTTGGAAATACTGAAGTATTTTTGTTTAGAGATAGGTGGTCAAGGGGTGTCTGAGTAATGCCTATCACCGAGGCCTTGTGGAAAGTGAAGATATTTTTCCTATGAATATCACACCTTTTCAATCTAGTTGAGCATCTAAAAACCAGAATGGGAAAAGGAACTGTGCTAGTGCTGAGTATGAGTGAGTCTGTTCAGTAGCAAAGAAATAAGTTATACAGAAACACATAAATCAGAGTTACACAGACCCACAGATTGCATTGCTGTTGGTGACTGAGAGCACTATGGCTCTGCAAGGGTACTGGGGAGTTACAATAGTTTCTGGGCAGAGTAGGGAGAATAATTAATGGCTGATGGAAAAGGATGAAATGTTTTTTCCTCAGAATGGAGCAAGTAAGAGGGGATGTGAAGGCAGCACAAAACAAGAAGTGGAGAGTCAAGCAAACTGAAATATGGCAGGCTGAAAAACCCAAAAGGGAACACTTTTTCCCGTAATGTGTAACTCAGCTGGGAAATTCGTGCTTCTATTCAACAGAGAACAAATCAAATTTGAGAGAGAGATAACCAAATTTATAGCAATGGTTCATGCTACAGCAGGAAGAGCAATGTCAAGGTCATTAGCAATGCGCTGCAGCCAGCCTTCAGTATCTGGCTAGCTGGGGCTTGGGAAGGACAAGTTGCCAATAACTACAGGTAGCAGAGCTGCACTTTGGAGCTTAGTTCTAGCCATAAGAAGCTAAGCTTGAATGACTGTTGCCCTTTTCCAGTATTGTATTTCCATTAAATTCAAAGGGTTTTTTTAAGTTTGGGATAACTAGGGTGTTGGATGTCCTGTGCAGAATGTTGTTCCCAGTCTCCCTGTCTCATGGTTGACTATCGTACAGAGGAAGTAGAAATCACAACAATGCAAACAACCAAAACCAGATTTAAGGCTTGCTGAAGCTGACAGTCACTTTTGTTACATTCGCTTCTGTTTGGAGTAAATTTTTTAGAGTATTTCTGGCCTGTTTTACAACTGTTGTATCATCGCATCTCAGGGTCACCAAGAAAAGCAGGGGCAGAAACCTGCTCTGGGTAAGCCAGATTTAGAGATTTTCTGACTTCATCGTGGACTTCTTCCTCTGTCATGGAAACTCCATCATTCCCATATTGCATATGACTTGAAATTGTGATTTATTTGTATAAAGTCATTTCCTGGTTCTACTTTGTTTTGGAGCAGAAACCTGCTTTGTTTCTTTTAGCTCCTGGTGTCTTCTACCCTGCAATACAGACACTAGCCTGCGAACTATTGGCTTGCATAATGCTGCTTCAGATAAAGGTCACAAATGGTCTTATTTGGAAATTAATTCAAATAAGAAAGAGAACTAGCCAAAACCAAGACTCTACTGGGCATGTTAATAATGTCATTTGTTTACAGAGTGCAAGATCTCTGCTGGAGGACATCCTGAATCATTGGCTGCTGCCCTTAGTGTTTGCCTTGGGTTGTCCCTGTTGTGAGGGAAGTGAGTCCAAAGGTCAGAGAGACTCTGCTGGTTCAACACTGCCTGAAGATATCTATTCATCTTCTCTATATCCAGGCTGATATTTTGAAAGATGGAAGTTAGGATTTTGATGCTTTAAAAAAAAAAAAAATAGACAGGATTCAGTTAATACAATGGACTAGTGTACAGTCATTGGTACTACAACCAGGAGGAGTGAGAGCGGTTGTTCCTGAGCGCTACCCAGGAGAAAGGAGGTTGTTGAAATGCTGGAAGACAGTGGCAGTGGACAGAACAGGTGTTTGAGGGCAGTGTCCATGGTGCACAGGAATACCTGTTGGCACGAGTTTTTGGTATGCTTATTTCTTATGCCTGTAAATTCTGTGCGGTTTGGGGTTTTTTTTCTGAGCAGTCTTCAACCCAGTAAATGCAGAAATATTCCCTTGAGAAAACATCTTTGTTTCATTGCTCTTCTCATACATAAACAAAAGGGGGTGCGAAGACACGGTTAAAATATCATTTTTAGAAAAGGGTATTTGTTGTAGAGGCAGGCAGGGTTTGTGTGGCTCCGCACAGAAAGTATGCTGAATTTCAGCAGGTAGCAGGTAAAAGAGCAGACAAATAGGGAGCCATATTGTCAGCCATGCTGAAAAGTGCTCTGATGGCCTTTCCTGAGCATTTTCTCATCAACAGCAACAAGATCAGATGTTTATTTCAGACACAAACAACACAAACACATGGCTCTTGGCTCTTTCCTTCAATAAGTAGCAGTAGCAGTTAATTATCTCTTGGAACATGTTACATCTACAAGAGAGGATTTTAACCCCTCACTTTGTTTTTAAGATTTGACAGTATTTCTGAACTGTTCAAAGGTGCATGTTTAACATGTGGAAGAAGCTGGCATTCTGGCTTCAGCAGCAGGGACACAAAGGCTGTCTTCCCACAAGTTCAGTTGCACTTTTGGTTTAAGAGAGCATGTCTCACTTATTACAATGAATATAGAGCAGGGGATATTCAAACACACTGCGAGGGTCTCCTGGGTGTAGCTGTGGATAGTAGGTAGTATTTATGCATACATTTTTTTGCATGCTTGTCAACAGCTCTTTGTGTCAGACTTCTTTTTTTTTTTAATGCTGGTTGTCCTCAGGAAAGGAATGAAAAGGAGTGAATGTTGTCTCAGCTGCTATAAAGTGCTGCTTTCTGTCAAGTATAAACCATCATCCTGAAAATCCTTAACCTTCATATAATTTAGTCTCCATGTGTCATCAGTTGAGCCCAAGCCTTCCAGATGAGTCATTCACTATCTGCTAGATTTGTGGGGGCAAGCTAATTTTTGTATATAATGAACCTTATGCATAGACCTCTTTCTTTCTGCACTCTGCTCACTGAATTGGAATGGCATTTGTTGTACTGAGAAGGTGCTGTGAGACAAGCAGGGTTGTGACAGCCCAAAAGAATAGGAGCAACCAGCTCCAGAGCAAAATTCCTTGTAACAGCAAGAGTGTCAATGGAGTGGTGTAAGGGCTCTGGCACTCCTTTTCTCCAATGCACCAGTGTGTGAATCAGGAATTGCCCTGTTGCAGCAAAGGGAAATGTAGCTGAGAAACTCCTGCAGAGCTACCTGCCATGCACCCAGCCTCAGCTGCCTGCAAAGCAGTGCAGGTGCCCAAGCGAGCACTGGTGAGCCCTGAGGAAGTGTGGAGACCCCAGGGATGACAGCAGAGCTCAGCTTGTGTCTTCAGCAGCCACCCCAGCCCTCCAGCTGCTTTGCCAGCATCCTGCACTGCCCAGAGGTCACATAATGGGCTGATTTTAAGGATGTAAAGCAAGAGAATATAGCTACTGACCTTGTGTATTTTTACAGGGAAATCATCCCATGCCCAGGGGCTGGCATGACACAGGTGGAGCTCACTGGAAGGTTTGACAAATGAGCTGTGGAGACTGGCACTGTGTGTGGAGCAAAGGCAGGGGTCGGTGTAGTGTGTATACGATGAAAGATGAGGACAGGGCTAGGTCAGGAAGAACATTGTACCTTGAGATGTAGCCTTTTCCACTATCCAAACTCCACAGAATCAGTTTCTTTATCTCTTCCAGCAAATCAGAGGCATTTGTAATTTACACTTCTAAAAACTGCTACCTATTTTGACTACTTTGTTGGTTAAAAAAAATACCTGAACATGTACATTCAGAGATATAATCAAATAAAAATCCCTCCATAGCTTGAGGTCATCACTCTTTTAGCTGCATGAAGCTCACCTATTGACAGAAATCATCTACCTCCAGCTGATCTTACTTCTCAGCCAAGGTCTGAAAGTCTGTCACCTCCTGTCATGATCTGTCATACAAACATCACACACAGTGTTAACCTAGCGGTTAGAAAGATTTGTTGCAGGTCTGTTGGATCATTTTTCTATTTTTTTTTAAACCACCTAGTATAACCACCTATTTTTTTTTAACCACCTACGTGGTGTTGAATTGTCTTATAGCTTATGGGCAGAAGCAGGGTCTGAGTTTATTTTAGTAATCTGCCCAGATTTTTCACAGGAATCCTGTGGACTGCACAGAAAATGCTTGAGTCAGACTTTTCTCTGCTCAGGACTCAATAAGGGCATGTGTTGAACTAAACACATATATCTTCATCTGTGCTGGGGGGATAGGGGGTGGAGAAAACAAAAATCAATGCTGTCTGTGGCTGAATTTCTAGTTGTGTTTCACAAGGCTGTTACTTGGCTCATCTCGTTACCTCCAGACATTGCAGAATAGCCCTGCTGCGTTCCTTTTGCATTGGACTGTCTGGAGTTTTTCTCCAAGAATACAGGCTTGGCCTATTACTTCTGCTTCTCCTCTGTCCTTTATGGCCTTTCCCCCTCTTCCTCCTTTTTGCCTCACAAGGCTGTCACAAACTGGGTCTCTTGATGCCTTTTTTTTTGTGCCTACTCTGTCATCTTCCTCTCCAGGACTCAGAGTGGGCAGGACCAATGAATTGCTCCCCAAAGCCCAAGAGCTGCAGGGTTTTCCCTCAGAAAAATAATGATTTCTACAGATTTGCAGATTTGAAAGGGGTATTTAAAGTCACAAGGAGGAAGAGTACCTGCTAAAAATCATCTTCATTTTAACAAGTTAATACCTATAAGATTTTTAAAGATGTCTTGAGAGAATTGAAAGAAAGGGCTTAGAGGTTGTTATATATTCTTTGAGGTCTTTGTGCTACATTAGAGCCTCAAATCAGAAGATATTTGCATCATTACAATTGATGTCCAATTTAAACAGCTTAACATGGTTTAAACTGATAAACTTTTAAATGCATTTTAAACATAACATAAAATTTAAATGCAATTTTTCTTCTTCTAAACAAATTCCTGCTGTTTTTCTATTGTTTTCTAAAAACTCTTCTTTTTGCTGTGACAAAACAGTTCCAACTAAAGAACTAAAAATATTTTGAATTGTAATGACAATAAGAAAAGTCTACATTCAAGGTCTGAAGAGAGTAAAGAGTGGAGCTGTAATTTTGAAAGCCCCTAATAATTTACCTAGACCAAACCTCCTAATCTGCACTGCATCACCTATTGCATGGAAGATCAATCAATCAGCTGTATATTGATGTCATTAACTAGTTTGTCCTCAGTTCTTGGCTAGGTGTAGAGTCCATGAGGACACAGGTCTTATCCTCAGCTGCATGACTGGGAGCAAGACTGAGGCAAAAGTAATGTTTGAAAGGCTTTCTTTTATTTGTAGAACAAATGTTTTCATCCAACTGTAGCACAGTCAAACAGTGTGAAGGAAACATAACAACCCCCCTGTCTCTTTATCTGTGTTTTTATAAGGTCATCCATCAGCACGGTATCTAAGAGTCTTTCTTCTTTCCTTTAAGGGTCCTGGTCAGGAGTTGAAAATAAGGAAAAGAGAGGAAGAAAAACCACAAAGAAAGAGGCATCTGAAAAGTAAAAAAATTCGGAGCTGGAGGTGAACCTGAACACTCAGAGGTAATTTGCCTTGAGGAGCAAGAACCCTTGAGACCTGTGTGTAGACTTTTGAAAAAAGACCCTGTGAACAATAGCAAAGGCTATGAACGTACCATCCCTCTGACAGGTATGTAAACCTTAAGATTAAAATAACAGCTTCAAAAATCCTTCTGTCAGAGTGAGTTTGCTTTAGCTAGTCAGGGTTTCAGGGGAGGTATCATAAAGACAATATATATCAAGTGGAGGTAGCTAAGGAAATTTCTGTTTGAAATTTCTAAACAAGTTGGTCCTTGAAGCGTATTCTCTAAAACTTGACAAAGTTACCATGACATTAAAATAACATTATATAGCATCAAGTAATTAAGGGTTATAACTAGTGGATTTTTTTAAATATTTTTTTTTGTGTAGTCTGAATCATCTTTAAGATAAATCTTATACACAAGAAAAATGAAGAATCAGGAAGAGCACAAAATTTGAGTTCCCATTTTTTGTCCTTTTGTCAGTTATTTTGATTTTAAAAAAAGTTCACCAACATTTCTGGAAATTCCAATACTCTTTTACTTCACAAAGTAATTGTGAAGAATTCCTTAGCAGGCTTTTACATTTTTGTCTTAGTTTAACTATGTCTTTCCACTCTGTCACTTTTAATTGTGAGAGGTGGTTTATTGTACTCACTTTCATGGTACAGGAGGAGGAGGAGGAGATTGTGGATACTTCAATCACACGTGAATATCTCTGAACATCCACCAGTTGTCTGCTAATCGCATCCTTTCAACAAGCACAAGCCACTAACCAAACCTCTTTTTGCAAACTGTAAAGAAATAAGAGAATTCTCAACAGCAGAAAGCAGATATGCTGTATATTAAAAGAGTGAAATTATTCAGTGTTCATTGATACTTCTTTGAGCAGCAACTTCCTCCTAGAGATCTTAGCTGAGGTTTGCAGATGACCACATGCAATGATGTGGTTTCTTGTCACTAATAATAATTACGTGAGGCAGCAATATGTGGTGCAAAATATTATTACTCCGTAAGTGGCATTTGACTGACCTAGCTACCCCAAAAGCTTATTGCTAGCTTGTATCACCACTCCTTCCAGTCAGGCCACAGGTCAGGTATAAGGTCCACAGAGCCAAAGGCTGGCTTCCATTGTGGGGCAAAGTAGACTAAAAGGTCAAATTCTCAAAATCATCTCATAAACTTTGGCATTTACTTTGACAGATCCCACACCTCCATACGCAGCCACTGGTTCAATCAACTGCTTAGACCTATGACCAACTTGGAAAGATGTGAGTCATCGCACTGCCTTCAGCACAGTGACTCACATCCCCGAGCAGCATCCCCTGAGCTGCCCCTCTGGGCTGGCCCCTCCACTCCCACAGGCTGCTGGGGTGCCTCGTCTGCAGCTTCAGGTGTTTATTAAAGGCAAAGTGGTCACGGTGACGGATTGTGGTTTTGCTGCCCAATTGGAAAGTATGACGCCAAATAATGACCCCAAATATTGGGATCTCTGTGTGGTTCTTTCCTATTTATCCCACCAAGAATGCCATATGTAAAGGCATTACAATTCAAGAAAAAGAATTTTTTGCAGAAATGCCACTCACAATTCTCAAATAAGAGCAGTAAAATAATTTCTTTGAATTGTTTTGCCTTTACTTCAGTTTCTATGTACACGTTCCATGCAATTAACTTCATCACAAATCCAAAGAAATGTTCACAGTTGTTCCTGGGACATCTTATTTGTGCATGTCTATCAGAGAATCATAAAAATCAGAGACAGAAAAGTTATTTTGCATTAGATCATCTCATCACTGCCCTTGCCAGCACAGATCTTTTTCCCTCTGCAATATATTCTCCAGTGCTTTGTCCAGTCTAGCTTTAGGTAGATTAAGTACGGTACTTTCTCCCTGTCCTGATGGAGAGGCTCAGAGGTAATTGACACTGGCACCCTTTGAAGGTGTGTTGTGGACCTTACCACACTTTTCATTTGTATCCAAACACGATGCTTTCCTCCAGCTGTCATGAGTATTGTGTGGCCATAATTCTTTCAGTGTTCTGTGCTGAACACTTGCAACTAAGATGGAGCAAAAGAAATGAAAATGTGGTTTTGGTTTCTTTTTGGCAGACAGTGTACATAGGGTTAGATCGTTTAAGCAACCCAGAGGTGAAATGGAAAGGTGAGGGTCTTTAGAGTATTTTGTTGATGAAAACTAGAGGTGTTGAGATATGGTGTGCTTGTCTGCACATGAGGATTTTACTTAGATAAAAAGGTGTATTTTACAGGGCTCGATTAATAACTACATTTGAAATACTGTCTGCTCTCACGACACAGAAAGCAGATTAAGCCAAATGGTGGGTGCTTTTGAAGAACACTGTTGGTGATATCCCAATTTTAGCAAAGCAGTAATAATGTTTGCAGCTTCCGTTTCCTCTGAAGAAATGTATCAAGTATATCTCAGTCCTTGCTCAAACTGTGCTGCTGCTTTGGGGTTGGGACATGTCTGCCACTCCGTGGCATGACAAAATATAGCTTAGACTTGATGGGAAGCCAGCAGTAAGCTGCTGAGCCTCTTGTATCCAGACTCTTATTTTTTAACTATTCTGTTTCTCCTAAAAGATGTTAACACACTGTCCAGAACAGAAAACAAGGGGTGTTAGCTGATCTCTCGGTTTAAATGTTTCTCCATGTCACCAGAGCCTCAACTTCTAATTGTACCAGCCATAGACCTATAAAGCCAGAATCTCTACCTACAGTTCTGCATCCATATCACTGTCATTGCTCAATTCCATAACCTTACTGAGAGGGGAACGCTGTCTCTTGGTGCAGCCTCTTTAATTAATACTTTTACTCAATTCATATAGAAGGTTCTTAACACAGGGATTATTCATAGCATCCTCACTGCTTGCTGTTACTGCTCATGAATCCTAAAATGAGATCACATCATGTAGCCCAGAATTTCTTGGACATGTAGTACCCCATTAAAAGGTCATTTTAAGAAATTAATATTTTAAATACTTAAAAATATTTATTATAAACTGGGCTTTAAACAACAGCTAATGAGAAAAACAATCAATTTCATTCATATTAAAACATGTTCAAAAGTTTAATTATAAGAAGGAAAATTCAGCTAAACTGTTACAGCATACATTGCAGTGCCCTGCTTTGGCCAGTTCATGTCAGGCTGCCACATTCAACTGAGAAGGCAGATTTTGTTGTGTTCCACACAAAATCCAAGAAACCAAACTGGTGATTTAGGGAACAGCTAAATGCTTCATGTTCTTGTCTTGGGCAATATGTTTGTCTGAGACTGAGTCAAATGCTGCTGTTGAAATCCTCTGTGTGGCTCATGGCTGAGAAGGAGCTCTGCTGGATTTGAAAGATGAGGGTTTGTGCCTGCTGGAAAGCCCAATCTTGAAAGTGGGAGTCACCCTCCTGACTCAAACTGTGGCTTTATATCTAGCTCTGAAGAGTCCCCCATTTTGCTCACCCTGTACATCAGAGACCTGGCTCAAGTGAAACCATCTTTGATAGGGATCCTTCCTTGTAATACATTGCTTTGTTTTGATTTGTTTCACTTCGCTTTCTTGTAAACTCTTTCTAGGAAAACCTTCTTGGGCTGATTCCCCAAAACGTTACACCCTTTAGGAGAATAGTATTTGAGTATTTACCCCTTTGTAATACAGGGCTGAAAACAGGATAGTTTTAAAAATAAATAATATTGAGAAATTATCAAAGTCATCCTCATCATAACTCCGGCATTTGTTTTATATCTTTACCTTAAAGCAGAATGATTAAACATCTCTGATTAATTATCCTACAGGAGCATTTAAATTCAGCATTTGTAATAGTTCTTAACAACTGCTGTTGATGTTATTATTTTTCATTGGGAAGAAAAATGGTTATTGCTCACAGTGACCTCCAGTAAATCTTGTCATCCAGCCCATACCCTAGTCTCGAAATATAATTAAAGCACTCTGGTTTGATAACAATGACTTACAAAAGTGTAAGAACTATTATGTACATTTTTTATTTTTATTCCTTTTAAGTTTTATACAAAAGGAAAGGTAATGCAACTGAATTATCTTAAATGGCCATGACTGATTTATTTCTGTCTAGAAATGTTGTCATTTACATACTTTTTTTGTTTTCTAGGATTACTTCAATGTTTAATTGACCTTTTATTTTTGGTTTTTTAAGATGATTTTCAATTCAACCCACAGTGAGAGAAATTTCAGAGGACTGAAGCAGTTGTTTTTATCCCACATGAAAAAAGGTGACTAAACAAATAAATAAAAATGAGGTTTACAGCCATATGTTTCTGCATACTGCTGTTCACGATATTCTGTGTTGTTGTAGCAACATGTTCCTCATCTATATTTAGTTTAATAGCTGCTTTTGGAATATTACATGCTAGTACAGTATATTATCAAGTGGTTTGAATGACATCATAACCTATGAGTGTCATCTCTTGTGGGTTATAAAATCCTCCCAAACCCTCCGTTTGTATTAATGTCTTGTAATATAATTTTAAACCAGGTATTATAGTTTACAGTGGAAGGATAAAATTCTGGCCTGCCTTGTACAATGCACTGGGGGAAGAAGAGGGCACAGAATATTTCCCACCCTACTCAGGCATGGACTGGGCAGGATAGGCAGTGCTTACTGGGCTGAGGGTTTCCCAGGGACCAGGAGAAATTTGTCAGTCTCCAGGGAGTACTTTAGGTGGTCCCTGCCAGCACTGAAGAACTTGATCTTTTATTGAAATTTGATCTGGGGACAGAAGCTGCACTCTGTCTTTTGCCGTATTACCACACGGAGCACCCACACACATCCAAAACCTCACTGGAGGGCTGTACCTCTGTCCATTGATGGTTGAGGGTCTACCTTAAACTGAGTTTAACTCAATTCAACTAGTGTTGGTCCTGCGAAGTCTAGTTGTTTTTGGAGGAAATGTGGAATAGCGCCTTCAGCAGTTCTATTCCTTGGTGCAATTCTCTCTCCTGTTTCTTAGAGAGGAATATATTTTTATCTCCTGTAATCCTATTTTATGTTGGAGGCCTCCTTATATGGTCATTTTAGTCAGTTGTTGGGGAATCTGTGACAGGTACCTGTCTTCACTGAAGTGAAAGGGGAAATGGAAATCTCTGTGAGTGTCGTGAATTACAAATTTTAGCCTATGCATGTGTGGAAACTGCAAGTGCACGTGGGTCATTGGCCACTATTATGGCCCTATAGCCCTCAATAGATTGCAAGATTCCTAGAGTAATTAAATTAAATTTGTTGTCCCTGTTCTCCAAAAGAGAGTCTCCCTGTGCTTCGGAAGGGATCAGACTGCTAGAAAAGCTAGAATCAGACTGCTAGAAAAGGGCTGCTGTGGGTACTCCTGATCTCTTTGCACAGCTTTGCCATTCTGCTTCTTCCCCCAGATTCCATCAACCACCAGCACAGAGTGTTTCTGGATCCAAAGTGATTCTGAGGTGGGACACAAGCTATGTCAGTAAATATATTTCAATCTAATGAAAATGCAGTCATTTTCATGGCAAAAAACTAGCAGCATGTGGAAGGTATAATGCAAAGTTGTCTTATTCAGGAGTGTAAGAGCAAATTGAGAAAATTCCTGGTAGAATAAACTTTATGTGTATTGCATGCACAGAGGCCCAAAAACTGCTTCTTCTGTTTGTAGTGAAAGATTTAGCATCATATATATAACTTTTATTCTATATTATTTGTCCTAGTGTAAATTTAGAAGCATGTTTGTTTTTTAAAAAATTGTTTGCTAACAGATATAATTTTTTTTATTCATGAAATGTTCACCATAAATAGTTCAGCTGCTGTAATTTCTGCCACTATAAATGATCAATAAAATGTTATTAAAATGTCCATGCATATCTAATTCCACTTACCCACATGTTACCTAATTACAGATTTTAATCTCCTTCCCTCCACCCCTGAAAACCTGCTTGGCAATGTGGATATATTGAAAATGTCTAAAGAAAATCACCTTTGCTTTCAAAGAAAAGAAAAGAAAAGAAATAATGTATAATGCACCCAAAAGGTTAAATTTATCATGCTGGGAAGAGAACTGCATATCACAGAAGCTCTGGATATTTTTGGCATTCAACTTCTCCC